>NC_090925.1:31082491-31382491 GCF_040938575.1 Ambystoma mexicanum | reverse complement strand
AACAAAGGGAAGTCAATTGTAGATCTCCGGTGAGGCGAGGCAGTGAGTGTGGATCTTGGATCTTGAATGCCACAGCTGGAGGCACCCATGCCCACTAAGAACATTAGGAGGGGCTTTGTGTGTACTGCCAATTACAGCAAGATGCCGGCGAATTGACCAGTTATAATCGGGTTTCTCGGTTTAGTGTCAACCACTGCTTATAGTTGACACACGCAATGTTTAGATGCAGTACCATCATTCTAAAAGAAAAGCATGTACGTGTAGATTGGACAAATGAATTGCTCGTTTGGCATCCATTGTACGCAGTGCAGTGATAGTGTGACGTAGTTTTGGAAAGATCTAAAGAACACTGAAATGGTCCAATTCATGTTTCCAGTGTGAAGAAGCATTCAGTGTGGATCACAGGTATCTGTGTATTTGTGTTTAGCATCCATGTGGGGTCTCAGGTTCCACCTCCATGTGAGTTCTTTACCCTGAACCCTTCTCCTATGGCAGCTTTTAGCATGGCATCCTTCACTCACGCTCCATCACCAAACCAGCTCCGCATATGTTTAGCAACACAACTGGGGAAACCAACCCCTGAGTTAGCAAGTGTTTATGCGGGATGCCAACACATTCCATATGTTTCAGTGGTATTTTTAACATTGCTTGATATTTGAGAAGTGATGACTCTTTCGACTACGATAACAACATCAAACTTTGAACCCCTCGAACAAATGAATCCAGTCACAATCCCAAAGAGTAGCCAGTCTTCAAGCAGAGGACACCCCATGAGTGGTTTATTCAGAGACTTGACAGACTAGTCCCTTAGAGTATCCCTGTGTCTCTAGGGAATAGGTTATATTTGTAAGCGACAACACTTTCCCACAAAACCCAACCAGGCTGGTGAAGGGAAAGTCTTGAGTGGAGGGAGTCAGCAACTCTCTGCTGCCCGCCCGTTGAGGGATTGGTCATAATCATGGGAAAGGACAAGGCCCCAGGCGCCAAACAATGAGCAGATGTCAGTATCCTTGGAGCCATCATTTCATGAACCTTAACAAATGCTTGCCAAAGGCTTTGCTAAAATGATATGTCAATTCTTGGGTCTGCCACCATTTGGAGCCACTCCAGACTTCTGCAGTGTGCATCAGACATGTGTGTACTAGTGACTCACTCACTGTAAATGAGATGTGGGCTCTTCAGTGTGCCCTCGAGGCTGTGCTGGTCTGCAAACAATGACTGCTGCTGCAAACCAAATGAACACTATTCCTTTCATTGATTGCGGAAAGATGAAAGGCTGAGTAGATCCACTTGTGTTCAAATCGATAACCTACAGGGTTCACGGACACCTACTCAGTAGATTTCTTATTCCATGGAGTTGTGTTGTCTGCTGCAGTTGTACCCACTGAGCAGTCCCTTAGCAACAGGCACACACACTTTGGGACCCTCTCATAGCAAGGGAGGAAAACACATTCCAGACCCCAGTAATGCACATTAATATCCTCACTCGCTTCGTTCGGAAATATCCTACAACAGACAACCAATAACACATTAAAGAGACATGAGCTGGCACAGACCCTGCAGGTTAATGAGGCTTAAACAACACAACCGAGTATTGAGGCGTGAGGGGGCTCCACGTTCCATCTCACCAGCATGACTAGATGTTTAGACCAAAAACGACAGTGGGCCAAGTTCCTCAACACACTGAAGAAAGAACTGCAGGGTGGGCTTTGCTGTGCAGCAGAGCAGCGCCTGCACATTTTTTGCACATGTTATTATTTCCAAAAGGGCATATGCTCACACAACATTATGCAGAATGTGGCGGGGGTGTCTACTTGCCATGCGTGCATCCACCACCTGCAGAATGTCGCGGGTGTGTCTACTTGCCATGCGTGCATCCACCACCTGCAGAATGTGGCGGGGGTGTCTACTTGCCATGCGTGCATGCACCACCTGCAGAATGTGGCGGGGGTGTCTACTTGCCATGCGTGCATCCACCACCTGCAGAATGTGGCGGGGGTGTCTACTTGCCATGCGTGCATCCACCACCTGCAGAATGTGGCGGGGGTGTCTACTTGCATGCACGCACGTGGGTGCAACCTTTTTCTGAACCTACCGGCTAGACTGTGGTGCAAACGACACCCAACTATGAACAGCAGCCAAAATGTGGAATTTGAAACATATTCACTTAGCGGACTTCTAAGCACTTTCCACATTACCGACGCGCCGCTGACATCAGCAAAAGTGGTTGCAATGGATAACAAAATGCTGCTACTGGGTCTGATTCATGGAAACTGTAGCGTGATGCAAAGTGACGTTGCACTGCTAACAAACACCCTGATTCACAGAGTGTATTTCTGCAGTGCAAAGTCATTTTGCACTGCAAAAGTACTCTTTGCACTGCACAAAGGGCCCGATCCATGACATGTTTTGCACGGTGCAAAGTGACATTTCACTGGTGCAAAGTGACTTTGCACTGGGAACAAACATCCTGATTCATGGAACAGTGCTGTGCAGAGTGACTTTGCACTGAAACAATACACGTTGCGTCGCTCTCTGGATCAGGGTGTGTGTTGGCAGTACAATGTCACTTTGCAGCGCACACATTCCAAGAGTCAGGACCACTGTCTCCTGGCGCTGCACTGCCGATTCCAAAGCATGCTCTGCAAGGCCTCGGCAGCATCAGCATTTCCCAGTGGCATTCAGGCGAGGCAGGGAAGACTGGCAGAGCAGGACGTGAGCACGTGTGATTGTGAGGGCTGGGAACAGGCAGACAGAGAAATAAACGGAAAAGAAAATAATTGGGGGGGAGGGGAAAGTCAGAAACAGCAAAGATTCCGTACGAATGAAAAAGGGGCGAGGGGAGAAGCAAGGAAAGAAAAACGTAATAGAGGAGAAAGCCCTCCGGTGTTATGCCTGGAAATGGTGAACATTAAAAACATGTCATTGGAAGTGAATAGGGGAGCACAAGATCACACACTCGAGTCAGAAGGAAGGCGATCAAAGAATCAGGATTGGCTGAGTAACAACTCTAGGTTATAGAGAAATCTAGCTAGAATAATAAGTGTTGCTGCCGCAAGGATACATGAACTCAAGGAATCAAGGGTGTGGGGGGCGGGGGTCCGTTACTCTGAGAGTACTAATCTTCCCCAGAGATCCACGATTAAACAACCTTAAAGTCCTAGTTTTAAGGATAAAGCACCGTGCTTGATTTTTGTAATTCCACCAAAAGTCCCCAATATAGTCCTATCGACTCCATAGAAATGGGGACTTGTTCTGCCTAACGCCACTTGTACTCCTGTTGTAAACCCACAGGACCAAGTGGCGGTAACATTAATTCTATTTGGCAGCAGATTTACTGCCAAAATGCTGCAAAACTCGTCATGAGGCCCATAGTGCCCTGCAAGCTTCTTGATGACCCCAGTGCTAGGGATATATTGCCCTGCTCGCTTCTTGATGACCCCAGTGCTAGGGATATAGTGCCCTGCAAGCTTCATGATGACCCCAGTGCTAGGGATATATTGCCCTGCTCGCTTCTTGATTACCCCAGTGCTAGGGATATAGTACCCTGCTTGCTTCTTGATGATCCCAGTGCTAGGGATATAGTGCCTTGCTCGCTTCTTGATGATCCCAGTGCTAGGGATACAGTACCCTGCTCGCTTCTTAATGATCCCAGTGCTAGGGATACAGTACCCTGCTCGCTTCTTGATGACCCCAGTGCTAGGGATACAGTGCCCTGCTCGCTTCTTGATGATCCCAGTGCTAGGGATACAGTGCCCTGCTCGCTTCTTGATGATCCCAGTGCTAGGGATACAGTGCCCTGCTCGCTTCTTGATGACCCCAGTGCTAGGGATACAGTGCCCTGCTCGCTTCTTGATGACCCCAGTGCTAGGGATACAGTGCCCTGCTCGCTTCTTGATAATCCCAGTGCTAGGGATATAGTGCCTTGCACGCTTCTTGATGATCCCAGTGCTAGGGATACAGTACCCTGCTCACTTCTTGAGATCCCAGTGCTAGGGATACAGTGTCCTGCTCGCTTCTTGTTGATCCCAGTGCTAGGGATATGGTGCACTGCATGCTTCTTGTTAATTTAATTCCCAGGGATATATTGACCTGCTCGCTTCTTGATGATCTCAGTGCTAGGGCTATAGTGCCCTGCTCGCTTCTTGATCCCAGTGCTAGGGATATGGTGCATTGCTCGATCCTTGGCAATCCAAGTCCTCAGGATGAAGCACCATCTTTGCTTCTTGTTAATTTAAGTCCCAGGGATATATTGCCCTGCTTGCTTCTTGATGGTCTCACTGCTAGAGATATAGAGCCCTGCTCGCTTCTTGATGATCTCAGTGCTAGGGATACACTACCCTGCTCGCTTCTTGATGATCCCAGTGCTAGGGATACAGTACCCTGCTTGTTTCTTGATGATACCAGTGCTAGGGATATGGTGCCCTGCATGCATCTTGGCAAACTCAGTCATAGGAATATAGCACCCCGGTTTCTCCTTGGCAATCCAAGTCCTATGGATGAAGCATCATCTATTCGCCTTGTTAATTTAAGTCCCAGGATTATATTGCCCTGCTCGCTTCTTGATCTCTCTGCTAGGGATATAGTCCACTGCTCGCTTCTTGATGATCCCGGTGCTAGGGATATAGTGCCCTGCTCGCTTCTTGATGATCCCAGTGCTAGGGATATGGTGACTTGCTCGCTTCTTGGCAATCTCAGCCATATGGAAATAGGACCACGGTTGCTCCTTGGCAATCAAAGTCCTAGGGATGAAGCACCATCTAGGATTCTTGTTAATTTAAGTCCCAGGGATAAATTGCCCTGCTCGGTTCTTGATGATCTCAGTGCTAGGAAAACAGTACCCTGCTCGATTTTCGATGATCCCAGTGCTAGGGATACAATACCCTGCTCGCTTTTTGATCCCAGTGCTAGGGATCTGGTGCTCTGCATGCTTCTTGTCAATCTCAGCCATAGGGATATAGCAGCCTGGTTGCTCCTTGGCAATCCAAGTCATACGGATGAAGCACCATCTATGCTTCTTGTTAATTTAAGTCCCAGGGATATATTGCCCTGCTCGCTTCCTGATGATCCCAGTGCAAGGGATATTGTGCCCTGCTCGCTTCCTGATGATCCCAGTGCTAGGGGTATGGTGCCTTGCTCGCATCTTGGCAATCTCAGCCATAGGGATATAGCACCCCGGTTGCTCCTTGGCAATCCAAGTCTTAAGGATGAAGCACCATCTATGCTTCTTGTTATTTTAAGTCCCAGGGATATATTGCCTGATTGCTTCTTGATGATCCCAGTGCAAGGGATATAGTGCCCTGCTTGTTTCTTGATGATCCCAGGGCTAGGGATATGGTGCCCTGTTCCCTTCTTAATGATGTCAGCGCTAGGGATATAGAGCCCTGTTTGCTTCTTGATGATCCCAGTGCTAGGGATACAGTACCCTGCTCGCTTCTTGATGATCCCAGTGCTAGGGATATGGTACCCTGCATACTTTATGGCAATGTCAGCCATAGGGATATAGCACCCCAGTTGCTCCTTGGCAATCCAAGTCCTATGGATGAAGCACCATCTATGCTTCTTGTTAATTTAAGTCCCATTATATATTGCCCTGCTCGCTACTTGATGATCCCAATGCAAGGGATATAGTGCCCTGCTCGCTTCTTGATGATCCCAGTGCTAGGGGTATGGTGCCTTGCTCGCTTCTTGGCAATCTCAGCCATATGGATATAGCACCACGGTTGCTCCTTGGAAATCCAACTCCTACAGATGAAGCACCATATATGCTTCTTGTTAATTTAAGTCCCAGGGATATATTGCCCTGCTCGCTTCTTGATGATCTCAGTGCTAGGGATATAGAGCCCTGCTCGCTTCTTGATGATCTCAGTGCTAGGCATACAGTACCCTGCTCGCTTCTTGATGATCCCAGTGCTAGGGATACAGTACCCTGCTCGCTTCTTGATGATCCCAGTGCTAGGGGTATGGTGCCTTGCTCGCTTCTTGGCAATCTCAGCCATATGGATATAGCACCACGGTTGCTCCTTGGAAATCCAAGTCCTACAGATGAAGCACCATATATGCTTCTTGTTAATTTAAGTCCCAGGGATATATTGCCCTGCTCGCTTCTTGATGATCTCAGTGCTAGGGATATAGAGCCCTGCTCGCTTCTTGATGATCTCAGTGCTAGGCATACAGTACCCTGCTCGCTTCTTGATGATCCCAGTGCTAGGGATACAGTACCCTGCTCGCTTCTTGATGATCCCAGTGCTAGGGATATGGTACCCTGCATACTTTTTGGCAATGCCAGCCATAGGGATATAGCACCCCAGTTGCTCCTTGGCAATCCAAGTCCTATGGATGAAGCACCATCTATGCTTCTTGTTAATTTAAGTCCCAGGGATATATTGCCCTGCTCGCTTCTTGATGATCTCAGTGCTAGGGATATAGAGCCGCGCTCGCTTCTTGATGATCTCAGTGCTAGGCATACAGTACCCTGCTCGCTTCTTGATGATCCCAGTGCTAGGGATACAGTACCCTGCTCGCTTCTTGATGATCCCAGTGCTAAGGATATGGTACCCTGCATACTTTTTGGCAATGTCAGCCATAGGGATATAGCACCCCAGTTGCTCCTTGGCAATCCAAGTCCTATGGATGAAGCACCATCTATGCTTCTTGTTAATTTAAGTCCCATGGATATATTGCCCTGCTCGCTACTTGATGATCCCAATGCAAGGGATATAGTGCCCTGCTCGCTTCTTGATGATCCCAGTGCTAGGGGTATGGTGCCTTGCTCGCTTCTTGGCAATCTCAGCCATAGGGATATAGCACCCCAGTTGCTCCTTGGCAATCCAAGTCCTATGGATGAAGCACCATCTATGCTTCTTGTTAATTTAAGTCCCAGGGATATATTGCCCTGCTCGCTTCTTGATGATCTCAGTGCTAAGGATATAGAGCCCTGCTCACTTCTTGATGATCCCAGTGCTATGGATACAGTACCCTGCTCGCTTCTTGATGATCCCAGTGCTAGGGATATGTTGCTCTGCATGATTCTTGGCAATCTCGGCCATAGGGATATAGCACCCCGATTGCTCATTGGCAATCCAAGTCCTACGGATGAAGCACCATCTATGCTTCTTGTTAATTTAAGTCCCATGGATATATTGCTCTGCTCGCTTCTTGATGATCCCAGTGCAAGGGATATAGAGCTCTGTTTGCTTCTTGATGATCTGAGTGCTAGGGATACAGTACCCTGCTCGCTTCTTGATGATCCCAGTGTTAGGGATACAGTACCCTGATTGCTTCTTGATGATCCCAGTGCTAGGGATACAGTACCCTGATCGCTTCCTGATGATCCCAATGCTAGGGATACAGTACCCTGCTCGCTTCTTGATCATCCCAGTGCTAGGAAAAGGGTGCCTTGCTCGCTTCTTGGCGATCTCAGCCATAGGGATATAACACCCGTTTGCTCCTTGGCAATCCAAGTCCTACGGATGAAGCACCATCTATGCTTCTTGTTAATTTAAGTCCCAGGGATATATTGCACTGCTCGCTTCTTGATGATCTGTGTGCTAGGGATACAGAACCCTGCTCGCTTCTTGATGATCTGTGTGCTAGGGATACAATACCCTGCTCGCTTCTTGATGATCCCAGTGCTAGGGATACAGTACCCTGCTCGCGTCTTGAGGATCACAATGCTAGGGATACAGTACCCTGCTCGCTTCTTGATGATCCAAGTTCTAGGGAAATGGTGCCTTGCTCGCTTCTTGGCGATCTCAGCCATAGGGATATAACACCCGGTTGCTCCTTGGCAATCCAAGTCCTACGGATGAAGCACCATCTACGCTTATTGTTCATTTAAGTCCCAGGGATACATTGCCCTGCTCGCTTCTTGATGATCCCAGTGCTAGGGGTATGGTGACTTGTTCGCTTCTTGGAGATCTCAGTGCTAGCGATATAGTTCTGTGCTCGCTTCTTGTTGATCTGAGTGGTAGGGATACAGTACCCTGCTCGCTTCTTGATGATCCTAGTGCTAGGGATATAGTTCCTTGATCGCTTCACGATGATCCCAGTGCTAGGGGTATGGTGCCTTGTTCACTTCTTGGTAATCTCAGCCATAGGGATATAGCACCCCGGTTGCTCCTTGGCAAAAGTCCTACGGATTAAGCATCATCTATGCTTCTTGTTAATTTAAGTCCCAGGGATATATTGCTCTGCTCACTTCTTGATGATCCCAGTGCTAGAGATATAGTGCCCTGCTCACTTCTTGATGATCTCAGTGCTAGGGGTATGGTGCACTGCTCGTTCTTGGCAATGTCAGCCATATGGATATAGCACCACGGTTGCTCCTTGGAAATCCAAGTCCTACAGATGAAGCACCATCTATGCTTCTTGTTAATATAAGTCCCAGGGATATATTGCCCTGCTCGCTTCTTGATCATCTCAGTGCTGGGGATATAGTGCCCTGCTCGGTTATTGTTGATCCCACGGCTAGGGATATGGTGCCTTGCTCGCTTCTTGGCTATCTCAGCCATAGGGGTATAGCACCCTGGTTGCTCCTTGGCAATCCAAGTCCTATGGATGTAGCACCATCTATGCTTCTTGTTAATTTAGGTCCCAGTGATATAGAGCCCTGCTCGCTTCTTGATGATCTCAGTGCTAGGCACACAATACTCTGCTTGCTTCTTGATGATCCCAGTGCTAGGGATACAGTACCCTGCTCACTTCTTTATGATCCCCGTCTAGGGATATGGTGCCCTGCTCGCTTCTTAATGATTTCACCACTAGGGACATAGAGCCCTGCTCGCTTCTTGATAATCTGAGTGCTAGGGATACAGTACCCTGCTCGCTTCTTGATGATCCCAGTGTTAGGGGTATGGTGCCTTGCTCACTTCTTGGCAATCTCAGCCATAGGGATATAGCACCCCGGTTTTCCCTTGGCAATCCAAGTCCTACGGATGAAGCACCATCTATGCATCTTGTTAATTTAAGTCCCAGGGATATATTGCCCTGCTCGGTTCTTGATGATCTCAGTGCTAGGGATATAGTGCCCTGCTCGCTTCTTGATAATCCCAGTGCTAGGGGTATGGTGCCTTGCTCACTTCTTGGTGATCTCATTGCTAGCAATATAGTGCCTTGCTCGCTTCTTGATGGTCTGAGTGCTAGGGATACAGTACCCTGCTCGCTTCTTGATGATCCCAGTGCTAGGGATATATTGCCCTGCTCGCTTCTTGATGATCTCAGTGCTAAGGATATAGAACCCTGCTCGCTTCTTGATGATCCCAGTGCTATGGATACAGTACCCTGCTCGCTTCTTGATGATAACAGTGCAAGGGAAATGTTGCTCTGCATGATTCTTGGCAATCTCGGCCATAGGGATATAGCACCCCGATTGCTCATTGGCAATCCAAGTCCTACGGATGAAGCACCATCTATGCTTCTTGTTAATTTAAGTCCCAGGGATATATTGCCCTGCTCGCTTCTTGATGATCTGAGTGCTAGGGATACAATATCCTGCCCGCTTCTTGATGATCCCAGTGCTAGGGATACAGTACCCTGCTCGCTTCTTGATGATCCCAGTGCTAGGGATATGGAGCCCTAATTGATTCTTAATGATTTCAGTGCTAGGGAAATAGAGCCCTGCTCGCTTCTTGATGATCTGAGTGCTAGGGATACAGTACACTGCTCGCTTTTTGATGATGCCAATGCTAGGGATGCAGGACCCCTGCTCGCTTCTTGATGATCCCAGTGCTAGGGAAATGGTACCTTGCTCGCTTCTTGGCGATCTCAGCCATAGGGATATAGCACCCGGTTGCTCCTTGGCAATCCAAGTCCTAGGAATGAAGCACCATCTATGCTTATTGTTAATTTAAGTCCCAGGGCTATATTGCCCTGCTCACTTCTTGATGATCCCAGTGCTAGGGGTATGGTACCTTGTTCGCTTCTTGGTGATCTCAGTGCTAGCGATATAGTTCTATGCTCGCTTCTTGATCATCTCAGTGCTGGGGATATAGTGCCCTGCTCGGTTATTGTTGATCCCACGGCTAGGGATATGGTGCCTTGCTCGCTTCTTGGCTATCTCAGCCATAGGGGTATAGCACCCTGGTTGCTCCTTGGCAATCCAAGTCCTATGGATGTAGCACCATCTATGCTTCTTGTTAATTTAGGTCCCAGTGATATAGAGCCCTGCTCGCTTCTTGATGATCTCAGTGCTAGGCACACAATACTCTGCTCGCTTCTTGATGATCCCAGTGCTAGGGATACAGTACCCTGCTCACTTCTTTATGATCCCCGTCTAGGGATATGGTGCCCTGCTCGCTTCTTAATGATTTCACCACTAGGGACATAGAGCCCTGCTCGCTTCTTGATCATCTGAGTGCTAGGGATACAGTACCCTGCTCACTTCTTGATGATCCCAGTGTTAGGGGTATGGTGCCTTGCTCACTTCTTGGCAATCTCAGCCATAGGGATATAGCACCCCGGTTTTCCCTTGGCAATCCAAGTCCTACGGATGAAGCACCATCTATGCATCTTGTTAATTTAAGTCCCAGGGATATATTGCCCTGCTCGGTTCTTGATGATCTCAGTGCTAGGGATATAGTGCCCTGCTCGCTTCTTGATGAGCCCAGTGCTAGGGGTATAGTGCCCTGCTCGCTTCTTGATAATCCCAGTGCTAGGGGTATGGTGCCTTGCTCACTTCTTGGTGATCTCATTGCTAGCGATATAGTGCCTTGCTCGCTTCTTGATGGTCTGAGTGCTAGGGATACAGTACCCTGCTCGCTTCTTGATGATCTCAGTGCTAGGGATATAGTGCCCTGCTCGCTTCTTGATGAGCCCAGTGCTAGGGGTATAGTGCCCTGCTCGCTTCTTGATAATCCCAGTGCTAGGGGTATGGTGCCTTGCTCACTTCTTGGTGATCTCATTGCTAGCGATATAGTGCCTTGCTCGCTTCTTGATGGTCTGAGTGCTAGGGATACAGTACCCTGCTCGCTTCTTGATGATCCCAGTGCTAGGGATATATTGCCCTGCTCGCTTCTTGATGATCTCAGTGCTAAGGATATAGAACCCTGCTCGCTTCTTGATGATCCCAGTGCTATGGATACAGTACCCTGCTCGCTTCTTGATGATCCCAGTGCTAGGGATATGTTGCTCTGCATGATTCTTGGCAATCTCGGCCATAGGGATATAGCACCCCGATTGCTCATTGGCAATCCAAGTCCTACGGATGAAGCACCATCTATGCTTCTTGTTAATTTAAGTCCCAGGGATATATTGCCCTGCTCGCTTCTTGATGATCTGAGTGCTAGGGATACAATACCCTGCCCGCTTCTTGATGATCCCAGTGCTAGGGATACAGTACCCTGCTCGCTTCTTGATGATCCCAGTGCTAGGGATATGGAGCCCTAATTGATTCTTAATGATTTCAGTGCTAGGGAAATAGAGCCCTGCTCGCTTCTTGATGATCTGAGTGCTAGGGATACAGTACACTGCTCGCTTTTTGATGATGCCAATGCTAGGGATCCAGGACCCCTGCTCGCTTCTTGATGATCCCAGTGCTAGGGAAATGGTACCTTGCTCGCTTCTTGGCGATCTCAGCCATAGGGATATAGCACCCGGTTGCTCCTTGGCAATCCAAGTCCTAGGAATGAAGCACCATCTATGCTTATTGTTAATTTAAGTCCCAGGGCTATATTGCCCTGCTCACTTCTTGATGATCCCAGTGCTAGGGGTATGGTACCTTGTTCGCTTCTTGGTGATCTCAGTGCTAGCGATATAGTTCTATGCTCGCTTCTTGATGATCTGAGTGGTAGGGATATAGTACCCTGCTCGCTTGTTGATGATCTCAGTGCTAGGGATATAGTGCCTTGCTCGCTTCTTGATGATCCCAGTGCTAGGGATATGGTACCCTGCATGCTTCTTGGCAATCTCAGCTATAGGGATATAGCACCCTGGTTGCACCTTGGCAATCCAAGTCCTATGGATGAAGCACCATCTATGCTTCTTGTTAATTTAAGTACCAGGGATATATTGCCCTGCTCGCTTCTTGATGATCTCAGTGCTAGGGATATAGCGCCCTGCTTGCTTCTTGATGATCCCGGTGCTAGGGATATAGTGCCTTGCTCGCTTCTTGGCAATCTCAGCCATATGGATATAGGGCCACGGTTGCTCCTTGGCAATCCTAGTCCTACGGATGAAGCACCATCTATGCTTCTTGTTCATTTAAGTCCCAGGGATATATTGCCCTGCTCGCTTCTTGATGATCTCAGTGCTAGGGATACAGTACTCTGCTCGCTTCTTGATGATCCCAGTGCTAGGGATACAGTACCCTGCTCGCTTCTTGATGATCTCAGTGCTAGGGGTATGGTGCCTTGCTCGCTTCTTGGCAATCTCAGCCATAGGGATATAGCACCCCGGTTGCTCCTTGGCAATCCAAGTCCTACGGATGAAGCACCATCTGTGCTTCTTGTTAATTTAAGTCCCAGGGATATATTGCCCTGCTCGCTTCTTGATGATCTCAGTGCTAGGGATATAGTGCCCTGCTCACTCCTCTATGATTTCAGTGCTAGGGGTATGGTGCCTTGCTCGCTTCTTGGCAATCTCAGCCATATGATATAGCACCACGGTTGCTCCTTGGAAATCCAAGTCCTACAGATGAAGCACCATCTATGCTTCTTGTTAATTTAAGTCCCAGGTCGCCCTGCTCGCTTCTTGATGATCTCAGTGCTAGGGATATAGAGCCCTGCTCGCTTCTTGATGATCTCAGTGCTAGGCATACAGTACCCTGCTCGCTTCTTGATGATCCCAGTGCTAGGGATACAGTACCCTGCTCGCTTCTTGATGATCCCAGTGCTAGGGATATGGTACCCTGCATACTTCTTGGCAATCTCAGCCATAGGGATATAGCACCCCAGTTGCTCCTTGGCAATCCAAATCCTATGGATGAAGCACCATCTATGCTTCTTGTTAATTTAAGTCCCAGGGATATATTGCCCTGCTCGCTTCTTGATGATCTCAGTGCTAGGGATATAGAGCCCTGCTCGCTTCTTGATGATCCCAGTGCTACAGATACAGTACTCTGCTCGCTTCTTGATGATCCCAGTGCTAGGGATATGTTGCTCTGCATTATTCTTGGCAATCTCAGCCATAGGGATATAGCACCCCGGTTGCTCCTTGGCAATCCAAGTCCTACGGATGAAGCACCATCTATGCTTCTTGTTAATTTAAGTCCCATGGATATATTGCCCTGCTCGCTGCTTGATGATCCCAATGCAAGGGATATAGTGCCCTGCTCGCTTCTTGATGATCCCAGTGCTAGGGGTATGGTGCCTTGCTCGCTTCTTGGCAATCTCAGCCATAGGGATATAGCACCCCAGTTGCTCCTTGGCAATCCAAGTCCTATGGATGAAGCACCATCTATGCTTCTTGTTAATTTAAGTCCCAGGGATATATTGCCCTGCTCGCTTCTTGATGATCTCAGTGCTAGGGATATAGAGCCCTGTTCGCTTCTTGATGATCCCAGTGCTATGGATACAGTACCCTGCTCGCTTCTTCATGATCCCAGTGCTAGGGATATGTTGCTCTGCATGATTCTTGGCAATCTCGGCCATAGGGATATAGCACGCCGATTGCTCATTGGCAATCCAAGTCCTACGGATGAAGCACCATCCATGCTTCTTGTTAATTTAAGTCCCAGGGATATATTGCCCTGCTCGCTTCTTGATGATCTGAGTGCTAGGGATACAGTACCCTGCCCGCTTCTTGATGATCCCAGTGCTAGGGATACAGTACCCTGCTCGCTTCTTGATTATCCCAGTGCTAGGGATACGGAGCCCTAATTGATTCTTAATGATTTCAGTGCTAGGGAAATAGAGCCCTGCTCGCTTCTTGATGATCTGAGTGCTAGGGATACAGTACACTGCTCGCTTTTTGATGATGCCAATGCTAGGGATGCAGGACCCTGCTCGCTTCTTGATGATCCCAGTGCTAGGGAAATGGTACCTTGCTTGCTTCTTGGCGATCTCAGCCATAGGGATATAGCACCCGGTTGCTCCTTCGCAATCCAAGTCCTAGGAATGAAGCACCATCTATGCTTATTGTTAATTTAAGTCCCAGGGCTATATTGCCCTGCTCACTTCTTGATGATCCCAGTGCTAGGGGTATGGTACCTTGTTCGCTTCTTGGTGATCTCAGTGCTAGCGATATAGTTCTGTGCTCGCTTCTTGATGATTTGAGTGGGAGGGATACAGTACCCTGCTCGCTTCTTGATGATCTCAGTGTTAGGGATATAGTGCCTTGCTCGCTTCTTGATGATCCCAGTGCTAGGGGTATGGTGCCTTGCTCACTTTTTGGCAATCTCAGCCATAGGGATATAGCACCCCGGTTGCTCCTTTGCAATCCAAGTCCTACGGATGAAACACCATCTATGCTTCTTGTTAATTTAAGTTCCAGGGATATATTGCCCTGCTCGCTTCTTGATGATCTCAGTGCTGGGGAGATAGTGCCCTGCTCGCTTGTTGATGATCCCACTGCTAGGGATATGGTGCCTTGCTCGCTTCTTGGCGATCTCAGCCATAGGGATATAGCACCCGGTTGCTCCTTCGCAATCCAAGTCCTAGGAATGAAGCACCATCTATGCTTATTGTTAATTTAAGTCCCAGGGCTATATTGCCCTGC
Organism: Ambystoma mexicanum; assembly: GCF_040938575.1. Lineage (NCBI taxonomy): Eukaryota > Metazoa > Chordata > Amphibia > Caudata > Ambystomatidae > Ambystoma > Ambystoma mexicanum. The sequence goes on along the minus strand of NC_090925.1, from coordinate 31,367,839 downwards.
TCACTTCTTGATGATCCCAGTGCTAGGGGTATGGTACCTTGTTCGCTTCTTGGTGATCTCAGTGCTAGCGATATAGTTCTGTGCTCGCTTCTTGATGATTTGAGTGGGAGGGATACAGTACCCTGCTCGCTTCTTGATGATCTCAGTGTTAGGGATATAGTGCCTTGCTCGCTTCTTGATGATCCCAGTGCTAGGGGTATGGTGCCTTGCTCGCTTTTTGGCAATCTCAGCCATAGGGATATAGCACCCCGGTTGCTCCTTTGCAATCCAAGTCCTACGGATGAAACACCATCTATGCTTCTTGTTAATTTAAGTCCCAGGGATATATTGCCCTGCTCGCTTTTATAATTATTTATTATTATTGATGATCTCAGTGCTAGGGATATAGAGCCCTGCTCGCTTCTTGATGATCTCAGTGCTAGGCACACATTACCCTGCTCACTTCTTGATTATCCCAGTGCTAGGGATACAGCACCCTACTCACTTCTTTATGATCCCCGTCTAGGGATATGTTGCCCTGCTCGCTTCTTAATGATTTCACCACTAGGGATATATTGCCCTGCTCGCTTCCTGATGATCCCAGTGCAAGGGATATAGTGCCCTGCTCGCTTCTTGATGATCCCAGTGCTAGGGGTATGGTGCCTTGCTCGCTTCTTGGCAATCTCAGCCATAGGGATATAACACCCCGGTTTTCTCTTGGCAATCCAAGTCCTACGGATGAAGCACCATCTATGCATCTTGTTAATTTCAGTCCCAGGGATATATTGCCCTGCTCGGTTCTAGATGATCTCAGTGCTAGGGATATAGTGCCCTGCTCGCTTCTTGATGATCCCAGTGCTAGGAGTATGGTGCCTTGCTCGCTTCTTGATGGTCTGAGTGCTAGGGATACAGTACCCTGCTCGCTTCTTGATGATCTCAGTGCTAGGGATACAGTACCCTGCTCGCTTCTTGATGATCTCAGTGCTAGGGATATAGTGCCCTGCTCGCTTCTTGATGATCCCAGTGCTAGGGGTATGGTGCCTTGCTTGCTTCTTGGTGATCTCATTGCTAGCGATATAGTACCTTGCTCGCTTCTTGATGGTCTGAGTGCTAGGGATACAGTACCCTGCTCGCTTCTTGATGAGCCCAGTGCTAGGGGTATGGTGCCTTGCTCGCTTCTTGGCGATCTCAGCCAAGGGAATATAGCACCCCGGTTGCTCCTTGGCAATCCAAGTGCTACGGATGAAGCACCTTCTATGCTTCTTGTTAATGTAAGTCCCAGGGATATATTGCCCTGCTCGCTTCTTGATGATCTCAGTGCCAGGGATATAGAGCCCTGATCGCTTCTTGATGATCCCAGTGCTAGGCATACAGGACCCTGCTCGCTTCCTGCTGATCCCAGTGCTAGGGATACAGTACCCTGCTCGCATTTTGATGATCCCAGTGCTAGGGATATGGTACCCTGCATGCTTCTTGGCAATCTCAGCCATATGGATATAGGGCCACGGTTGCTCCTTGGCAATCCTAGTCCTACGGATGAAGCACCATCCATGCTTCTTGTTAATTTAAGTCCCAGGGATATATTGCCCTGCTCGCTTCTTGATGATCTCAGTGCTAGGGATACAGTACTCTGCTGGCTTCTTGATGATCCCAGTGCTAGGGATACAGTACCCTGCTCGCTTGTTGATGATCCCATTGCTAGGGGTATGGTGCCTTGTTCGCGTCTTGGTGATCTCAGTGCTAGCAATATAGTTCTGTGCTTGCTTCTTGATGATCTGAGTGGTAGGGATACAGTACCCTGTGCGCTTCTTGATGATCTCAGTGCTAGGGGTATGGTGCCTTGCTCGCTTCTTGGCAATCTCAGCCATAGGGATATAGTACCCCGGTTACTCCTTGGCAATCCAAGTCCTACGGATGAAGCACCATCTATGCTTCTTGTTAATTTAAGTCCCAGGGATATATTGCCCTGCTCGCTTCTTGATGATCTCAGTGCTAGGGATATAGTGCCCTGCTCACTCCTCTATGATTTCAGTGCTAGGGGTATGGTGCCTTGCTCGCTTCTTGGCAATCTCAGCCATAGGGATATAGTACCCCGGTTACTCCTTGGCAATCCAAGTCCTACAGATGAAGCACCATCTATGCTTCTTGTTAATTTAAGTCCCAGGGATATATTGCCCTGCTCGCTTCTTGATGATCTCATTGCTAGGGATATAGAGCCCTGCTCGCTTCTTGATGATCCCAGTGCTAGGGATACAGTACCCTGCTCACTGCTTGATGATCCCTGTGCTAGGGATTTGGTGCCTTGCTCGCTTCTTAATGATTTCAGTGGTAGGGATATAGAGCCCTCGTCGCTTCTTGATGATCTGAGTGCTAGGGATACAGTACCCTGCTCGGTTCTTGATGATCCCAGTGCTAGGGATATGGTGCCTTGCTCGCTTCTTGGCGATCTCAGCCATAGGGATATAGCACCCCGGCTGCTCCTTTGCAATCCAAGTCCTACTTATGAAGCACCATCTATGCTTCTTGTTAATTTAAGTCCCAGGGATATATTGCCCTGCTCACTTCTTGATGATCTCAGTGCTGGGGAGATAGTGCCCTGCTCGCTTGTTGATGATCAACTGCTAGGGATATGGTGCCTTGCTCGCTTCTTGGTGATCTCAGCCATAGGAATATAGCACCCCGGTTAACCCTTGGCAATCCAAGTCCTACGGATGAAGCACCATCTATTCTTCTTGTTAATTTAAGTCCCAGGGATATATTTCCCTGCTCGCTTTTATAATTATTTATTATTATTGATGATAGCAGTGCTAGGGATATAGAGCCCTGCTCGCTTCTTGATGATCTCAGTGCTAGGCATACATTACCATGCTCACTTCTTGATTATCTCAGTGCTAGGGATACAGTACCCTGCTCACTTCTTTATGATCCCCGTCTAGGGATATTGTGCCCTGCTCGCTTCTTAATGATTTCACCACTAGGGATATAGAGCCCTGCTTGCTTATTTATCATCTGAGTGCTAGGGATAAGGTACCCTGCTCGGTTCTTGATGATCCCAGTGCTAGGGATATGATGCCTTGCTCGCTTCTTGGCAATCTCAGCCATAGGGATATAGCACCCCGGTTGCTCCTTGGCAATTCAAGTCCTACGGATGAAGCTCCATCTATGCTTCTTGTTAATTTAAGTCCCAGGAATATATTGCCCTGCTCGCTTCTTGATGATCCCAGTTCTAGGTGTATGGTGCCTTGCTCACTTCTTGGTGATCTCAGTGCTAGCAATATAGTGTCCTGCTCGCTTCTTGATGATCTGAGTGCTAGGGATACAGTACCCTGCTCGCTTCTTGATGATCTCAGTGCTAGGGATATAGCGCCCTGCTTGCTTCTTGATGATCCCAGTGCTAGGGATATAGTGCCTTGCTCGCTTCTTGGCAATCTCAGCCATATGGATATAGGGCCACGGTTGCTCCTTGGCAATCCTAGTCCTAAGGATGAAGCACCATCTATGCTTCTTGTTAATTTAGGTCCCAGTGATATAGAGCCCTGCTCGCTTCTTGATGATCTCAGTGCTAGGCACACAGTACTCTGCTCGCTTCTTGATGATCCCAGTGCTAGGGATACAGTACCCTGCTCACTTCTTTATGATCCCCGTCTAGGGATATGGTGCCCTGCTCGCTTCTTAATGATTTCACCACTAGGGACATAGAGCCCTGCTCGCTTCTTGATCATCTGAGTGCTAGGGATACAGTACCCTGCTCGCTTCTTGATGATCCCAGTGTTAGGGGTATGGTGCCTTGCTCACTTCTTGGCAATCTCAGCCATAGGGATATAGCACCCCGGTTTTCCCTTGGCAATCCAAGTCCTACGGATGAAGCACCATCTATGCATCTTGTTAATTTAAGTCCCAGGGATATATTGCCCTGCTCGGTTCTTGATGATCTCAGTGCTAGGGATATAGTGCCCTGCTCGCTTCTTGATAATCCCAGTGCTAGGGGTATGGTGCCTTGCTCGCTTCTTGGTGATCTCATTACTAGCGATATAGTGCCTTGCTCGCTTCTTGATGGTCTGAGTGCTAGGGATACAGTACCCTGCTCGCTTCTTGATGATCTCAGTGCTAGGGATATAGTGCCCTGCTCGCTTCTTGATGAGCCCAGTGCTAGGGGTATAGTGCCCTGCTCGCTTCTTGATAATCCCAGTGCTAGGGGTATGGTGCCTTGCTCGCTTCTTGGTGATCTCATTGCTAGCGATATAGTGCCTTGCTCGCTTCTTGATGGTCTGAGTGCTAGGGATACAGTACCCTGCTCGCTTCTTGATGATCTCAGTGCTAGGGATATATTGCCCTGCTCGCTTCTTGATGATCTCAGTGCTAAGGATATAGAGCCCTGCTCGCTTCTTGATGATCCCAGTGCTATGGATACAGTACCCTGCTCGCTTCTTGATGATCCCAGTGCTAGGGATATGTTGCTCTGCATGATTCTTGGCAATCTCTGCCATAGGGATATAGCACCCCGATTGCTCATTGGCAATCCAAGTCCTACGGATGAAGCACCATCTATGCTTCTTGTTAATTTAAGTCCCAGGGATATATTGCCCTGCTCGCTTCTTGATGATCTGAGTGCTAGGGATACAGTACACTGCTCGCTTTTTGATGATGCCAATGCTAGGGATGCAGGACCCTGCTCGCTTCTTGATGATCCCAGTGCTAGGGAAATGGTACCTTGCTCGCTTCTTGGCGATCTCACCCATAGGGATATAGCACCCGGTTGCTCCTTGGCAATCCAAGTCCTAGGAATGAAGCACCATCTATGCTTATTGTTAAATTAAGTCCCAGGGCTATATTGCCCTGCTCACTTCTTGATGATCCCAGTGCTAGGGGTATGGTACCTTGTTCGCTTCTTGGTGATCTCAGTGCTAGGCATACAGGACCCTGCTTGCTTCCTGCTGATCCCAGTGCTAGGGATACAGTACCCTGCTCGCATTTTGATGATCCCAGTGCTAGGGATATGGTACCCTGCATGCTTCTTGGCAATCTCAGCCATATGGATATAGGGCCACGGTTGCTCCTTGGCAATCCTAGTCCTACGGATGAAGCACCATCTATGCTTCTTGTTAATTTAAGTCCCAGGGATATATTGCCCTGCTCGCTTCTTGATGATCTCAGTGCTAGGGAGACAGTACTCTGCTGGCTTCTTGATGATCCCAGTGCTAGGGATACAGTACCCTGCTCGCTTGTTGATGATCCCATTGCTAGGGGTATGGTGCCTTGTTCGCGTCTTGGTGATCTCAGTGCTAGCAATATAGTTCTGTGCTTGCTTCTTGATGATCTGAGTGGTAGGGATACAGTACCCTGCGCGCTTCTTGATGATCTCAGTGCTAGGGGTATGGTGCCTTGCTCGCTTCTTGGCAATCTCAGCCATAGGGATATAGTACCCCGGTTACTCCTTGGCAATCCAAGTCCTACGGATGAAGCACCATCTATGCTTCTTGTTAATTTAAGTCCCAGGGATATATTGCCCTGCTCGCTTCTTGATGATCTCAGTGCTAGGGATATAGTGCCCTGCTCACTCCTCTATGATTTCAGTGCTAGGGGTATGGTGCCTTGCTCGCTTCTTGGCAATCTCAGCCATATGGATATAGCACCACGGTTGCTCCTTGGAAATCCAAGTCCTACAGATGAAGCACCATCTATGCTTCTTGTTAATTTAAGTCCCAGGGATATATTGCCCTGCTCGCTTCTTGATGATCTCATTGCTAGGGATATAGAGCCCTGCTCGCTTCTTGATGATCCCAGTGCTAGGGATACAGTACCCTGCTCACTGCTTGATGATCCCTGTGCTAGGGATTTGGTGCCTTGCTCGCTTCTTAATGATTTCAGTGCTAGGGATATAGAGCCCTCGTCGCTTCTTGATGATCTGAGTGCTAGGGATACAGTACCCTGCTCGGTTCTTGATGATCCCAGTGCTAGGGATGTGGTGCCTTGCTCGCTTCTTGGCGATCTCAGCCATAGGGATATAGCACCCCGGCTGCTCCTTTGCAATCCAAGTCCTACTTATGAAGCACCATCTATGCTTCTTGTTAATTTAAGTCCCAGGGATATATTGCCCTGCTCACTTCTTGATGATCTCAGTGCTAGGGAGATAGTGCCCTGCTCGCTTGTTGATGATCAACTGCTAGGGATATGGTGCCTTGCTCGCTTCTTGGTGATCTCAGCCATAGGGATATAGCACCCCGGTTAACCCTTGGCAATCCAAGTCCTACGGACGAAGCACCATCTATTCTTCTTGTTAATTTAAGTCCCAGGGATATATTTCCCTGCTCGCTTTTATAATTATTTATTATTATTGATGATAGCAGTGCTAGGGATATAGAGCCCTGCTCGCTTCTTGATGATCTCAGTGCTAGGCATACATTACCATGCTCACTTCTTGATTATCTCAGTGCTAGGGATACAGTACCCTGCTCACTTTTTTATGATCCCCGTCTAGGGATATGGTGCCCTGCTCGCTTCTTAATGATTTCACCACTAGGGATATAGAGCCCTGCTTGCTTCTTGATCATCTGAGTGCTAGGGATATAGTGCCCTGCTCACTCCTCTATGATTTCAGTGCTAGGGGTATGGTGCCTTGCTCGCTTCTTGGCAATCTCAGCCATATGATATAGCACCACGGTTGCTCCTTGGAAATCCAAGTCCTACAGATGAAGCACCATCTATGCTTCTTGTTAATTTAAGTCCCAGGGATATATTGCCCTGCCCGCTTCTTGATGATCTCAGTGCTAGGGATATAGAGCCCTGCTCGCTTCTTGATGATCTCAGTGCTAGGCATACAGTACCCTGCTCGCTTCTTGATGATCCCAGTGCTAGGGATACAGTACCCTGCTCGCTTCTTGATGATCCCAGTGCTAGGGATATGGTACCCTGCATACTTCTTGGCAATCTCAGCCATAGGGATATAGCACCCCAGTTGCTCCTTGGCAATCCAAATCCTATGGATGAAGCACCATCTATGCTTCTTGTTAATTTAAGTCCCAGGGATATATTGCCCTGCTCGCTTCTTGATGATCTCAGTGCTAGGGATATAGAGCCCTGCTCGCTTCTTGATGATCCCAGTGCTACGGATACAGTACTCTGCTCGCTTCTTGATGATCCCAGTGCTAGGGATATGTTGCTCTGCATTATTCTTGGCAATCTCAGCCATAGGGATATAGCACCCCGGTTGCTCCTTGCAATCCAAGTCCTACGGATGAAGCACCATCTATGCTTCTTGTTAATTTAAGTCCCATGGATATATTGCCCTGCTCGCTGCTTGATGATCCCAATGCAAGGGATATAGTGCCCTGCTCGCTTCTTGATGATCCCAGTGCTAGGGGTATGGTGCCTTGCTCGCTTCTTGGCAATCTCAGCCATAGGGATATAGCACCCCGGTTGCTCCTTGGCAATCCAAGTCCTACGGATGAAGCACCATCTATGCTTCTTGTTAATTTAAGTCCCATGGATATATTGCCCTGCTCGCTTCTTGATGATCCCAGTGCTACGGATACAGTACTCTGCTCGCTTCTTGATGATCCCAGTGCTACGGATATGTTGCTCTGCATTATTCTTGGCAATCTCAGCCATAGGGATATAGCACCCCGGTTGCTCCTTGGCAATCCAAGTCCTACGGATGAAGCACCATCTATGCTTCTTGTTAATTTAAGTCCCATGGATATATTGCCCTGCTCGCTGTTTGATGATCCCAATGCAAGGGATATAGTGCCCTGCTCGCTTCTTGATGATCCCAGTGCTAGGGGTATGGTGCCTTGCTCGCTTCTTGGCAATCTCAGCCATAGGGATATAGCACCCCAGTTGCTCCTTGGCAATCCAAGTCCTATGGATGAAGCACCATCTATGCTTCTTGTTAATTTAAGTCCCAGGGATATATTGCCCTGCTCGCTTCTTGATGATCTCAGTGCTAGGGATATAGAGCCCTGCTCGCTTCTTGATGATCCCAGTGCTATGGATACAGTACCCTGCTCGCTTCTTCATGATCCCAGTGCTAGGGATATGTTGCTCTGCATGATTCTTGGCAATCTCGGCCATAGGGATATAGCACCCCGATTGCTCATTGGCAATCCAAGTCCTACGGATGAAGCACCATCCATGCTTCTTGTTAATTTAAGTCCCAGGGATATATTGCCCTGCTCGCTTCTTGATGATCTGAGTTCTAGGGATACAGTACCCTGCCCGCTTCTTGATGATCCCAGTGCTAGGGATACAGTACCCTGCTCGCTTCTTGATTATCCCAGTGCTAGGAATATGGAGCCCTAATTGATTCTTAATGATTTCAGTGCTAGGGAAATAGAGCCCTGCTCGCTTCTTGATCATCTGAGTGCTAGGGATATAATACACTGCTCGCTTTTTGATGATGCCAATGCTAGGGATGCAGGACCCTGCTCGCTTCTTGATGATCCCAGTGCTAGGCATATGGTGCTCTGCATGCTTCTTGGCAATCTCAGCCATACGGATGAAGCAGCATCTATGCTTCTTGTTAATTTAAGTCTCAGGGATATATTGCCCTGCTCGCTTCCTGATGATCCCAGTGCAAGGGATATAGTGCCCTGCTCGCTTCTTGATGATCCCAGTGCTAGGGGTATGGTGCCTTGCTCGCTTCTTGGCAATCTCAGCCATAGGGATATAGCACCCCGGTTTTCTCTTGGCAATCCAAGTCCTACGGATGAAGCACCATCTATGCATCTTGTTAATTTCAGTCCCAGGGATATATTGCCCTGCTCGGTTCTAGATGATCTCAGTGCTAGGGATATAGTGCCCTGCTCGCTTCTTGATGATCCCAGTGCTAGGAGTATGGTGCCTTGCTCGCTTCTTGGTGATCTCATTGCTAGCGATATAGTGCCTTGCTCGCTTCTTGAAGGTCTGAGTGCTAGGGATACAGTACCCTGCTCGCTTCTTGATGATCTCAGTGCTAGGGATATAGTGCCCTGCTCGCTTCTTGATGATCCCAGTGCTAGGGGTATGGTGCCTTGCTTGCTTCTTGGTGATCTCATTGCTAGCGATATAGTTCCTTGCTTGCTTCTTGATGGTCTGAGTGCTAGGGATACAGTACCCTGCTCAGTTCTTGATGATCTCAGTGCTAGGGATATAGTGCCCTGCTCGCTTCTTGATGATCCCAGTGCTAGGGGTATGGTGCCTTGCTCGCTTCTTGGTGATCTCATTACTAGCGATATAGTACCTTGCTCGCTTCTTGATGGTCTGAGTGCTAGGGATGCAGTACCCTGCTCACTTCTTGATGAGCCCAGTGCTAGGGGTATGGTGCCTTGCTCGCTTCTTGGCGATCTCAGCCAAGGGAATATAGCACCCCGGTTGCTCCTTGGCAATCCAAGTGCTACGGATGAAGCACCTTCTATGCTTCTTGTTAATGTAAGTCCCAGGGATATATTTCCCTGCTCGCTTCTTGATGATCTCAGTGCCAGGGATATAGAGCCCTGATCGCTTCTTGATGATCCCAGTGCTAGGCATACAGGACCCTGCTTGCTTCCTGCTGATCCCAGTGCTAGGGATACAGTACCCTGCTCGCTTTTTGATGATCCCAGTGCTAGGGATATGGTACCCTGCATGCTTCTTGGCAATCTCAGCCATATGGATATAGGGCCACGGTTGCTCCTTGGCAATCCTAGTCCTACGGATGAAGCACCATCTATGCTTCTTGTTAATTTAAGTCCCAGGATATATTGCCCTGCTCACTTCTTGATGATCTCAGTGCTAGGGATACAGTACTCTGCTGGCTTCTTGATGATCCCAGTGCTAGGGATACAGTACCCTGCTCGCTTGTTGATGATCCCATTGCTAGGGGTATGATGCCTTGTTCGCGTCTTGGTGATCTCAGTGCTAGCAATATAGTTCTGTGCTTGCTTCTTGATGATCTCAGTGGTAGGGATACAGTACCCTGCGCGCTTCTTGATGATCTCAGTGCTAGGGGTATGGTGCTTTGCTCGCTTCTTGGCAATCTCAGCCATAGGGATATAGTACCCCGGTTACTCCTTGGCAATCCAAGTCCTACGGATAAAGCACCATCTATGCTTCTTGTTAATTTAAGTTCCAGGGATATATTGCCCTGCTCGCTTCTTGATGATCTCAGTGCAAGGGATATAGTGCCCTGCTCACACCTCTATGATTTCAGTGCTAGGGGTATGGTGCCTTTCTCGCTTCTTGGCAATCTCAGCCATATGGATATAGCACCACGGTTGCTCCTTGGAAATCCAAGTCCTACAGATGAAGCACCATCTATGCTTCTTGTTAATTTAAGTCCCAGGGATATATTGCCCTGCTCGCTTCTTGATGATCTCATTGCTAGGGATATAGAGCCCTGCTCGCTTCTTGATGATCCCAGTGCTAGGGATACAGTACCCTGCTCACTTCTTGATGATCCCTGTGCTAGGGATTTGGTGCCTTGCTCGCTTCTTAATGATTTCAGTGCTAGGGATATAGAGCCCTCGTCGCTTCTTGATGATCTGAGTGCTAGGGATACAGTACCCTGCTCGGTTCTTGATGATCCCAGTGCTAGGGATATGGTGCCTTGCTCGCTTCTTGGCGATCTCAGCCATACGGATATAGCACCCCGGCTGCTCCTTTGCAATCCAAGTCCTACTTATGAAACACCATCTATGCTTCTTGTTAATTTAAGTCCCAGGGATATATTGACCTGCTCACTTCTTGATGATCTCAGTGCTGGGGAGATAGTGCCCTGCTCGCTTGTTGATGATCAACTGCTAGGGATATGGTGCCTTGCTCGCTTCTTGGTGATCTCAGCCATAGGGATATAGCACCCCGGTTAACCCTTGGCAATCCAAGTCCTACGGATGAAGCACCATCTATTCTTCTTGTTAATTTAAGTCCCAGGGATATATTGCCCTGCTCGCTTTTATTATTATTTATTATTATTGATGATATCAGTGCTAGGGATATAGAGCCCTGCTCGCTTCTTGATGATCTCAGTGCTAGGCATACATTACCATGCTCACTTCTTGATTATCCCAGTGCTAGGGATACAGTACCCTGCTCACTTCTTTATGATCCCCGTCTAGGGATATGGTGCCCTGCTCGCTTCTTAATGATTTCACCACTAGGGATATAGAGCCCTGCTCGCTTCTTTATCATCTGAGTGCTAGGGATAAGGTACCCTGCTCGGTTCTTGATGATCCCAGTGCTAGGGATATGATGCCTTGCTCGCTTCTTGGCAATCTCAGCCATAGGGATATAGCACCCTGGTTGCTCCTTGGCAATTCAAGTCCTATAGATGAAGCTCCATCTATGCTTCTTGTTAATTTAAGTCCCAGGAATATATTGCCCTGCTCGCTTCTTGATGATCCCAGTTCTAGGTGTATGGTGCCTTGCTCACTTCTTGGTGATCTCAGTGCTAGCAATATAGTGCCCTGCTCGCTTCTTGATGATCTGAGTGCTAGGGATACAGTACCCTGCTCGCTTCTTGATGATCTCAGTGCTAGGGATATAGCGCCCTGCTTGCTTCTTGATGATCCCAGTGCTAGGGATATAGTGCCTTGCTCGCTTCTTGGCAATCTCAGCCATATGGATATAGGGCCACGGTTGCTCCTTGGCAATCCTAGTCCTAAGGATGAAGCACCATCTATGCTTCTTGTTAATTTAAGTCCCAGGGATATATTGCCCTGCTCGCTTCTTGATGATCTCAGTGCTAGGGATACAGTACTCTGCTCGCTTCTTGATGATCCCAGTGCTAGGGATACAGTACCCTGCTCGCTTGTTGATGATCCCAGTGCTAGGGGTATGGTGCCTTGTTCGCTTCTTCGTGATCTCAGTGCTAGCGATATAGTTCTGTGCTCGCTTCTTGATGATCTGAGTGGTAGGGATACAGTACCCTGCTCGCTTCTTGATGATCTCAGTGCTAGGGGTATGGTGCCTTGCTCGCTTCTTGGCAATCTCAGCCATAGGGATATAGCACCCCGGTTGCTCCTTGGCAATCCAAGTCCTACGGATGAAACACCATCTGTGCTTCTTGTTAATTTAAGTCCCAGGGATATATTGCCCTGCTCGCTTCTTGATGATCTCAGTGCTAGGGATATAGAGCCCTGCTCACTCTTCTATGATTTCAGTGCTAGGGGTATGGTGCCTTGCTCGCTTCTTGGCAATCTCAGCCATATGGATATAGCACCACGGTTGCTCCTTGGAGATCAAAGTCGTACAGATGAAGCACCATCTATGCTTCTTGTTAATTTAAGTCCCAGGGATATATTGCCCTGCTCGCTTCTTGATAATCTCATTGCTAGAGATATAGAGCCCTGCTCGCTTCTTGATGATCTCAGTGCTAGGCACACAGTACCCTGCTCGCTTCTTGATGATCCCAGTGCTAGGGATACAGTACCCTGCTCACTTCTTGATGATCCCCGTGCTAGGGATTTGGTGCCTTGCTCGCTTCTTGATTATTTCAGTGCTAGGGATATAGAGCCCTGGTCGCTTCTTGATGATCTGAGTGCTAGGGATACAGTACCCTACTCGGTTCTTGATGATCCCAGTGCTAGGGATATGGTGCCTTGCTCGCTTCTTGGCGATCTCAGCCATAGGGATATGGCACCCCGGTTGCTCCTTGGCAATTCAAGTCCTACGGATGAAGCTCCATCTATGCTTCTTGTTAATTTAAGTCCCAGGGATATATTGCCCTGCTCGCTTCTTGATGATCCCAGTGCTAGGTGTATGGTGCCTTGCTCACTTCTTGGTGATCTCAGTGCTAGCAATATAGTGCCCTGCTCGCTTCTTGATGATCTGAGTGTTAGGGATACAGTACCCTGCTCGCTTCTTGATGATCTCAGTGCTAGGGATATAGTGCCCTGCTCGCTTCTTGATGAACCCAGTGCTAGGTGTATGGTGCCTTGCTCGCTTCTTGGCGATCTCAGCCATAGGAATATAGCATCCCGGTTGCTCCTTGGCAATCCACGTGCTACGGATGAAGCACCATCTATGCTTCTTGTTAATTTAAGTCCCAGGGATATATTGCCCTGCTCGCTTCTTGATGATCTCAGTGCTAGAGATATAGAGCCCCGCTCGCTTCTTGATGATCTCAGTGCTAGGCATACAGTACCCTGCTCGCTTCTTGATGATCCTAGTGCTAGGGATATGGTACCCTGCATGCTTCTTGGCAATCTCAGCCAAAGGGATATAGCACCCCGGTTTCTCCTTGGCAATCCAAGTGCTACGGATGAAGCACCATCTGTGCTTCTTGTTAATTTAACTCCCAGGGATATATTGCCCTGCTCGCTTCTTGATAATCTCAGTGCTAGGGATATAGAGCCCTGCTCGCTTCTTGATGATCTCAGTGCTAGGCATACAGTACCCTGCTCGCTTCTTGATGATCCCAGTGCTAGGGGTACAGTACCCTGCATGCTTCTTGGCAATCTCAGCCATAGGGATATAGAACCCTGGTTTCACCTTGGCAATCCAAATCCTATGGATGAAGCACCATCTATGCTTCTTGTTAATTTAAGTCCCAGGGATATATTGCCCTGCTCGCTTCTTGATGATCTCAGTGCTAGGGATATAGCGCCCTGCTTGCTTCTTGATGATCCCAGTGCTAGGGATATGGTGCCTTGCTCGCTTCTTGGCAATCTCAGCCATATGGATATAGGGCCACGGTTGCTCCTTGGCAATCCTAGTCCTACGGATGAAGCACCATCTATGCTTCTTGTTAATTTAAGTCCCAGGGATATATTGCCCTGATCGCTACTTGATGATCTCAGTGCTAGGGATACAGTATTCTGCTCGCTTCTTGATGATCCCAGTGCTAGGGATACAGTACCCTGCTCGCTTCTTGATGATCCCAGTGCTAGGGATATGGTGCCCTGCTCACTTCTTGATGATCCCACTGCTAGGTATACAGTACCTTGCTCGCTTCTTGATGATCCCAGTGCTAGAGATATGGTGGCCTGCTCTCTTCTTAATGATCCCAGTGCTAGGGATATGGTGCCCTGCTCACTACTTGATGATCCCAGTGCTTTGTATACAGTACCCTACTTGCTTCTTGATGATCCCAGTGCTAGGGATATAGTGCCTTGCTCGCTTCTTGGCGATATCAGCCATATGGATATAGGGCCACGGTTGCTCCTTGGCAATCCTAGTCCTACGGATGAAGCACCATCTATGCTTCTTGTTAATTTAAGTCCCAGGGATATATTGCCCTGCTCGCTTCTTGATTATCTCAGTGCTAGGGATACAGTACTCTGCTTGCTTCTTGATGATCCCAGTGCTAGGGATACAGTACCCTGCTCGCTTTTTGATGATCCCAGTGCTAGGGGTGTGGTGCCTTGTTCGCTTCTTGGTGATGTCAGTGCTAGCGATATAGTTCTGTGCTCGCTTCTTGATGATCTGAGTGGTAGGGATACAGTACCCTGCTCGCTTCTTGATGATCTCAGTGCTAGGGGTATGGTGCCTTGCTCGCTTCTTGGCAATCTCAGCCATAGGGATATAGCACCCCGGTTGCTCCTTGGCAATCCAAGTCCTACGGATGAAGCACCATCTGTGCTTCTTGTTAATTTAAGTCCCAGCGATATATTGCCCTGCTCGCTTATTGATGATCTCAGTGCTAGGGATATAGTGCCCTGCTCACTCCTCTATGATTTCAGTGCTAGGGGTACGGTGCCTTGCTCGCTTCTTGGCAATCTCAGCCATATGGATATAGCACCACGGTTGCTCCTTGGAAATCCAAGTCCTACAGATGAAGCACCATCTATGCTTCTTGTTAATTTAAGTCCCAGGGATATATTGCCCTGCTCGCTTCTTGATGATCTCAGTGCTAGGGATATAGAGCCCTGCTCGCTTCTTGATGATCTCAGTGCTAGGCATACAGTACCCTGCTCGCTTCTTGATGATCCCAGTGCTAGGGATACAGTACCCTGCTCGCTTCTTGATGATCCCAGTGCTAGGGATATGGTACCCTGCATACTTTTTGGCAATGCCAGCCATAGGGATATAGCACCCCAGTTGCTCCTTGGCAATCCAAGTCCTATGGATGAAGCACCATCTATGCTTCTTGTTAATTTAAGTCCCAGGGATATATTGCCCTGCTCGCTTCTTGATGATCTCAGTGCTAGGGATATAGAGCCGCGCTCGCTTCTTGATGATCTCAGTGCTAGGCATACAGTACCCTGCTCGCTTCTTGATGATCCCAGTGCTAGGGATACAGTACCCTGCTCGCTTCTTGATGATCCCAGTGCTAAGGATATGGTACCCTGCATACTTTTTGGCAATGTCAGCCATAGGGATATAGCACCCCAGTTGCTCCTTGGCAATCCAAGTCCTATGGATGAAGCACCATCTATGCTTCTTGTTAATTTAAGTCCCATGGATATATTGCCCTGCTCGCTACTTGATGATCCCAATGCAAGGGATATAGTGCCCTGCTCGCTTCTTGATGATCCCAGTGCTAGGGGTATGGTGCCTTGCTCGCTTCTTGGCAATCTCAGCCATAGGGATATAGCACCCCAGTTGCTCTTTGGCAATCCAAGTCCTATGGATGAAGCACCATCTATGCTTCTTGTTAATTTAAGTCCCATGGATATATTGCCCTGCTCGCTACTTGATGATCCCAATGCAAGGGATATAGTGCCCTGCTCGCTTCTTGATGATCCCAGTGCTAGGGGTATGGTGCCTTGCTCGCTTCTTGGCAATCTCAGCCATAGGGATATAGCACCCCAGTTGCTCCTTGGCAATCCAAGTCCTATGGATGAAGCACCATCTATGCTTCTTGTTAATTTAAGTCCCAGGGATATATTGCCCTGCTCGCTTCTTGATGATCTCAGTGCTAAGGATATAGAGCCCTGCTCACTTCTTGATGATCCCAGTGCTATGGATACAGTACCCTGCTCGCTTCTTGAAGATCCCAGTGCTAGGGATATGTTGCTCTGCATGATTCTTGGCAATCTCGGCCATAGGGATATAGCACCCCGATTGCTCATTGGCAATCCAAGTCCTACGGATGAAGCACCATCTATGCTTCTTGTTAATTAAAGTCCCATGGATATATTGCTCTGCTCGCTTCTTGATGATCCCAGTGCAAGGGATATAGAGCTCTGTTTGCTTCTTGATGATCTGAGTGCTAGGGATACAGTACCCTGCTCGCTTCTTGATGATCCCAGTGTTAGGGATACAGTACCCTGATTGCTTCTTGATGATCCCAGTGCTAGGGATACAGTACCCTGATCGCTTCCTGATGATCCCAATGCTAGGGATACAGTACCCTGCTCGCTTCTTGATCATCCCAGTGCTAGGGAAATGGTGCCTTGCTCGCTTCTTGGCGATCTCAGCCATAGGGATATAACACCCGTTTGCTCCTTGGCAATCCAAGTCCTACGGATGAAGCACCATCTATGCTTCTTGTTAATTTAAGTCCCAGGGATATATTGCACTGCTCGCTTCTTGATGATCTGTGTGCTAGGGATACAGAACCCTGCTCGCTTCTTGATAATCTGTGTGCTAGGGATACAATACCCTGCTCGCTTCTTGATGATCCCAGTGCTAGGGATACAGTACCCTGCTCGCTTCTTGAGGATCACAATGCTAGGGATACAGTACCCTGCTCGCTTCTTGATGATCCAAGTTCTAGGGAAATGGTGCCTTGCTCGCTTCTTGGCGATCTCAGCCATAGGGATATAACACCCAGTTGCTCCTTGGCAATCCAAGTCCTACGGATGAAGCACCATCTATGCTTATTGTTCATTTAAGTCCCAGGGATATATTGCCCTGCTCGCTTCTTGATGATCCCAGTGCTAGGGGTATGGTGACTTGTTCGCTTCTTGGAGATCTCAGTGCTAGCGATATAGTTCTGTGCTCGCTTCTTGTTGATCTGAGTGGTAGGGATACAGTACCCTGCTCGCTTCTTGATGATCCTAGTGCTAGGGATATAGTTCCTTGCTCGCTTCACGATGATCCCAGTGCTAGGGGTATGGTGCCTTGTTCACTTCTTGGTAATCTCAGCCATAGGGATATAGCACCCCGGTTGCTCCTTGGCAAAAGTCCTACGGATTAAGCATCATCTATGCTTCTTGTTAATTTAAGTCCCAGGGATATATTGCTCTGCTCACTTCTTGTTGATCCCAGTGCTAGAGATATAGTGCCCTGCCCACTTCTTGATGATCTCAGTGCTAGGGGTATGGTGCCCTGCTCGTTCTTGGCAATGTCAGCCATATGGATATAGCACCACGGTTGCTCCTTGGAAATCCAAGTCCTACAGATGAAGCACCATCTATGCTTCTTGTTAATATAAGTCCCAGGGATATATTGCCCTGCTCGCTTCTTGATCATCTCAGTGCTGGGGATATAGTGCCCTGCTCGGTTATTGTTGATCCCACGGCTAGGGATATGGTGCCTTGCTCGCTTCTTGGCTATCTCAGCCATAGGGGTATAGCAACCTGGTTGCTCCTTGGCAATCCAAGTCCTATGGATGAAGCACCATCTATGCTTCTTGTTAATTTAGGTCCCAGTGATATAGAGCCCTGCTCGCTTCTTGATGATCTCAGTGCTAGGCACACAATACTCTGCTCACTTCTTGATGATCCCAGTGCTAGGGATACAGTACCCTGCTCACTTCTTTATGATCCCCGTCTAGGGATATGGTGCCCTGCTCGCTTCTTAATGATTTCACCACTAGGGACATAGAGCCCTGCTCGCTTCTTGATCATCTGAGTGCTAGGGATACAGTACCCTGCTCGCTTCTTGATGATCCCAGTGTTAGGGGTATGGTGCCTTGCTCACTTCTTGGCAATCTCAGCCATAGGGATATAGCACCCCGGTTTTCCCTTGGCAATCCAAGTCCTACGGATGAAGCACCATCTATGCATCTTGTTAATTTAAGTCCCAGGGATATATTGCCCTGCTCGATTCTTGATGATCTCAGTGCTAGGGATATAGTGCCCTGCTCGCTTCTTGATAATCCCAGTGCTAGGGGTATGGTGCCTTGCTCGCTTCTTGGTGATCTCATTGCTAGCGATATAGTGCCTTGCTCGCTTCTTGATGGTCTGAGTGCTAGGGATACAGTACCCTGCTCGCTTCTTGATGATCTCAGTGCTAGGGATATAGTGCCCTGCTCGCTTCTTGATGAGCCCAGTGCTAGGGGTATAGTGCCCTGCTCGCTTCTTGATAATCCCAGTGCTAGGGGTATGGTGCCTTGCTCACTTCTTGGTGATCTCATTGCTAGCGATATAGTGCCTTGCTCGCTTCTTGATGGTCTGAGTGCTAGGGATACAGTACCCTGCTCGCTTCTTGATGATCCCAGTGCTAGGGATATATTGCCCTGCTCGCTTCTTGATGATCTCAGTGCTAAGGATATAGAACCCTGCTCACTTCTTGATGATCCCAGTGCTATGGATACAGTACCCTGCTCGCTTCCTGATGATCCCAGTGCTAGGGATATGTTGCTCTGCATGATTCTTGGCAATCTCGGCCATAGGGATATAGCACCCCGATTGCTCATTGGCAATCCAAGTCCTACGGATGAAGCACCATCTATGCTTCTTGTTAATTTAAGTCCCAGGGATATATTGCCCTGCTCGCTTCTTGATGATCTGAGTGCTAGGGATACAATACCCTGCCCGCTTCTTGATGATCCCAGTGCTAGGGATACAGTACCCTGCTCGCTTCTTGATGATCCCAGTGCTAGGGATATGAAGCCCTAATTGATTCTTAATGATTTCAGTGCTAGGGAAATAGAGCCCTGCTCGCTTTTTGATGATCTGAGTGCTAGGGATACAGTACACTGCTCGCTTTTTGATGATGCCAATGCTAGGGATGCAGGACCCCTGCTCGCTTCTTGATGATCCCAGTGCTAGGGAAATGGTACCTTGCTCGCTTCTTGGCGATCTCAGCCATAGGGATATAGCACCCGGTTGCTCCTTGGCAATCCAAGTCCTAGGAATGAAGCACCATCTATGCTTATTGTTAATTTAAGTCCCAGGGCTATATTGCCCTGCTCACTTCTTGATGATCCCAGTGCTAGGGGTATGGTACCTTGTTCGCTTCTTGGTGATCTCAGTGCTAGGGATATAGTGCCTTGCTCGCTTCTTGATGATCCCAGTGCTAGGGATATGGTACCCTGCATGCTTCTTGGCAATCTCAGCTATAGGGATATAGCACCCTGGTTGCACCTTGGCAATCCAAGTCCTATGGATGAAGCACCATCTATGCTTCTTGTTAATTTAAGTACCAGGGATATATTGCCCTGCTCGCTTCTTGATGATCTCAGTGCTAGGGATATAGCGCCCTGCTTGCTTCTTGATGATCCCGGTGCTAGGGATATAGTGCCTTGCTCGCTTCTTGGCAATCTCAGCCATATGGATATAGGGCCACAGTTGCTCCTTGGCAATCCTAGTCCTACGGATGAAGCACCATCTATGCTTCTTGTTCATTTAAGTCCCAGGGATATATTGCCCTGCTCGCTTCTTGATGATCTCAGTGCTAGGGATATAGTACTCTGCTCGCTTCTTGATGATCCCAGTGCTAGAGTTACAGTACCCTGCTCGCTTCTTGATGATCTCAGTGCTAGGGGTATGGTGCCTTGCTCGCTTCTTGGCAATCTCAGCCATAGGGATATAGCACCCCGGTTGCTCCTTGGCAATCCAAGTCCTACGGATGAAGCACCATCTGTGCTTCTTGTTAATTTAAGTCCCAGGGATATATTGCCCTGCTCGCTTCTTGATGATCTCAGTGCTAGGGATATAGTGCCCTGCTCACTCCTCTATGATTTCAGTGCTAGGGGTATGGTGCCTTGCTCGCTTCTTGGCAATCTCAGCCATATGATATAGCACCACAGTTGCTCCTTGGAAATCCAAGTCCTACAGATGAAGCACCATCTATGCTTCTTGTTAATTTAAGTCCCGGGTCGCCCTGCTCGCTTCTTGATGATCTCAGTGCTAGGCATACAGTACCCTGCTCGCTTCTTGATGATCCCAGTGCTAGGGATACAGTACCCTGCTCGCTTCTTGATGATCCCAGTGCTAGGGATATGGTACCCTGCATACTTCTTGGCAATCTCAGCCATAGGGATATAGCACCCCAGTTGCTCCTTGGCAATCCAAATCCTATGGATGAAGCACCATCTATGCTTCTTGTTAATTTAAGTCCCAGGGATATATTGCCCTGCTCGCTTCTTGATGATCTCAGTGCTAGGGATATAGAGCCCTGCTCGCTTCTTGATGATCCCAGTGCTACGGATACAGTACCCTGCTCGCTTCTTGATGATCCCAGTGCTAGGGATATGTTGCTCTGCATTATTCTTGGCAATCTCAGCCATAGGGATATAGCACCCCGGTTGCTCCTTGGCAATCCAAGTCCTACGGATGAAGCACCATCTATGCTTCTTGTTAATTTAAGTCCCATGGATATATTGCCCTGCTCGCTGCTTGATGATCCCAATGCAAGGGATATAGTGCCCTGCTCGCTTCTTGATGATCCCAGTGCTAGGGGTATGGTGCCTTGCTCGCTTCTTGGCAATCTCAGCCATAGGGATATAGCACCCCAGTTGCTCCTTGGCAATCCAAGTCCTATGGATGAAGCACCATCTATGCTTCTTGTTAATTTAAGTCCCAGGGATATATTGCCCTGCTCGCTTCTTGATGATCTCAGTGTTAGGGATATAGCGCCCTGCTCGCTTCTTGATGATCCCAGTGCTATGGATACAGTACCCTGCTCGCTTCTTCATGATCCCAGTGCTAGGGATATGTTGCTCTGCATGATTCTTGGCAATCTCGGCCATAGGGATATAGCACGCCGATTGCTCATTGGCAATCCAAGTCCTACGGATGAAGCACCATCCATGCTTCTTGTTAATTTAAGTCCCAGGGATATATTGCCCTGCTCGCTTCTTGATGATCTGAGTGCTAGGGATACAGTACCCTGCCCGCTTCTTGATGATCCCAGTGCTAGGGATACAGTACCCTGCTCGCTTCTTGATTATCCCAGTGCTAGGGATACGGAGCCCTAATTGATTCTTAATGATTTCAGTGCTAGGGAAATAGAGCCCTGCTCGCTTCTTGATGATCTGAGTGCTAGGGATACAGTACACTGCTCGCTTTTTGATGATGCCAATGCTAGGGATGCAAGACCCTGCTCGCTTCTTGATGATCCCAGTGCTAGGGAAATGGTACCTTGCTCGCTTCTTGGCGATCTCAGCCATAGGGATATAGCACCCGGTTGCTCCTTCGCAATCCAAGTCCTAGGAATGAAGCACCATCTATGCTTATTGTTAATTTAAGTCCCAGGGCTATATTCCCCTGCTTACTTCTTGATGATCCCAGTGCTAGGGGTATGGTACCTTGTTCGCTTCTTGGTGATCTCAGTGCTAGCAATATAGTTCTGTGCTCGCTTCTTGATGATTTGAGTGGGAGGGATACAGTACCCTGCTCGCTTCTTGATGATCTCAGTGTTAGGGATATAGTGCCTTGCTCGCTTCTTGATGATCCCAGTGCTAGGGGTATGGTGCCTTGCTCACTTTTTGGCAATCTCAGCCATAGGGATATAGCACCCCGGTTGCTCCTTTGCAATCCAAGTCCTACGGATGAAACACCATCTATGCTTCTTGTTAATTTAAGTTTCAGGGATATATTGCCCTGCTCGCTTCTTGATGATCTCAGTGCTGGGGAGATAGTGCCCTGCTCGCTTGTTGATGATCCCACTGCTAGGGATATGGTGCCTTGCTCGCTTCTTGGCGATCTCAGCCATAGGGATATAGCACCCGGTTGCTCCTTCGCAATCCAAGTCCTAGGAATGAAGCACCATCTATGCTTATTGTTAATTTAAGTCCCAGGGCTATATTGCCCTGCTCACTTCTTGATGATCCCAGTGCTAGGGGTATGGTACCGTGTTCGCTTCTTGGTGATCTCAGTGCTAGCGATATAGTTCTGTGCTCGCTTCTTGATGATTTGAGTGGGAGGGATACAGTAACCTGCTCGCTTCTTGATGATCTCAGTGTTAGGGATATAGTGCCTTGCTCGCTTCTTGATGATCCCAGTGCTAGGGGTATGGTGCCTTGCTCGCTTTTTGGCAATCTCAGCCATAGGGATATAGCACCCCGGTTGCTCCTTTGCAATCCAAGTCCTACGGATGAAACACCATCTATGCTTCTTGTTAATTTAAGTCCCAGGGATATATTGCCCTGCTCGCTTTTATAATTATTTATTATTATTGATGATCTCAGTGCTAGGGATATAGAGCCCTGCTCGCTTCTTGATGATCTCAGTGCTAGGCACACATTACCCTGCTCACTTCTTGATTATCCCAGTGCTAGGGATACAGCACCCTACTCACTTCTTTATGATCCCCGTCTAGGGATATGTTGCCCTGCTCGCTTCTTAATGATTTCACCACTAGGGATATATTGCCCTGCTCGCTTCCTGATGATCCCAGTGCAAGGGATATAGTGCCCTGCTCGCTTCTTGATGATCCCAGTGCTAGGGGTATGGTGCCTTGCTCGCTTCTTGGCAATCTCAGCCATAGGGATATAACACCCCGGTTTTCTCTTGGCAATCCAAGTCCTACGGATGAAGCACCATCTATGCATCTTGTTAATTTCAGTCCCAGGGATATATTGCCCTGCTCGGTTCTAGATGATCTCAGTGCTAGGGATATAGTGCCCTGCTCGCTTCTTGATGATCCCAGTGCTAGGAGTATGGTGCCTTGCTCGCTTCTTGATGGTCTGAGTGCTAGGGATACAGTACCCTGCTCGCTTCTTGATGATCTCAGTGCTAGGGATACAGTACCCTGCTCGCTTCTTGATGATCTCAGTGCTAGGGATATAGTGCCCTGCTCGCTTCTTGATGATCCCAGTGCTAGGGGTATGGTGCCTTGCTTGCTTCTTGGTGATCTCATTGCTAGCGATATAGTGCCTTGCTTGCTTCTTGATGGTCTGAGTGCTAGGGATACAGTACCCTGCTCGGTTCTTGATGATCTCAGTGCTAGGGATATAGTGCCCTGCTCGCTTCTTGATGATCCCAGTGCTAGGGGTATGGTGCCTTGCTCGCTTCTTGGTGATCTCATTGCTAGCGATATAGTACCTTGCTCGCTTCTTGATGGTCCGAGTGCTAGGGATACAGTACCCTGCTCGCTTCTTGATGAGCCCAGTGCTAGGGGTATGGTGCCTTGCTCGCTTCTTGGCGATCTCAGCCAAGGGAATATAGCACCCCGGTTGCTCCTTGGCAATCCAAGTGCTACGGATGAAGCACCTTCTATGCTTCTTGTTAATGTAAGTCCCAGGGATATATTGCCCTGCTCGCTTCTTGATGATCTCAGTGCCAGGGATATAGAGCCCTGATCGCTTCTTGATGATCCCAGTGCTAGGCATACAGGACCCTGCTCGCTTCCTGCTGATCCCAGTGCTAGGGATACAGTACCCTGCTCGCATTATGATGATCCCCGTGCTAGGGATATGGTACCCTGCATGCTTCTTGGCAATCTCAGCCATATGGATATAGGGCCACGGTTGCTCCTTGGCAATCCTAGTCCTACGGATGAAGCACCATCTATGCTTCTTGTTAATTTAAGTCCCAGTGATATATTGCCCTGCTCGCTTCTTGATGATCTCAGTGCTAGGGATACAGTACTCTGCTGGCTTCTTGATGATCCCAGTGCTAGGGATACAGTACCCTGCTCGCTTGTTGATGATCCCATTGCTAGGGGTATGGTGCCTTGTTCGCGTCTTGGTGATCTCAGTGCTAGCAATATAGTTCTGTGCTTGCTTCTTGATGATCTGAGTGGTAGGGATACAGTACCCTGTGCGCTTCTTGATGATCTCAGTGCTAGGGGTATGGTGCCTTGCTCGCTTCTTGGCAATCTCAGCCATAGGGATATAGTACCCCGGTTACTCCTTGGCAATCCAAGTCCTACGGATGAAGCACCATCTATGCTTCTTGTTAATTTAAGTCCCAGGGATATATTGCCCTGCTCGCTTCTTGATGATCTCAGTGCTAGGGATATAGTGCCCTGCTCACTCCTCCATGATTTCAGTGCTAGGGGTATGGTGCCTTGCTCGCTTCTTGGCAATCTCAGCCATAGGGATATAGTACCCCGGTTACTCCTTGGCAATCCAAGTCCTACAGATGAAGCACCATCTATGCTTCTTGTTAATTTAAGTCCCAGGGATATATTGCCCTGCTCGCTTCTTGATGATCTCATTGCTAGGGATATAGAGCCCTGCTCGCTTCTTGATGATCCCAGTGCTAGGGATACAGTACCCTGCTCACTGCTTGATGATCCCTGTGCTAGGGATTTGGTGCCTTGCTCGCTTCTTAATGATTTCAGTGCTAGGGATATAGAGCCCTCGTCGCTTCTTGATGATCTGAGTGCTAGGGATACAGTACCCTGCTCGGTTCTTGATGATCCCAGTGCTAGGGATATGGTGCCTTGCTCGCTTCTTGGCGATCTCAGCCATAGGGATATAGCACCCCGGCTGCTCCTTTGCAATCCAAGTCCTACTTATGAAGCACCATCTATGCTTCTTGTTAATTTAGGTCCCAGGGATATATTGCCCTGCTCACTTGTTGATGATCAACTGCTAGGGATATGGTGCCTTGCTCGCTTCTTGGTGATCTCAGCCATAGGGATATAGCACCCTGGTTAACCCTTGGCAATCCAAGTCCTACGGATGAAGCACCATCTATTCTTCTTGTTAATTTAAGTCCCAGGGATATATTTCCCTGCTCGCTTTTATAATTATTTATTATTATTGATGATAGCAGTGCTAGGGATATAGATCCCTGCTCGCTTCTTGATGATCTCAGTGCTAGGCATACATTACCATGCTCACTTCTTGATTATCTCAGTGCTAGGGATACAGTACCCTGCTCACTTCTTTATGATCCCCGTCTAGGGATATGGTGCCCTGCTCGCTTCTTAATGATTTCACCACTAGGGATATAGAGCCCTGCTTGCTTCTTTATCATCTGAGTGCTAGGGATAATGTACCCTGCTCGGTTCTTGATGATCCCAGTGCTAGGGATATGATGCCTTGCTCGCTTCTTGGCAATCTCAGCCATAGGGATATAGCACCCCGGTTGCTCCTTGGCAATTCAAGTCCTACGGATGAAGCTCCATCTATGCTTCTTGTTAATTTAAGTCCCAGGAATATATTGCCCTGCTCGCTTCTTGATGATCCCAGTTCTAGGTGTATGGTGCCTTGCTCACTTCTTGGTGATCTCAGTGCTAGCAATATAGTGCCCTGCTCGCTTCTTGATGATCTGAGTGCTAGGGATACAGTACCCTGCTCGCTTCTTGATGATCTCAGTGCTAGGGATATAGCGCCCTGCTTGCTTCTTGATGATCCCAGTGCTAGGGATATAGTGCCTTGCTCGCTTCTTGGCAATCTCAGCCATATGGATATAGGGCCACGGTTGCTCCTTGGCAATCCTAGTCCTAAGGATGAAGCACCATCTATGCTTCTTGTTAATTTAGGTCCCAGTGATATAGAGCCCTGCTCGCTTCTTGATGATCTCAGTGCTAGGCACACAGTACTCTGCTCGCTTCTTGATCATCCCAGTGCTAGGGATACAGTACCCTGCTCACTTCTTTATGATCCCCGTCTAGGGATATGGTGCCCTGCTCGCTTCTTAATGATTTCACCACTAGGGACATAGAGCCCTGCTCGCTTCTTGATCATCTGAGTGCTAGGGATACAGTACCCTGCTCGCTTCTTGATGATCCCAGTGTTAGGGGTATGGTGCCTTGCTCACTTCTTGGCAATCTCAGCCATAGGGATATAGCACCCCGGTTTTCCCTTGGCAATCCAAGTCCTACGGATGAAGCACCATCTATGCATCTTGTTAATTTAAGTCCCAGGGATATATTGCCCTGCTCGGTTCTTGATGATCTCAGTGCTAGGGATATAGTGCCCTGCTCGCTTCTTGATAATCCCAGTGCTAGGGGTATGGTGCCTTGCTCGCTTCTTGGTGATCTCATTACTAGCGATATAGTGCCTTGCTCGCTTCTTGATGGTCTGAGTGCTAGGGATACAGTACCCTGCTCGCTTCTTGATGATCTCAGTGCTAGGGATATAGTGCCCTGCTCGCTTCTTGATGAGCCCAGTGCTAGGGGTATAGTGCCCTGCTCGCTTCTTGATAATCCCAGTGCTAGGGGTATGGTGCCTTGCTCGCTTCTTGGTGATCTCATTGCTAGCGATATAGTGCCTTGCTCGCTTCTTGATGGTCTGAGTGCTAGGGATACAGTACCCTGCTCGCTTCTTGATGATCTCAGTGCTAGGGATATATTGCCCTGCTCGCTTCTTGATGATCTCAGTGCTAAGGATATAGAGCCCTGCTCGCTTCTTGATGATCCCAGTGCTATGGATACAGTACCCTGCTCGCTTCTTGATGATCCCAGTGCTAGGGATATGTTGCTCTGCATGATTCTTGGCAATCTCCGCCATAGGGATATAGCACCCCGATTGCTCATTGGCAATCCAAGTCCTACGGATGAAGCACCATCTATGCTTCTTGTTAATTTAAGTCCCAGGGATATATTGCCCTGCTCGCTTCTTGATGATCTGAGTGCTAGGGATACAATACCCTGCCCGCTTCTTGATGATCCCAGTGCTAGGGATACAGTACCCTGCTCGCTTCTTGATGATCCCAGTGCTAGGGATATGGATCCCTAATTGATTCTTAATGATTTCAGTGCTAGGGAAATAGAGCCCTGCTCGCTTCTTGATGATCTGAGTGCTAGGGATACAGTACACTGCTCGCTTTTTGATGATGCCAATGCTAGGGATGCAGGACCCTGCTCGCTTCTTGATGATCCCAGTGCTAGGGAAATGGTACCTTGCTCGCTTCTTGGCGATCTCAGCCATAGGGATATAGCACCCGGTTGCTCCTTGGCAATCCAAGTCCTAGGAATGAAGCACCATCTATGCTTATTGTTAAATTAAGTCCCAGGGCTATATTGCCCTGCTCACTTCTTGATGATCCCAGTGCTAGGGGTATGGTACCTTGTTCGCTTCTTGGTGATCTCAGTGCTAGGCATACAGGACCCTGCTCGCTTCCTGCTGATCCCAGTGCTAGGGATACAGTACCCTGCTCGCATTTTGATGATCCCAGTGCTAGGGATATGGTACCCTGCATGCTTCTTGGCAATCTCAGCCATATGGATATAGGGCCACGGTTGCTCCTTGGCAATCCTAGTCCTACGGATGAAGCACCATCTATGCTTCTTGTTAATTTAAGTCCCAGGGATATATTGCCCTGCTCGCTTCTTGATGATCTCAGTGCTAGGGATACAGTACTCTGCTGGCTTCTTGATGATCCCAGTGCTAGGGATACAGTACCCTGCTCGCTTGTTGATGATCCCATTGCTAGGGGTATGGTGCCTTGTTCGCGTCTTGGTGATCTCAGTGCTAGCAATATAGTTCTGTGCTTGCTTCTTGATGATCTGAGTGGTAGGGATACAGTACCCTGCGCGCTTCTTGATGATCTCAGTGCTAGGGGTATGGTGCCTTGCTCGCTTCTTGGCAATCTCAGCCATAGGGATATAGTACCCCGGTTACTCCTTGGCAATCCAAGTCCTACGGATGAAGCACCATCTATGCTTCTTGTTAATTTAAGTCCCAGGGATATATTGCCCTGCTCGCTTCTTGATGATCTCAGTGCTAGGGATATAGTGCCCTGCTCACTCCTCTATGATTTCAGTGCTAGGGGTATGGTGCCTTGCTCGCTTCTTGGCAATCTCAGCCATATGGATATAGCACCACGGTTGCTCCTTGGAAATCCAAGTCCTACAGATGAAGCACCATCTATGCTTCTTGTAAATTTAAGTCCCAGGGATATATTGCCCTGCTCGCTTCTTGATGATCTCATTGCTAGGGATATAGAGCCCTGCTCGCTTCTTGATGATCCCAGTGCTAGGGATACAGTACCCTGCTCACTGCTTGATGATCCCTGTGCTAGGGATTTGGTGCCTTGCTCGCTTCTTAATGATTTCAGTGCTAGGGATATAGAGCCCTCGTCGCTTCTTGATGATCTGAGTGCTAGGGATACAGTACCCTGCTCGGTTCTTGATGATCCCAGTGCTAGGGATATGGTGCCTTGCTCGCTTCTTGGCGATCTCAGCCATAGGGATATAGCACCCCGGCTGCTCCTTTGCAATCCAAGTCCTACTTATGAAGCACCATCTATGCTTCTTGTTAATTTAAGTCCCAGGGATATATTGCCCTGCTCACTTCTTGATGATCTCAGTGCTGGGGAGATAGTGCCCTGCTCGCTTGTTGATGATCAACTGCTAGGGATATGGTGCCTTGCTCGCTTCTTGGTGATCTCAGCCATAGGGATATAGCACCCCGGTTAACCCTTGGCAATCCAAGTCCTACGGATGAAGCACCATCTATTCTTCTTGTTAATTTAAGTCCCAGGGATATATTTCCCTGCTCGCTTTTATAATTATTTATTATTATTGATGATAGCAGTGCTAGGGATATAGAGCCCTGCTCGCTTCTTGATGATCTCAGTGCTAGGCATACATTACCATGCTCACTTCTTGATTATCTCAGTGCTAGGGATACAGTACCCTGCTCACTTTTTTATGATCCCCGTCTAGGGATATGGTGCCCTGCTCGCTTCTTAATGATTTCACCACTAGGGATATAGAGCCCTGCTTGCTTCTTTATCATCTGAGTGCTAGGGATAAGGTACCCTGCTCGGTTCTTGATGATCCCAGTGCTAGGGATATGATGCCTTGCTCGCTTCTTGGCAATCTCAGCCATAGGGATATAGCACCCCGGTTGCTCCTTGGCAATTCAAGTCCTACGGATGAAGCTCCATCTATGCTTCTTGTTAATTTAAGTCCCAGGAATATATTGCCCTGCTCGCTTCTTGATGATCCCAGTTCTAGGTGTATGGTGCCTTGCTCACTTCTTGGTGATCTCAGTGCTAGCAATATAGTGCCCTGCTCGCTTCTTGATGATCTGAGTGCTAGGGATACAGTACCCTGCTCGCTTCTTGATGATCTCAGTGCTAGGGATATAGCGCCCTGCTTGCTTCTTGATGATCCCAGTGCTAGGGATATAGTGCCTTGCTCGCTTCTTGGCAATCTCAGCCATATGGATATAGGGCCACGGTTGCTCCTTGGCAATCCTAGTCCTAAGGATGAAGCACCATCTATGCTTCTTGTTAATTTAGGTCCCAGTGATATAGAGCCCTGCTCGCTTCTTGATGATCTCAGTGCTAGGCACACAGTACTCTGCTCGCTTCTTGATGATCCCAGTGCTAGGGATACAGTACCCTGCTCACTTCTTTATGATCCCCGTCTAGGCTTATGGTGCCCTGCTCGCTTCTTAATGATTTCACCACTAGGGACATAGAGCCCTGCTCGCTTCTTGATCATCTGAGTGCTAGGGATACAGTACCCTGCTCGCTTCTTGATGATCCCAGTGTTAGGGGTATGGTGCCTTGCTCACTTCTTGGCAATCTCAGCCATAGGGATATAGCACCCCGGTTTTCCCTTGGCAATCCAAGTCCTACGGATGAAGCACCATCTATGCATCTTGTTAATTTAAGTCCCAGGGATATATTGCCCTGCTCGGTTCTTGATGATCTCAGTGCTAGCGATATAGTGCCCTGCTCGCTTCTTGATAATCCCAGTGCTAGGGGTATGGTGCCTTGCTCGCTTCTTGGTGATCTCATTACTAGCGATATAGTGCCTTGCTCGCTTCTTGATGGTCTGAGTGCTAGGGATACAGTACCCTGCTCGCTTCTTGATGATCTCAGTGCTAGGGATATAGTGCCCTGCTCGCTTCTTGATGAGCCCAGTGCTAGGGGTATAGTGCCCTGCTCGCTTCTTGATAATCCCAGTGCTAGGGGTATGGTGCCTTGCTCGCTTCTTGGTGATCTCATTGCTAGCGATATAGTGCCTTGCTCGCTTCTTGATGGTCTGAGTGCTAGGGATACAGTACCCTGCTCGCTTCTTGATGATCTCAGTGCTAGGGATATATTGCCCTGCTCGCTTCTTGATGATCTCAGTGCTAAGGATATAGAGCCCTGCTCGCTTCTTGATGATCCCAGTGCTATGGATACAGTACCCTGCTCGCTTCTTGATGATCCCAGTGCTAGGGATATGTTGCTCTGCATGATTCTTGGCAATCTCGGCCATAGGGATATAGCACCCCGATTGCTCATTGGCAATCCAAGTCCTACGGATGAAGCACCATCTATGCTTCTTGTTAATTTAAGTCCCAGGGATATATTGCCCTGCTCGCTTCTTGATGATCTGAGTGCTAGGGATACAATACCCTGCCCGCTTCTTGATGATCCCAGTGCTAGGGATACAGTACCCTGCTCGCTTCTTGATGATCTCAGTGCTAGGGATATGGAGCCCTAATTGATTCTTAATGATTTCAGTGCTAGGGAAATAGAGCCCTGCTCGCTTCTTGATGATCTGAGTGCTAGGGATACAGTACACTGCTCGCTTTTTGATGATGCCAATGCTAGGGATGCAGGACCCTGCTCGCTTCTTGATGATCCCAGTGCTAGGGAAATGGTACCTTGCTCGCTTCTTGGCGATCTCAGCCATAGGGATATAGCACCCGGTTGCTCCTTGGCAATCCAAGTCCTAGGAATGAAGCACCATCTATGCTTATTGTTAAATTAAGTCCCAGGGCTATATTGCCCTGCTCACTTCTTGATGATCCCAGTGCTAGGGGTATGGTACCTTGTTCGCTTCTTGGTGATCTCAGTGCTAGCGATATAGTTCTTTGCTCGCTTCTTAATGATCTGAGTGGTAGGGATATAGTACCCTGCTCGCTTGTTGATGATCTCAGTGCTAGGGATATAGTGCCTTGCTCGCTTCTTGATGATCCCAGTGCTAGGGATATGGTACCCTGCATGCTTCTTGGCAATCTCAGCTATAGGGATATAGCACCCTGGTTGCACCTTGGCAATCCAAGTCCTATGGATGAAGCACCATCTATGCTTCTTGTTAATTTAAGTACCAGGGATATATTGCCCTGCTCGCTTCTTGATGATCTCAGTGCTAGGGATATAGCGCCCTGCTTGCTTCTTGATGATCCCGGTGCTAGGGATATAGTGCCTTGCTCGCTTCTTGGCAATCTCAGCCATATGGATATAGGGCCACGGTTGCTCCTTGGCAATCCTAGTCCTACGGATGAAGCACCATCTATGCTTCTTGTTCATTTAAGTCCCAGGGATATATTGCCCTGCTCGCTTCTTGATGATCTCAGTGCTAGGGATACAGTACTCTGCTCGCTTCTTGATGATCCCAGTGCTAGGGATACAGTACCCTGCTCGCTTCTTGATGATCTCAGTGCTAGGGGTATGGTGCCTTGCTCGCTTCTTGGCAATCTCAGCCATAGGGATATAGCACCCCGGTTGCTCCTTGGCAATCCAAGTCCTACAGATGAAGCACCATCTGTGCTTCTTGTTAATTTAAGTCCCAGGGATATATTGCCCTGTTCGCTTATTGATGATCTCAGTGCTAGGGATATAGTGCCCTGCTCACTACTCTATGATTTCAGTGCTAGGGGTATGGTGCCTTGCTCGCTTCTTGGCAATCTCAGCCATATGATATAGCACCACGGTTGCTCCTTGGAAATCCAAGTCCTACAGATGAAGCACCATCTATGCTTCTTGTTAATTTAAGTCCCAGGGATATATTGCCCTGCTCGCTTCTTGATGATCTCAGTGCTAGGGATATAGAGTCCTGCTCGCTTCTTGATGATCCCAGTGCTACGGATACAGTACTCTGCTCGCTTCTTGATGATCCCAGTGCTAGGGATATGTTGCTCTGCATTATTCTTGGCAATCTCAGCCATAGGGATATAGCACCCCGGTTGCTCCTTGCAATCCAAGTCCTACGGATGAAGCACCATCTATGCTTCTTGTTAATTTAAGTCCCATGGATATATTGCCCTGCTCGCTGCTTGATGATCCCAATGCAAGGGATATAGTGCCCTGCTCGCTTCTTGATGATCCCAGTGCTAGGGGTATGGTGCCTTGCTCGCTTCTTGGCAATCTCAGCCATAGGGATATAGCACCCCGGTTGCTCCTTGGCAATCGAAGTCCTACGGATGAAGCACCATCTATGCTTCTTGTTAATTTAAGTCCCATGGATATATTGCCCTGCTCGCTTCTTGATGATCCCAGTGCTACGGATACAGTACTCTGCTCGCTTCT
The DNA here is from genome assembly GCF_040938575.1 of Ambystoma mexicanum. Lineage (NCBI taxonomy): Eukaryota > Metazoa > Chordata > Amphibia > Caudata > Ambystomatidae > Ambystoma > Ambystoma mexicanum. Next base: position 31,335,698 of record NC_090925.1, on the reverse strand, counting down.
TGATGATCCCAGTGCTAGGGATATGTTGCTCTGCATTATTCTTGGCAATCTCAGCCATAGGGATATAGCACCCCGGTTGCTCCTTGGCAATCCAAGTCCTACGGATGAAGCACCATCTATGCTTCTTGTTAATTTAAGTCCCATGGATGTATTGCCCTGCTCGCTGTTTGATGATCCCAATGCAAGGGATATAGTGCCCTGCTCGCTTCTTGATGATCCCAGTGCTAGGGGTATGGTGCCTTGCTCGCTTCTTGGCAATCTCAGCCATAGGGATATAGCACCCCAGTTGCTCCTTGGCAATCCAAGTCCTATGGATGAAGCACCATCTATGCTTCTTGTTAATTTAAGTCCCAGGGATATATTGCCCTGCTCGCTTCTTGATGATCTCAGTGCTAGGGATATAGAGCCCTGCTCGCTTCTTGATGATCCCAGTGCTATGGATACAGTACCCTGCTCGCTTCTTCATGATCCCAGTGCTAGGGATATGTTGCTCTGCATGATTCTTGGCAATCTCGGCCATAGGGATATAGCACCCCGATTGCTCATTGGCATTCCAAGTCCTACGGATGAAGCACCATCCATGCTTCTTGTTAATTTAAGTCCCAGGGATATATTGCCCTGCTCGCTTCTTGATGATCTGAGTTCTAGGGATACAGTACCCTGCCCGCTTCTTGATGATCCCAGTGCTAGGGATACAGTACCCTGCTCGCTTCTTGATTATCCCAGTGCTAGGGATATGGAGCCCTAATTGATTCTTAATGATTTCAGTGCTAGGGAAATAGAGCCCTGCTCGCTTCTTGATGATCTGAGTGCTAGGGATATAGTACACTGCTCGCTTTTTGATGATGCCAATGCTAGGGATGCAGGACCCTGCTCGCTTCTTGATGATCCCAGTGCTAGGGAAATGGTACCTTGCTCGCTTCTTGGCGATCTCAGCCATAGGGATATAGCACCCGGTTGCTCCTTCGCAATCCAAGTCCTAGGAATGAAGCACCATCTATGCTTATTGTTAATTTAAGTCCCAGGGCTATATTGCCCTGCTCACTTCTTGATGATCCCAGTGCTAGGGGTATGGTACCTGGTTCGCTTCTTGGTGATCTCAGTGCTAGCGATATAGTTCTGTGCTCGCTTCTTGATGATTTGAGCGGTAGGGATACAGTACCCTGCTCGCTTCTTGATGATCTCAGTATTAGGGATATAGTGCCTTGCTCGCTTCTTGATGATCCCAGTGCTAGGGGTATGGTGCCTTGCTCACTTATTGGCAATCTCAGCCATAGGGATATAGCACCCCAGTTGCTCCTTTGCAATCCAAGTCCTACGGATGAAACACCATCTATGCTTCTTGTTAATTTAAGTTCCAGGGATATATTGCCCTGCTCGCTTCTTGATGATCTCAGTGCTGGGGAGATAGTGCCCTGCTCGCTTGTTGATGATCCCACTGCTAGGGATATGGTGCCTTGCTCGCTTCTTGGCGATCTCAGCCATAGGGATATAGCACCCGGTTGCTCCTTCGCAATCCAAGTCCTAGGAATGAAGCACCATCTATGCTTATTGTTAATTTAAGTCCCAGGGCTATATTGCCCTGCTCACTTCTTGATGATCCCAGTGCTACGGGTATGGTACCTTGTTCGCTTCTTGGTGATCTCAGTGCTAGCGATATAGTTCTGTGCTCGCTTCTTGATGATTTGAGTGGGAGGGATACAGTACCCTGCTCGCTTCTTGATGATCTCAGTGTTAGGGATATAGTGCCTTGCTCGCTTCTTGATGATCCCAGTGCTAGGGGTATGGTACCTTGCTCGCTTTTTGGCAATCTCAGCCACAGGGATATAGCACCCCGGTTGCTCCTTTGCAATCCAAGTCCTACGGATGAAACACCATCTATGCTTCTTGTTAATTTAAGTTCCAGGGATATATTGCCCTGCTCGCTTCTTGATGATCTCAGTGCTGGGGAGATAGTGCCCTGCTCGCTTGTTGATGATCCCACTGCTAGGGATATGGTGCCTTGCTCGCTTCTTGGTGATCTCAGCCATAGGGATATAGCACCCCGGTTAACCCTTGGCAATCCAAGTCCTACGGATGAAGCACCATCTATGCTTCTTGTTAATTTAAGTCCCAGGGATATATTGCCCTGCTCGCTTCTTGATGATCTCAGTGCTAGGCACACATTACCCTGCTCACTTCTTGATTATCCCAGTGCTAGGGATACAGCACCCTACTCACTTCTTTATGATCCCCGTCTAGGGATATGTTGCCCTGCTCGCTTCTTAATGATTTCACCACTAGGGATATAGAGCCCTGCTCGCTTCTTGATCATCTGAGTGCTAGGGATACAGTAACCTGCTCGCTTCTTGATGATCCCAGTGCTAGGCATATGGTGCTCTGCATGCTTCTTGGCAATCTCAGCCATACGGATGAAGCAGCATCTATGCTTCTTGTTAATTTAAGTCTCAGGGATATATTGCCCTGCTCGCTTCCTGATGATCCCAGTGCAAGGGATATAGTGCCCTGCTCGCTTCTTGATGATCCCAGTGCTAGGGGTATGGTGCCTTGCTCGCTTCTTGGCAATCTCAGCCATAGGGATATAGCACCCCGGTTTTCTCTTGGCAATCCAAGTCCTACGGATGAAGCACCATCTATGCATCTTGTTAATTTCAGTCCCAGGGATATATTGCCCTGCTCGGTTCTAGATGATCTCAGTGCTAGGGATATAGTGCCCTGCTCGCTTCTTGATGATCCCAGTGCTAGGAGTATGGTGCCTTGCTCGCTTCTTGGTGATCTCATTGCTAGCGATATAGTGCCTTGCTCGCTTCTTGATGGTCTGAGTGCTAGGGATACACTACCCTGCTCGCTTCTTGATGATCTCAGTGCTAGGGATATAGTGCCCTGCTTGCTTCTTGATGGTCCCAGTGCTAGGGGTATGGTGCCTTGCTTGCTTCTTGGTGATCTCATTGCTAGCGATATAGTTCCTTGCTTGCTTTTTGATGGTCTGAGTGCTAGGGATACAGTACCCTGCTCAGTTCTTGATGATCTCAGTGCTAGGGATATAGTGCCCTGCTCGCTTCTTGATGATCCCAGTGCTACGGGTATGGTGCCTTGCTCGCTTCTTGGTGATCTCATTGCTAGCGATATAGTACCTTGCTCGCTTCTTGATGGTCTGAGTGCTAGGGATGCAGTACCCTGCTCGCTTCTTGATGAGCCCAGTGCTAGGGGTATGGTGCCTTGCTCGCTTCTTGGCGATCTCAGCCAAGGGAATATAGCACCCCGGTTGCTCCTTGGCAATCCAAGTGCTACGGATGAAGCACCTTCTATGCTTCTTGTTAATGTAAGTCCCAGGGATATATTGCCCTGCTCGCTTCTTGATGATCTCAGTGCCAGGGATATAGAGCCCTGATCGCTTCTTGATGATCCCAGTGCTAGGCATACAGGACCCTGCTTGCTTCCTGCTGATCCCAGTGCTAGGGATACAGTACCCTGCTCGCTTTTTGATGATCCCAGTGCTAGGGATATGGTACCCTGCATGCTTCTTGGCAATCTCAGCCATATGGACATAGGGCCACGGTTGCTCCTTGGCAATCCTAGTCCTACGGATGAAGCACCATCTATGCTTCTTGTTAATTTAAGTCCCAAGGATATATTGCCCTGCTCGCTTCTTGATGATCTCAGTGCTAGGGATACAGTACTCTGCTGGCTTCTTGATGATCCCAGTGCTAGGGATACAGTACCCTGCTCGCTTGTTGATGATCCCATTGCTAGGGGTATGATGCCTTGTTCGCGTCTTGGTGATCTCAGTGCTAGCAATATAGTTCTGTGCTTGCTTCTTGATGATCTCAGTGGTAGGGATACAGTACCCTGCGCGCTTCTTGATGATCTCAGTGCTAGGGGTATGGTGCTTTGCTCGCTTCTTGGCAATCTCAGCCATAGGGATATAGTACCCCGGTTACTCCTTAGCAATCCAAGTCCTACGGATAAAGCACCATCTATGCTTCTTGTTAATTTAAGTTCCAGGGATATATTGCCCTGCTCGCTTCTTGATGATCTCAGTGCAAGGGATATAGTGCCCTGCTCACACCTCTATGATTTCAGTGCCAGGGATATGGTGCCTTTCTCGCTTCTTGGCAATCTCAGCCATATGGATATAGCACCACGGTTGCTCCTTGGAAATCCAAGTCCTACCAATGAAGCACCATCTATGCTTCTTGTTAATTTAAGTCCCAGGGATATATTGCCCTGCTCGCTTCTTGATGATCTCATTGCTAGGGATACAGTACCCTGCTCACTTCTTGATGATCCCTGTGCTAGGGATTTGGTGCCTTGCTCGCTTCTTAATGATTTCAGTGCTAGGGATATAGAGCCCTCGTCGCTTCTTGATGATCTGAGTGCTAGGGATACAGTACCCTGCTCGGTTCTTGATGATCCCAGTGCTAGGGATATGGTGCCTTGCTCGCTTCTTGGCGATCTCAGCCATACGGATATAGCACCCCGGCTGCTCCTTTGCAATCCAAGTCCTACTTATGAAACACCATCTATGCTTCTTGTTAATTTAAGTCCCAGGGATATATTGACCTGCTCACTTCTTGATGATCTCAGTGCTGGGGAGATAGTGCCCTGCTCGCTTGTTGATGATCAACTGCTAGGGATATGGTGCCTTGCTCGCTTCTTGGTGATCTCAGCCATAGGGATATAGCACCCCGGTTAACCCTTGGCAATCCAAGTCCTATGGATGAAGCACCATCTATTCTTCTTGTTAATTTAAGTCCCAGGGATATATTGCCCTGCTCGCTTTTATTATTATTTATTATTATTGATAATATCAGTGCTAGGGATATAGAGCCCTGCTCGCTTCTTGATGATCTCAGTGCTAGGCATACATTACCATGCTCACTTCTTGATTATCCCAGTGCTAGGGATACAGTACCCTGCTCACTTCTTTATGATCCCCGTCTAGGGATATGGTGCCCTGCACACTTCTTAATGATTTCACCACTAGGGATATAGAGCCCTGCTCACTTCTTTATCATCTGAGTGCTAGGGATAAGGTACCCTGCTCGGTTCTTGATGATCCCAGTGCTAGGGATATGATGCCTTGCTCGCTTCTTGGCAATCTCAGCCATAGGGATATAGCACCCTGGTTGCTCCTTGGCAATTCAAGTCCTATAGATGAAGCTCCATCTATGCTTCTTGTTAATTTAAGTCCCAGGAATATATTGCCCTGCTCGCTTCTTGATGATCCCAGTTCTAGGTGTATGGTGCCTTGCTCACTTCTTGGTGATCTCAGTGCTAGCAATATAGTGCCCTGCTCGCTTCTTGATGATCTGAGTGCTAGGGATACAGTACCCTGCTCGCTTCTTGATGATCTCAGTGCTAGGGATATAGCGCCCTGCTTGCTTCTTGATGATCCCAGTGCTAGGGATATAGTGCCTTGCTCGCTTCTTGGCAATCTCAGCCATATGGATATAGTGCCACGGTTGCTCCTTGGCAATCCTAGTCCTAAGGATGAAGCACCATCTATGCTTCTTGTTAATTTAAGTCCCAGGGATATATTGCCCTGCTCGCTTCTTGATGATCTCAGTGCTAGGGATACAGTACTCTGCTCGCTTCTTGATGATCCCAGTGCTAGGGATACAGTACCCTGCTCGCTTGTTGATGATCCCAGTGCTAGGGGTATGGTGCCTTGTTCGCTTCTTCGTGATCTCAGTGCTAGCGATATAGTTCTGTGCTCGCTTCTTGATGATCTGAGTGGTAGGGATACAGTACCCTGCTCGCTTCTTGATGATCTCAGTGCTAGGGGTATGGTGCCTTGCTCGCTTCTTGGCAATCTCAGCCATAGGGATATAGCACCCCGGTTGCTCCTTGGCAATCCAAGTCCTACGGATGAAACACCATCTGTGCTTCTTGTTAATTTAAGTCCCAGGGATATATTGCCCTGCTCGCTTCTTGATGATCTCAGTGCTAGGGATATAGAGCCCTGCTTGCTTCTTGATGATCCCAGTGCTAGGGATATAGTGCCTTGCTCGCTTCTTGGCAATCTCAGCCATATGGATATAGGGCCACGGTTGCTCCTTGGCAATCGTAGTCCTACGGATGAAGCACCATCTATGCTTCTTGTTCATTTAAGTCCCAGGGATATATTGCCCTGCTCGCTTCTTGATGATATCAGTGCTAGTGATACAGTACTCTGCTCGCTTCTTGATGATCCCAGTGCTAGGGATACAGTACCCTGCTTGCTTGTTGATGATCCCAGTGCTAGGGGTATGGTGCCTTGTTCGCTTCTTGGTGTTCTCGGTGCTAGCGATATAGTTCTGTGCTCGCTTCTTGATGATCTGAGTGGTAGGGATACAGTTCCCGGCTCGCTTCTTGATGATCTCAGTGCTAGGGGTATGGTGCCTTGCTCGCTTCTTGGCTATCTCAGCCATATGGATATAGCACCCCGGTTGCGCCTTGGCAATCCAAGACCTACGGATGAAGCACCATCTGTGCTTCTTGTTAATTTAAGTCCCAGGGATATATTGCCCTGCTCGCTTCTTGATGATCTCAGTGCTAGGGATATAGCGCCCTGCTCGTTTCTTGATGATCCCAGTGCTACGGATACAGTACTCTGCTCGCTTCTTGATGATCCCAGTGCTAGGGATATGTTGCTCTGCATGATTCTTGGCAATCTCAGCCATAGGGATATAGCACCCCGGTTGCTCCTTGGCAATCCAAGTCCTACGGATGAAGCACCATCTATGCTTCTTGTTTATTTAAGTCCCATGGATATATTGCCCTGCTCGCTGCTTGATGATCCCAATGCAAGGGATATAGTGCCCTGCTCGCTTCTTGATGATCCCAGTGCTAGGGGTATGGTGCCTTGCTCGCTTCTTGGCAATCTCAGCCATAGGGATATAGCACCCCAGTTGCTCCTTGGCAATCCAAGTCCTATGGATGAAGCACCATCTATGCTTCTTGTTAATTTAAGTCCCAGGGATATATTGCCCTGCTCGCTTCTTGATGATCTCAGTGTTAGGGATATAGCGCCCTGCTCGCTTCTTGATGATCCCAGTGCTATGGATACAGTACCCTGCTTGCTTCTTCATGATCCCAGTGCTAGGGATATGTTGCTCTGCATGATTCTTGGCAATCTCGGCCATAGGGATATAGCACCCCGATTGCTCATTGGCAATCCAAGTCCTACGGATGAAGCACCATCTATGCTTCTTGTTAATTTAAGTCCCAGGGATATATTGCCCTGCTCGCTTCTTGATGATCTGAGTGCTAGGGATACAGTACCCTGCTCGCTTCTTGATGATCCCAGTGCTAGGGATATGGAGCCCTAATTGATTCTTAATGATTTCAGTGCTAGGGAAATAGAGCCCTGCTCGCTTCTTGATGATCTGAGTGCTAGGGATACAGTACACTGCTCACTTTTTGATGATGCCAATGCTAGGGATGCAGGACCCTGCCATGCTTCTTGATGATCCCAGTGCTCGGGAAATGGTACCTTTCTCGCTTCTTGGTGATCTCAGCCATAGGGATATAGCACCCGGTTGCTCCTTCGCAATCCAAGTCCTAGGAATGAAGCACCATCTATGCTTATTGTTAATTTAAGTCCCAGGGCTATATTGCCCTGCTCACTTCTTGATGATCCCAGTGCTAGGGGTATGGTACCTTGTTCGCTTCTTGGTGATCTCAGTGCTAGCGATATAGTTCTGTGCTCACTTCTTGATGATCTGAGTGGGAGGGAAACAGTACCCTGCTCGCTTCTTGATGATCTCAGTGTTAGGGATATAGTGCCTTGCCTGCTTCTTGATGATCCCAGTGCTAGGGGTATGGTGCCTTGCTCGCTTCTTGGCAATCTCAGCCATAGGGATATAGCACCCCGGTTGCTCCTTTGCAATCCAAGTCCTACGGACTTGCATCTATGCTTCTTGTTAATTTAAGTCCCAGGGATATATTGCCCTGCTCGCTTCTTGATGATCTCAGTGCTAGGCACACATTACCCTGCTCACTTCTTGATTATCCCAGTGCTAGGGATACAGTACCCTGCTCACTTCTTTATGATCCCCGTCTAGGGATATGTTGCCCTGCTCGCTTCTTAATGATTTCACCACTAGGGATATAGAGCCCTGCTCGCTTCTTGATCATCTGAGTGCTAGGGATACAGTAACCTGCTCGCTTCTTGATGATCCCAGTGCTAGGGATATGGTGCTCTGCATGCTTCTTGGCAATCTCAGCCATACGGATGAAGCAGCATCTATGCTTCTTGTTAATTTAAGTCCCAGGGATATATTGCCCTGCTTGCTTCCTGATAATCCCAGTGCAAGGGATATAGTGCCCTGCTCGCTTCTTGATGATCCCAGTGCTAGGGGTATGGTGCCTTGCTCGCTTCTTGGCAATCTCAGCCATAGGGATATAGCACCCCGGTTTTCTCTTGGCAATCCGAGTCCTACGGATGAAGCACCATCTATGCATCTTGTTAATTTCAGTCCCAGGGATATATTGCCCTGCTCGGTTCTAGATGATCTCAGTGCTAGGGATATAGTGCCCTGCTCGCTTCTTGATGATCCCAGTGCTAGGGGTATGGTGCCTTGCTCGCTTCTTGGTGATCTCATTGCTAGTGATATAGTGCCTTGCTCGCTTCTTGATGGTCTGAGTGCTAGGGATACAGTACCCTGCTCGCTTCTTGATGATCTCAGTGCTAGGGATATAGTGCCCTGCTCGCTTCTTGATGATCCCAGTGTTAGGGGTATGGTGCCTTGCTCGCTTCTTGATGGTCTGAGTGCTAGGGATAGAGTACCCTGCTCGCTTCTTGATGAGCCCAGTGCTAGGGGTATGGTGCCTTACTCGCTTCTTGGCGATCTCAGCCAAGGGAATATAGCACCCCGGTTGCTCCTTGGCAATCCAAGTGCTACGGATGAAGGACCATCTATGCTTCTTGTTAATGTAAGTCCCAGGGATATATTGCCCTGCTCGGTTCTAGATGATCTCAGTGCTAGGGATATAGTGCCCTGCTCGCTTCTTGATGATCCCAGTGCTAGGGGTATGGTGCCTTGCTTGCTTCTTGATGGTCTGAGTGCTAGGGATACAGTACCCTGCTCGGTTCTTGATGATCTCAGTGCTAGGGATATAGTGCCCTGCTCGCTTCTTGATGATCCCAGTGCTAGGGGTATGGTGCCTTGCTCGCTTCTTGGTGATCTCATTGCTAGCGATATAGTGCCTTGCTCGCTTCTTGATGTTCTGAGTGCTAGGGATACAGTACCCTGCTCGCTTCTTGATGAGCCCAGTGCTAGGGGTATGGTGCCTTGCTCGCTTCTTGGCAATCTCAGCCAAGGGAATATAGCACCCCGGTTGCTCCTTGGCAATCCAAGTGCTACAGATGAAGCACCATCTATGCTTCTTGTTAATGTAAGTCCCAGGGATATATTGCCCTGCTCGCTTCTTGATGATCTCAGTGCCAGGGATATAGAGCCCTGATCGCTTCTTGATGATCCCAGTGCTAGGCATACAGGACCCTGCTCGCTTCCTGCTGATCCCAGTGCTAGGGATACAGTACCCTGCTCGCTTTTTGATGATCCCAGTGCTAGGGATATGGTACCCTGCATGCTTCTTGGCAATCTCAGCCATATGGATATAGGGCCACGGTTGCTCCTTGGCAATCCTAGTCCTATGGATGAAGCACCATCTATGTTTCTTGTTAATTTGAGTCCCAGGGATATATTGCCCTGCTCGCTTCTTGATGATCTCAGTGCTAGGGATACAGTACTCTGCTCGCTTCTTGATGATCCCAGTGCTAGGGATACAGTACCCTGCTCGCTTGTTGATGATCCCATTGCTAGGGGTATGGTGCCTTGTTCGCTTCTTGGTGATCTCAGTGCTAGCGATATAGTTCTGTGCTCGCTTCTTGATGATCTGAGTGGTAGGGATTGAGTACCCTGCGCGCTTCTTGATGATCTCAGTGCTAGGGGTATGGTGCCTTGCTCGCTTCTTGGCAAGCTCAGCCATAGGGATATAGCACCCAGGTTGCTCCTTGGCAATCCAAGTCCTACGGATGAAGCACCATCTGGTGCTTCTTGTTAATTTAAGTCCCAGGGATATATTGCCCTGCTCGCTTCTTGATGATCTCAGTGCTAGGGATATAGTGCCCTGCTCACTCCTCTATGATTTCAGTGCTAGGGGTATGGTGCCTTGCTCGCTTCTTGGCAATCTCAGCCATATGGATATAGCATCACGGTTGCTCCTTGGAAATCCAAGTCCTACAGATGAAGCACCATCTATGCTTCTTGTTAATTTAAGTCCCAGGCATATATTGCCCTGCTCGCTTCTTGATGATCTCATTGCTAGGGATATAGAGCCCTGCTCGCTTCTTGATGATCTCAGTGCTAGGCACACAGTACATTGCTCGCTTCTTGATGATCCCAGTGCTAGGGATACAGTACCCTGCTCACTTCTTGATGATCCCTGTTCTTGGGATTTGGTGCCTTGCTCGCTTCTTAATGATTTCAGTGGTAGGGATATAGAGCCCTCGTCGCTTCTTGATGATCTGAGTGCTAGGGATACAGTAACCTGCTCGGTTCTTGATGATCCCAGTGCTAGGGATATGGTGCCTTGCTCGCTTCTTGGCGATCTCAGCCATAGGGATATAGCACGCCGGCTGCTCCTTTGCAATCCAAGTCCTACGGATGAAGCACCATCTATGCTTCTTGTTAATTTAAGTCCCAGGGATATATTGCCCTGCTCGCTTCTTGATGATCTCAGTGCTGGGGAGATAGTGCCCTGCTCGCTTGTTGATGATCAACTGCTAGGGATATGGTGCCTTGCTCGCTTCTTGGTGATCTCAGCCATAGGGATATAGCACCCCGGTTAACCCTTGGCAATCCAAGTCCTATGGATGAAGCACCATCTATTCTTCTTGTTAATTTAAGTCCCAGGGATATATTGCCCTGCTCGCTTTTATTATTATTTATTATTATTGACGATCTCAGTGCTACGGATATAGAGCCCTGCTCGCTTCTTGATGATCTCAGTGCTAGGCACACATTACCCTGCTCACTTCTTGATTATCCCAGTGCTAGGGATACAGTACCCTGCTCACTTCTTTATGATCCCCGTCTAGGGATATGGTGCCCTGCTCGTTTCTTACTGATTTCACCACTAGGGATATAGAGCCCTGCTCGCTTCTTGATCATCTGAGTGCTAGGGATACAGTACCCTCCTCGGTTCTTGATGATCCCAATGCTAGGGATATGGTGCCTTGCTCGCTTCTTGGCGATCTCAGCCATAGGGATATAGCAACCCGGTTGCTCCTTGGCAAATCAAGTCCTACGAATGAAGCTCCATCTATGCTTCTTGTTAATTTAAGTCCCGGGGATATATTGCCCTGCTCGCTTCTTGATGATCCCAGTTCTAGGTGTATGGTGCCTTGCTCACTTCTTGGTGATCTCAGTGCTAGCAATATAGTTCCCTGCTCGCTTCTTGATGATCTGAGTGCTAGGGATACAGTACCCTGCTCGCTTCTTGATGATCTCAGTGCTAGCGATATAGCGCCCTGCTTGCTTCTTGATGATCCCAGCTAGGGATATAGTGCCTTGCTCGCTTCTTGGCAATCTCAGCCATATGGATATAGGGCCACGGTTGCTCCTTGGCAATCCTAGTCCTAAGGATGAAGCACCATCTTTGCTTCTTTTTAATTTAAGTCCCAGGGATATATTGCCCTGCTCGCTTCTTGATGATCTCAGTGCTAGGGATACAATACTCTGCTCGCTTCTTGATGATCCCAGTGCTAGGGATACAGTACCCTGCTCGCTTGTTGATGATCCCAGTGTTAGGGGTATGGTGCCTTGTTCGCTCCTTGGTGATCTCAGTGCTAGCGATATAGTTCTGTGCTCGCTTCTTGATGATCTGAGTGGTAGGGATACAGTACCCTGCTCACTTCTTGATGATCTCAGTGCTAGGGGTATGGTGCCTTGCTCACTTCTTGGCAATCTCAGCCATAGGGATATAGCACCCCAGTTGCTCCTTGGCAATCCAAGTCCTACGGATGAAGCACCATCTGTGCTTCTTGTTAATTTAAGTCCCAGGGATATATTGCCCTGCTCGCTTCTTGATGATCTCAGTGCTAGGGATATAGAGCCCTGCTCACTCCTCTATGATTTCAGTGCTAGGGGTATGGTGCCTTGCTCGCTTCTTGGCAATCTCAGCCATATGGATATAGCACCACGGTTGCTCCTTGGAAATCGAAGTCGTACAGATGAAGCACCATCTATGCTTCTTGTTAATTTAAGTCCCAGGGATATATTGCCCTGCTCGCTTCTTGATGATCTCATTGCTAGGGATATAGAGCCCTGCTCGCTTCTTGATGATCTCAGTGCTAGGCACACAGTACCCTGCTCGCTTCTTGATGATCCCAGTGCTAGGGATACAGTACCCTGCTCACTTCTTGATGATCCCCGTGCTAGGGATACAGTACCCTGCTCGCTTGTTGATGATCCCAGTGTTAGGGGTATGGTGCCTTGTTCGCTCCTTGGTGATCTCAGTGCTAGCGATATAGTTCTGTGCTCGCTTCTTGATGATCTGAGTGGTAGGGATACAGTACCCTGCTCACTTCTTGATGATCTCAGTGCTAGGGGTATAGCGCCCTGCTCGCTTCTTGATGATCCCAGTGCTATGGATACAGTACCCTGCTTGCTTCTTCATGATCCCAGTGCTAGGGATATGTTGCTCTGCATGATTCTTGGCAATCTCGGCCATAGGGATATAGCACCCCGATTGCTCATTGGCAATCCAAGTCCTACGGATGAAGCACCATCTATGCTTCTTGTTAATTTAAGTCCCAGGGATATATTGCCCTGCTCGCTTCTTGATGATCTGAGTGCTAGGGATATAGTACCCTGCTCGCTTCTTGATGATCCCAGTGCTAGGGATACAGTACCCTGCTTGCTTCTTGATGATCCCAGTGCTAGGGATATGGAGCCCTAATTGATTCTTAATGATTTCAGTGCTAGGGAAATAGAGCCCTGCTCGCTTCTTGATGATCTGAGTGCTAGGGATACAGTACACTGCTCACTTTTTGATGATGCCAATGCTAGGGATGCAGGACCCTGCCATGCTTCTTGATGATCCCAGTGCTCGGGAAATGGTACCTTTCTCGCTTCTTGGTGATCTCAGCCATAGGGATATAGCACCCGGTTGCTCCTTCGCAATCCAAGTCCTAGGAATGAAGCACCATCTATGCTTATTGTTAATTTAAGTCCCAGGGCTATATTGCCCTGCTCACTTCTTGATGATCCCAGTGCTAGGGGTATGGTACCTTGTTCGCTTCTTGGTGATCTCAGTGCTAGCGATATAGTTCTGTGCTCACTTCTTGATGATCTGAGTGGGAGGGAAACAGTACCCTGCTCGCTTCTTGATGATCTCAGTGTTAGGGATATAGTGCCTTGCCTGCTTCTTGATGATCCCAGTGCTAGGGGTATGGTGCCTTGCTCGCTTCTTGGCAATCTCAGCCATAGGGATATAGCACCCGGGTTGCTCCTTTGCAATCCAAGTCCTACGGATAAAACACCCTCTATGCTTCTTGTTAATTTAAGTCCCAGGGATATATTGCCCTGCTCGCTTCTTGATGATCTCAGTGCTAGGCACACATTACCCTGCTCACTTCTTGATTATCCCAGTGCTAGGGATACAGTACCCTGCTCACTTCTTTATGATCCCCGTCTAGGGATATGTTGCCCTGCTCGCTTCTTAATGATTTCACCACTAGGGATATAGAGCCCTGCTCGCTTCTTGATCATCTGAGTGCTAGGGATACAGTAACCTGCTCGCTTCTTGATGATCCCAGTGCTAGGGATATGGTGCTCTGCATGCTTCTTGGCAATCTCAGCCATACGGATGAAGCAGCATCTATGCTTCTTGTTAATTTAAGTCCCAGGGATATATTGCCCTGCTTGCTTCCTGATAATCCCAGTGCAAGGGATATAGTGCCCTGCTCGCTTCTTGATGATCCCAGTGCTAGGGGTATGGTGCCTTGCTCGCTTCTTGGCAATCTCAGCCATAGGGATATAGCACCCCGGTTTTCTCTTGGCAATCCGAGTCCTACGGATGAAGCACCATCTATGCATCTTGTTAATTTCAGTCCCAGGGATATATTGCCCTGCTCGGTTCTAGATGATCTCAGTGCTAGGGATATAGTGCCCTGCTCGCTTCTTGATGATCCCAGTGCTAGGGGTATGGTGCCTTGCTCGCTTCTTGGTGATCTCATTGCTAGTGATATAGTGCCTTGCTCGCTTCTTGATGGTCTGAGTGCTAGGCATACAGTACCCTGCTCGCTTCTTGATGATCTCAGTGCTAGGGATATAGTGCCCTGCTCGCTTCTTGATGATCCCAGTGTTAGGGGTATGGTGCCTTGCTCGCTTCTTGATGGTCTGAGTGCTAGGGATAGAGTACCCTGCTCGCTTCTTGATGAGCCCAGTGCTAGGGGTATGGTGCCTTACTCGCTTCTTGGCGATCTCAGCCAAGGGAATATAGCACCCCGGTTGCTCCTTGGCAATCCAAGTGCTACGGATGAAGGACCATCTATGCTTCTTGTTAATGTAAGTCCCAGGGATATATTGCCCTGCTCGGTTCTAGATGATCTCAGTGCTAGGGATATAGTGCCCTGCTCGCTTCTTGATGATCCCAGTGCTAGGGGTATGGTGCCTTGCTTGCTTCTTGATGGTCTGAGTGCTAGGGATACAGTACCCTGCTCGGTTCTTGATGATCTCAGTGCTAGGGATATAGTGCCCTGCTCGCTTCTTGATGATCCCAGTGCTAGGGGTATGGTGCCTTGCTCGCTTCTTGGTGATCTCATTGCTAGCGATATAGTGCCTTGCTCGCTTCTTGATGTTCTGAGTGCTAGGGATACAGTACCCTGCTCGCTTCTTGATGAGCCCAGTGCTAGGGGTATGGTGCCTTGCTCGCTTCTTGGCAATCTCAGCCAAGGGAATATAGCACCCCGGTTGCTCCTTGGCAATCCAAGTGCTACAGATGAAGCACCATCTATGCTTCTTGTTAATGTAAGTCCCAGGGATATATTGCCCTGCTCGCTTCTTGATGATCTCAGTGCCAGGGATATAGAGCCCTGATCGCTTCTTGATGATCCCAGTGCTAGGCATACAGGACCCTGCTCGCTTCCTGCTGATCCCAGTGCTAGGGATACAGTACCCTGCTCGCTTTTTGATGATCCCAGTGCTAGGGATATGGTACCCTGCATGCTTCTTGGCAATCTCAGCCATATGGATATAGGGCCACGGTTGCTCCTTGGCAATCCTAGTCCTATGGATGAAGCACCATCTATGTTTCTTGTTAATTTGAGTCCCAGGGATATATTGCCCTGCTCGCTTCTTGATGATCTCAGTGCTAGGGATACAGTACTCTGCTCGCTTCTTGATGATCCCAGTGCTAGGGATACAGTACCCTGCTCGCTTGTTGATGATCCCATTGCTAGGGGTATGGTGCCTTGTTCGCTTCTTGGTGATCTCAGTGCTAGCGATATAGTTCTGTGCTCGCTTCTTGATGATCTGAGTGGTAGGGATTGAGTACCCTGCGCGCTTCTTGATGATCTCAGTGCTAGGGGTATGGTGCCTTGCTCGCTTCTTGGCAAGCTCAGCCATAGGGATATAGCACCCAGGTTGCTCCTTGGCAATCCAAGTCCTACGGATGAAGCACCATCTGGTGCTTCTTGTTAATTTAAGTCCCAGGGATATATTGCCCTGCTCGCTTCTTGATGATCTCAGTGCTAGGGATATAGTGCCCTGCTCACTCCTCTATGATTTCAGTGCTAGGGGTATGGTGCCTTGCTCGCTTCTTGGCAATCTCAGCCATATTTATATAGCATCACGGTTGCTCCTTGGAAATCCAAGTCCTACAGATGAAGCACCATCTATGCTTCTTGTTAATTTAAGTCCCAGGCATATATTGCCCTGCTCGCTTCTTGATGATCTCATTGCTAGGGATATAGAGCCCTGCTCGCTTCTTGATGATCTCAGTGCTAGGCACACAGTACATTGCTCGCTTCTTGATGATCCCAGTGCTAGGGATACAGTACCCTGCTCACTTCTTGATGATCCCTGTTCTTGGGATTTGGTGCCTTGCTCGCTTCTTAATGATTTCAGTGGTAGGGATATAGAGCCCTCGTCGCTTCTTGATGATCTGAGTGCTAGGGATACAGTAACCTGCTCGGTTCTTGATGATCCCAGTGCTAGGGATATGGTGCCTTGCTCGCTTCTTGGCGATCTCAGCCATAGGGATATAGCACGCCGGCTGCTCCTTTGCAATCCAAGTCCTACGCATGAAGCACCATCTATGCTTCTTGTTAATTTAAGTCCCAGGGATATATTGCCCTGCTCGATTCTTGATGATCTCAGTGCTGGGGAGATAGTGCCCTGCTCGCTTGTTGATGATCAACTGCTAGGGATATGGTGCCTTGCTCGCTTCTTGGTGATCTCAGCCATAGGGATATAGCACCCCGGTTAACCCTTGGCAATCCAAGTCCTATGGATGAAGCACCATCTATTCTTCTTGTTAATTTAAGTCCCAGGGATATATTGCCCTGCTCGCTTTTATTATTATTTATTATTATTGACGATCTCAGTGCTACGGATATAGAGCCCTGCTCGCTTCTTGATGATCTCAGTGCTAGGCACACATTACCCTGCTCACTTCTTGATTATCCCAGTGCTAGGGATACAGTACCCTGCTCACTTCTTTATGATCCCCGTCTAGGGATATGGTGCCCTGCTCGTTTCTTACTGATTTCACCACTAGGGATATAGAGCCCTGCTCGCTTCTTGATCATCTGAGTGCTAGGGATACAGTACCCTCCTCGGTTCTTGATGATCCCAATGCTAGGGATATGGTGCCTTGCTCGCTTCTTGGCGATCTCAGCCATAGGGATATAGCAACCCGGTTGCTCCTTGGCAAATCAAGTCCTACGAATGAAGCTCCATCTATGCTTCTTGTTAATTTAAGTCCCGGGGATATATTGCCCTGCTCGCTTCTTGATGATCCCAGTTCTAGGTGTATGGTGCCTTGCTCACTTCTTGGTGATCTCAGTGCTAGCAATATAGTTCCCTGCTCGCTTCTTGATGATCTGAGTGCTAGGGATACAGTACCCTGCTCGCTTCTTGATGATCTCAGTGCTAGCGATATAGCGCCCTGCTTGCTTCTTGATGATCCCAGCTAGGGATATAGTGCCTTGCTCGCTTCTTGGCAATCTCAGCCATATGGATATAGGGCCACGGTTGCTCCTTGGCAATCCTAGTCCTAAGGATGAAGCACCATCTTTGCTTCTTTTTAATTTAAGTCCCAGGGATATATTGCCCTGCTCGCTTCTTGATGATCTCAGTGCTAGGGATACAATACTCTGCTCGCTTCTTGATGATCCCAGTGCTAGGGATACAGTACCCTGCTCGCTTGTTGATGATCCCAGTGTTAGGGGTATGGTGCCTTGTTCGCTCCTTGGTGATCTCAGTGCTAGCGATATAGTTCTGTGCTCGCTTCTTGATGATCTGAGTGGTAGGGATACAGTACCCTGCTCACTTCTTGATGATCTCAGTGCTAGGGGTATGGTGCCTTGCTCACTTCTTGGCAATCTCAGCCATAGGGATATAGCACCCCAGTTGCTCCTTGGCAATCCAAGTCCTACGGATGAAGCACCATCTGTGCTTCTTGTTAATTTAAGTCCCAGGGATATATTGCCCTGCTCGCTTCTTGATGATCTCAGTGCTAGGGATATAGAGCCCTGCTCACTCCTCTATGATTTCAGTGCTAGGGGTATGGTGCCTTGCTCGCTTCTTGGCAATCTCAGCCATATGGATATAGCACCACGGTTGCTCCTTGGAAATCGAAGTCGTACAGATGAAGCACCATCTATGCTTCTTGTTAATTTAAGTCCCAGGGATATATTGCCCTGCTCGCTTCTTGATGATCTCATTGCTAGGGATATAGAGCCCTGCTCGCTTCTTGATGATCTCAGTGCTAGGCACACAGTACCCTGCTCGCTTCTTGATGATCCCAGTGCTAGGGATACAGTACCCTGCTCACTTCTTGATGATCCCCGTGCTAGGGATACAGTACCCTGCTCGCTTGTTGATGATCCCAGTGTTAGGGGTATGGTGCCTTGTTCGCTCCTTGGTGATCTCAGTGCTAGCGATATAGTTCTGTGCTCGCTTCTTGATGATCTGAGTGGTAGGGATACAGTACCCTGCTCACTTCTTGATGATCTCAGTGCTAGGGGTATACCGCCCTGCTCGCTTCTTGATGATCCCAGTGCTATGGATACAGTACCCTGCTTGCTTCTTCATGATCCCAGTGCTAGGGATATGTTGCTCTGCATGATTCTTGGCAATCTCGGCCATAGGGATATAGCACCCCGATTGCTCATTGGCAATCCAAGTCCTACGGATGAAGCACCATCTATGCTTCTTGTTAATTTAAGTCCCAGGGATATATTGCCCTGCTCGCTTCTTGATGATCTGAGTGCTAGGGATATAGTACCCTGCTCGCTTCTTGATGATCCCAGTGCTAGGGATACAGTACCCTGCTCGCTTCTTGATGATCCCAGTGCTAGGGATATGGAGCCCTAATTGATTCTTAATGATTTCAGTGCTAGGGAAATAGAGCCCTGCTCGCTTCTTGATGATCTGAGTGCTAGGGATACAGTACACTGCTCACTTTTTGATGATGCCAATGCTAGGGATGCAGGACCCTGCCATGCTTCTTGATGATCCCAGTGCTCGGGAAATGGTACCTTTCTCACTTCTTGGTGATCTCAGCCATAGGGATATAGCACCCGGTTGCTCCTTCGCAATCCAAGTCCTAGGAATGAAGCACCATCTATGCTTATTGTTAATTTAAGTCCCAGGGCTATATTGCCCTGCTCACTTCTTGATGATCCCAGTGCTAGGGGTATGGTACCTTGTTCGCTTCTTGGTGATCTCAGTGCTAGCGATATAGTTCTGTGCTCACTTCTTGATGATCTGAGTGGGAGGGAAACAGTACCCTGCTCGCTTCTTGATGATCTCAGTGTTAGGGATATAGTGCCTTGCCTGCTTCTTGATGATCCCAGTGCTAGGGGTATGGTGCCTTGCTCGCTTCTTGGCAATCTCAGCCATAGGGATATAGCACCCGGGTTGCTCCTTTGCAATCCAAGTCCTACGGATAAAACACCCTCTATGCTTCTTGTTAATTTAAGTCCCAGGGATATATTGCCCTGCTCGCTTCTTGATGATCTCAGTGCTAGGCACACATTACCCTGCTCACTTCTTGATTATCCCAGTGCTAGGGATACAGTACCCTGCTCACTTCTTTATGATCCCCGTCTAGGGATATGTTGCCCTGCTCGCTTCTTAATGATTTCACCACTAGGGATATAGAGCCCTGCTCGCTTCTTGATCATCTGAGTGCTAGGGATACAGTAACCTGCTCGCTTCTTGATGATCCCAGTGCTAGGGATATGGTGCTCTGCATGCTTCTTGGCAATCTCAGCCATACGGATGAAGCAGCATCTATGCTTCTTGTTAATTTAAGTCCCAAGGATATATTGCCCTGCTCGCTTCCTGATAATCCCAGTGCAAGGGATATAGTGCCCTGCTCGCTTCTTGATGATCCCAGTGCTAGGGGTATGGTGCCTTGCTCGCTTCTTGGCAATCTCAGCCATAGGGATATAGCACCCCGGTTTTCTCTTGGCAATCCGAGTCCTACGGATGAAGCACCATCTATGCATCTTGTTAATTTCAGTCCCAGGGATATATTGCCCTGCTCGGTTCTAGATGATCTCAGTGCTAGGGATATAGTGCCCTGCTCGCTTCTTGATGATCCCAGTGCTAGGGGTATGGTGCCTTGCTCGCTTCTTGGTGATCTCATTGCTAGTGATATAGTGCCTTGCTCGCTTCTTGATGGTCTGAGTGCTAGGGATACAGTACCCTGCTCGCTTCTTGATGATCTCAGTGCTAGGGATATAGTGCCCTGCTCGCTTCTTGATGATCCCAGTGCTAGGGGTATGGTGCCTTGCTCGCTTCTTGATGGTCTGAGTGCTAGGGATAGAGTACCCTGCTCGCTTCTTGATGAGCCCAGTGCTAGGGGTATGGTGCCTTACTCGCTTCTTGGCGATCTCAGCCAAGGGAATATAGCAGCCCGGTTGCTCCTTGGCAATCCAAGTGCTACGGATGAAGCACCATCTATGCTTCTTGTTAATGTAAGTCCCAGGGATATATTGCCCTGCTCGGTTCTAGATGATCTCAGTGCTAGGGATATAGTGCCCTGCTCGCTTCTTGATGATCCCAGTGCTAGGGGTATGGTGCCTTGCTTGCTTCTTGATGGTCTGAGTGCTAGGGATACAGTACCCTGCTCGGTTCTTGATGATCTCAGTGCTAGGGATATAGTGCCCTGCTCGCTTCTTGATGATCCCAGTGCTAGGGGTATGGTGCCTTGCTCGCTTCTTGGTGATCTCATTGCTAGCGATATAGTGCCTTGCTCGCTTCTTGATGTTCTGAGTGCTAGGGATACAGTACCCTGCTCGCTTCTTGATGAGCCCAGTGCTAGGGGTATGGTGCCTTGCTCGCTTCTTGGCAATCTCAGCCAAGGGAATATAGCACCCTGGTTGCTCCTTGGCAATCCAAGTGCTACGGATGAAGCACCATCTATGCTTCTTGTTAATGTAAGTCCCAGGGATATATTGCCCTGCTCGCTTCTTGATGATCTCAGTGCCAGGGATATAGAGCCCTGATCGCTTCTTGATGATCCCAGTGCTAGGCATACAGGACCCTGCTCGCTTCCTGCTGATCCCAGTGCTAGGGATACAGTACCCTGCTCGCTTTTTGATGATCCCAGTGCTAGGGATATGGTACCCTGCATGCTTCTTGGCAATCTCAGCCATATGGATATAGGGCCACGGTTGCTCCTTGGCAATCCTAGTCCTACGGATGAAGCACCATCTATGTTTCTTGTTAATTTGAGTCCCAGGGATATATTGCCCTGCTCGCTTCTTGATGATCTCAGTGCTAGGGATACAGTACTCTGCTCGCTTCTTGATGATCCCAGTGCTAGGGATACAGTACCCTGCTCGCTTGTTGATGATCCCATTGCTAGGGGTATGGTGCCTTGTTCGCTTCTTGGTGATCTCAGTGCTAGCGATATAGTTCTGTGCTCGCATCTTGATGATCTGAGTGGTAGGGATTGAGTACCCTGCGTGCTTCTTGATGATCTCAGTGCTAGGGGTATGGTGCCTTGCTCGCTTCTTGGCAAGCTCAGCCATAGGGATATAGCACCCAGGTTGCTCCTTGGCAATCCAAGTCCTACGGATGAAGCACCATCTGGTGCTTCTTGTTAATTTAAGTCCCAGGGATATATTGCCCTGCTCGCTTCTTGATGATCTCAGTGCTAGGGATATAGTGCCCTGCTCACTCCTCTATGATTTCAGTGCTAGGGGTATGGTGCCTTGTTTGCTTCTTGGTGATCTCAGTGCTAGCGATATAGTTCTGTGCTCGCATCTTGATGATCTGAGTGGTAGGGATTGAGTACCCTGCGCGCTTCTTGATGATCTCAGTGCTAGGGGTATGGTGCCTTGCTCGCTTCTTGGCAATCTCAGCCATATGGATATAGCATCACGGTTGCTCCTTGGAAATCCTAGTCCTACAGATGAAGCACCATCTATGCTTCTTGTTAATTTAAGTCCCAGGAATATATTGCCCTGCTCGCTTCTTGATGATCTCATTGCTAGGGATATAGAGCCCTGCTCGCTTCTTGATGATCTCAGTGCTAGGCACACAGTACCCTGCTCGCTTCTTGATGATCCCAGTGCTAGGGATACAGTACCCTGCTCACTTCTTGATGATCCCTGTTCTTGGGATTTGGTGCCTTGCTCGCTTCTTAATGATTTCAGTGGTAGGGATATAGAGCCCTCGTCGCTTCTTGATGATCTGAGTGCTAGGGATACAGTAACCTGCTCGGTTCTTGATGATCCCAGTGCTAGGGATATGGTGCCTTGCTCGCTTCTTGGCGATCTCAGCCATAGGGATATAGCACGCCGGCTGCTCCTTTGCAATCCAAGTCCTACGGATGAAGCACCATCTATGCTTCTTGTTAATTTAAGTCCCAGGGATATATTGCCCTGCTCGCTTCTTGATGATCTCAGTGCTGGGGAGATAGTGCCCTGCTCGCTTGTTGATGATCAACTGCTAGGGATATGGTGCCTTGCTCGCTTCTTGGTGATCTCAGCCATAGGGATATAGCACCCCGGTTAACCCTTGGCAATCCAAGTCCTATGGATGAAGCACCATCTATTCTTCTTGTTAATTTAAGTCCCAGGGATATATTGCCCTGCTCGCTTTTATTATTATTTATTATTATTGACGATCTCAGTGCTACGGATATAGAGCCCTGCTCGCTTCTTGATGATCTCAGTGCTAGGCACACATTACCCTGCTCACTTCTTGATTATCCCAGTGCTAGGGATACAGTACCCTGCTCACTTCTTTATGATCCCCGTCTAGGGATATGGTGCCCTGCTCGTTTCTTACTGATTTCACCACTAGGGATATAGAGCCCTGCTCGCTTCTTGATCATCTGAGTGCTAGGGATACAGTACCCTCCTCGGTTCTTGATGATCCCAATGCTAGGGATATGGTGCCTTGCTCGCTTCTTGGCGATCTCAGCCATAGGGATATAGCAACCCGGTTGCTCCTTGGCAAATCAAGTCCTACGAATGAAGCTCCATCTATGCTTCTTGTTAATTTAAGTCCCGGGGATATATTGCCCTGCTCGCTTCTTGATGATCCCAGTTCTAGGTGTATGGTGCCTTGCTCACTTCTTGGTGATCTCAGTGCTAGCAATATAGTTCCCTGCTCGCTTCTTGATGATCTGAGTGCTAGGGATACAGTACCCTGCTCGCTTCTTGATGATCTCAGTGCTAGCGATATAGCGCCCTGCTTGCTTCTTGATGATCCCAGCTAGGGATATAGTGCCTTGCTCGCTTCTTGGCAATCTCAGCCATATGGATATAGGGCCACGGTTGCTCCTTGGCAATCCTAGTCCTAAGGATGAAGCACCATCTTTGCTTCTTTTTAATTTAAGTCCCAGGGATATATTGCCCTGCTCGCTTCTTGATGATCTCAGTGCTAGGGATACAATACTCTGCTCGCTTCTTGATGATCCCAGTGCTAGGGATACAGTACCCTGCTCGCTTGTTGATGATCCCAGTGTTAGGGGTATGGTGCCTTGTTCGCTCCTTGGTGATCTCAGTGCTAGCGATATAGTTCTGTGCTCGCTTCTTGATGATCTGAGTGGTAGGGATACAGTACCCTGCTCACTTCTTGATGATCTCAGTGCTAGGGGTATGGTGCCTTGCTCACTTCTTGGCAATCTCAGCCATAGGGATATAGCACCCCAGTTGCTCCTTGGCAATCCAAGTCCTACGGATGAAGCACCATCTGTGCTTCTTGTTAATTTAAGTCCCAGGGATATATTGCCCTGCTCGCTTCTTGATGATCTCAGTGCTAGGGATATAGAGCCCTGCTCACTCCTCTATGATTTCAGTGCTAGGGGTATGGTGCCTTGCTCGCTTCTTGGCAATCTCAGCCATATGGATATAGCACCACGGTTGCTCCTTGGAAATCGAAGTCGTACAGATGAAGCACCATCTATGCTTCTTGTTAATTTAAGTCCCAGGGATATATTGCCCTGCTCGCTTCTTGATGATCTCATTGCTAGGGATATAGAGCCCTGCTCGCTTCTTGATGATCTCAGTGCTAGGCACACAGTACCCTGCTCGCTTCTTGATGATCCCAGTGCTAGGGATACAGTACCCTGCTCACTTCTTGATGATCCCTGTGCTAGGGATACAGTACCCTGCTCGCTTGTTGATGATCCCAGTGTTAGGGGTATGGTGCCTTGTTCGCTCCTTGGTAATCTCAGTGCTAGCGATATAGTTCTGTGCTCGCTTCTTGATGATCTGAGTGGTAGGGATACAGTACCCTGCTCACTTCTTGATGATCTCAGTGCTAGGGGTATGGTGCCTTGCTCACTTCTTGGCAATCTCAGCCATAGGGATATAGCACCCCAGTTGCTCCTTGGCAATCCAAGTCCTACGGATGAAGCACCATTTGTGCTTCTTGTTAATTTAAGTCCCAGGGATATATTGCCCTGCTCGCTTCTTGATGATCTCAGTGCTAGGGATATAGAGCCCTGCTCACTCCTCTATGATTTCAGTGCTAGGGGTATGGTGCCTTGCTCGCTTCTTGGCAATCTCAGCCATATGGATATAGCACCACGGTTGCTCCTTGGAAATCGAAGTCGTACAGATGAAGCACCATCTATGCTTCTTGTTAATTTAAGTCCCAGGGATATATTGCCCTGCTCGCTTCTTGCTGATCTCATTGCTAGGGATATAGAGCCCTGCTCGCTTCTTGATGATCTCAGTGCTAGGCACACAGTACCCTGCTCGCTTCTTGATGATCCCAGTGCTAGGGATACAGTACCCTGCTCACTTCTTGATGATCCCCGTGCTAGGGATTTGGTGCCTTGCTCTCTTCTTAATGATTTCAGTGCTAGGGATATAGAGCCCTGGTTGCTTCTTGATGATCTGAGTACTAGGGATACAGTACCCTGCTCGGTTCTTGATGATCCCAGTGCTAGTGATATGGTGCCTTGCTCGCTTCTTGGCGATCTCAGCCATAGGAATATAGCACCCCGGTTGCTCCTTGGCAATCCACGTGCTACGGATGAAGCACCATCTATGCTTCTTGTTAATTTAAGTCCCAGGGATATATTGCCCTGCTCGCTTCTTGATGATCTCAGTGCTAGAGATATAGAGCCCTGCTCGCTTCTTGATGATCTCAGTGCTAGGCATAGAGTACCCTGCTCGCTTCTTGATGATCCCAGTGCTAGGGATACAGTACTCTGCTCGCTTCTTGATGATCCTAGTGTTAGGGATATGGTACCCTGCATGCTTCTTGGCAATCTCAGCCATAGGGATATAGCACCCCGGTTTCCCCTTGGCAATCCAAGTGCTACCGATGAAGCACCATCTGTGCTTCTTGTTAATTTAACTCCCAGGGATATATTGCCCTGCTCGCTTCTTGATGATCTCAGTGCTAGGGATATAGAGCCCTGCTCGCTTCTTGATGATCTCAGTGCTAGGCATACAGTACCCTGCTCGCTTCTTGATGATCCCAGTGCTAGGGATACAGTACCCTGCATGCTTCTTGGCAATCTCAGCCATAGGGATATAGCACCCTGGTTTCACCTTGGCAATCCAAATCCTATGGATGAAGCACCATCTATGCTTCTTGTTAATTTAAGTCCCAGGGATATATTGCCCTGCTCGCTTCTTGATGATCTCAGTGCTAGGGATATAGCGCCCTGCTTGCTTCTTGATGATCCCAGTGCTAGGGATATGGTGCCTTGCTCGCTTCTTGGCAATCTCAGCCATATGGATATAGGGCCACGGTTGCTCCTTGGCAATCCTAGTCCTACGGATGAAGCACCATCTATGCTTCTTGTTAATTTAAGTCCCAGGGATATATTGCCCGGATCGCTACTTGATGATCTCAGTGCTAGGGATACAGTACTCTGCTCACTTCTTGATGATCCCAGTGCTAGGGATACAGTACCCTGCTTGCTTCTTGATGATCCCAGTGCTAGGGATATGGTGCCCTGCTCACTTCTTGATGATCCCAGTGCTAGGTATATAGTACCTTGCTCGCTTCTTGATGATCCCAGTGCTAGGGATATGGTGGCCTGCTCTCTTCTTAATGATCTCAGTGCTAGGGATATAGAGCCCTGCTTGCTTTTTGATGCTCTGAGTGCTAGGGATACAGTACCCTGCTTGCTTCTTGAATATCCCAGTGCTAGGGATATGGTGCCCTGCTCGCTTCTTAATGATTTCAGTGCTAGGGATATAGAGCCCTGCTTGCTTCTTGATGATCTGAGTGCTAGGGATACAGTACCCTGCTCACTTCTTGATGATTCTGTGCTAGGGATACAGTACCCTGCTTGCTTCTTGATAATCCCAGTGCTATGGATCTGGTTCCTTGCTTGCTTCTTGGCAAACTCAGGCATAGGAATATCGCACCCCGGTTGCTCCTTGGTAATCCAAGTCCTACGGATGAAGCGCTGTCTATGCTTCATGTTAATTTAAGTTCTACAGATATATTGCCCTGCTTGCTTCTTGACGATCTCACTGCTAGGGATATAGTTTCTTGCTCACTTCTTGATGATCTAAGTTACATTACATTACATGGTATTTATATAGCGCACTATGGGCCCGCAGGCATGAAGGCGCTAAGCTGAAGGACCGGACACACAATATACTTATGGCTACCTGTGAACACAGCTAACTCTTCTGAAACCAAAATAAAGCTAACCAAAGATCTAGCTAAAAGAGGAAAGGCCTGCCAAGGCACTACCCCTAATGCTGATCTTATGTAAAAAAGAAAGGTTTTAAGCTATTTCTTCAATGTAGCAAGGAGCTTGTGTTTACACAGATGATCTAGTAACTGGTTCCACAAACAAGGTGCTTTGAAAGCAAAAGCACTGTTCTCTGCCTTGGAAGTTCGTGGTCTGAGTTGCTCAAGAAGATTTTGAGATCTTGATCTTAACAATCTTGTATTACTTTATCTTTAATGTAACACTGAAAATATGGCTGCATTGTTTGTGTTCTACACTTGAAGGTTATCACCAGAGTTCTGAACTTAATTCTTGACTCCACTGATAGCCAATGAAGGGCTTGTCTAGCTTCTGATACATGTTCACGCCTTGAAAGCCCCAGTATCACTCTAACTGCCCAGTTCTGTACTGTTTGCCATCTCTGTAGGACCTGCTTGCCAGTACCTAACAGAAGACTGCAGCAATAATCCAGCTTGGCCCCTATATTCTCTCTCGCAATAGTTTCTGCACTTTTCTGCGAGATGAGAGGCCTCAGGTGTGACAGTAGTTTAACATAATAAACTGAGGAGGACACCACCGAGGTCACATGCGCTTTCATATTAAGAGATTGGTCTGAGGTAACTCCCAATATTTTCGTTTTTGGTAATGGACTCATAGGGTCGTCCCCTAACTTGAAGGAGCTATAAGAGGGATTTAGAGCCTTCAGTGCGTGTGGACTACCAACAATTATAAGCTCTGTCTTGCTTCCTATTTAGAGCCAGATCATTATCCAGCATCCAATTTTCAATCAGGCTAAAGTCTCTGTTGACTTCAAATTCATCCTGTACATGGGAGCCTGTTTGGGGAACTACACATTGAGTATCATCTGTGTAGTTTGAGAAAACTATGCCCTCCTGCTCCAACATGTAGAAAAAAGGAGCCATGAAAAGATTATAGATGCAGGGTGAAGTGCTGGCCCCCTGTGGTCCTAGGGATATAGTGCCCTGCTCACTTCTTAATGTTGTCAGCGCTAGGGATATAGTTCCTTGCTCACTTCTTGATGATCTCAGCCCTAGGGATATAGCTCCCTCTATACTTCTTGTTAATTTAAGTCCAAGGGATATAGTACCCTGCTCACTTATTAACAACCCCACTCCAACAGATATAGCGCACTGCTCATTTCTTGTCAATCTCAGTGCAAGGGATATGGTGCCCTGCTCACTTCTTGATGATCTCAGAATCACGGCTAGATGTCCCAGTTGAACTAAGACCTTTCTCCACATGTGCAAGCCAGGGAGAATAAATGCACTCCAGAACCAACTAATGAGTCCAAAGGTATAACAGGATCAGCTCCGCTAGGTCATCGGCAGCTGTAGAGGGAACAGTAAAGTACAATTAATACACTAATACTGTCTTACCTCAGTCAATCCACCCAAATGACGTACCTGAAATGGGCATACACAGGTTTATGAAGGTGAAGTGGAGTCGTGTAGTCTGATGACACGAGGGTGTAATGCAAGGTCAATGCAATACGCCTGATGGATTGGGAGCCATATGAGTCTGTAATCAGTTCCAGAAAAATCCAGGTAAAAATACAAAATTCCAAGAAAGTTCCAATCCTGGTCCAAAAACAAAGTTCCAAGAAAATCCCAAGTCACCAATGCAGTAGGGTAATCCAAAAGAGTTCCAGGAACTACCATCCAAAATCCAGTAAGGAAAAAAACAAAAAGAAAACCAATGTCACCCATATTCAAGGGTAATCCACGAAGCAATCCAGAAAGAGAAATCCAAGAGGTCAAAAGCCAGCGTCCAAGAGCTAAAACAGCCAGAACAGCTCATAAGCACTGGAAGCTGTTTGCCAGCAGATTAAATAGCCTTGTTGTTTCATATCTGGCTTGCAGCGTAATGGTGTCATGTCAGAGGGCCGTGATCACGTGACAACCTCAACCTACGTTATGGAAATGCCGGCTGCCACCATTGAGCAGTGTTGGCTAGTCGCCAATGGTGCCGCTGTAATTGGAAGCGGTGAGGGACTGTGGGAAAATGACAGCGGGGCTGTGACTAGAAACTGGGTAAATGCGCAACAGAGTTGGTCCATAATGCCCGTGGACATTCGGGATGAGAATGATTGGACTGGGCAAGCAGGACAGGAGCATCTATGTTGTCAAGAGTTTCCCATGTTGTTTCCTCAGGGCCATAAACCTTCCAGTCTACTACGTACTGAAGACAGCCACAACAGAGACAGGAGTCCAGAATAGCATGTACTTCATATTCAACAGCAGAACCCAAGGAGGAGGGGAGTGAGGTACAGAAAAACAGGTAGGTGTAGGACAAGGTTTCAGAAGAGGTGTGTAAACCTGGATGGATATGCCAAGATGCAGGTAAGGAGAGATGGTATGAGACAGTGTTAATGACCTTCATGATTTTGTAGGGACCCACAAAGCGAAGAAGCAGCTTGCGACAACCAGGAATACAGAAATAATGTGTACAAATCCAAACCTTATTCCTCAGACTATAAACGGGAGCAGGATGCCTATGTTAATCAGCTATGCGTTGCATGCCCTGCTGAGCTGTCTGCAGATGAGAATGAGTTTGAACATTATTTATTTATTTTACATTTATAAAGCGCTCACACAGCCCGCAGGCATCGAGGCGCTGTTACATGAATTGTTTGTTTTTCTTAGTTGCGTAATTGTGTTTTTTTTTGTCTTAGTTACGTATTTATAACGCGCTTAAACACCCGGAGGTTTCTAAGCGCGGACCCGGGGATCGAACCTGTTGCTGCTTCGTGTCGTCTTGCTTCCAAGACGCGCACGCTGCCGCTGAGCTATCCTCCCGGGACAACATTAATAGTACATAGGTCCCGATAACAAGCATTTGCAGAGAGTATACACGTAGCTGGATTATCCGATAAAGGCTAAGTACGTGGATGTTGGCCATGGAAGGCAAACAAAGGAGAGAAACCCGTAGCGGAATGGGATGAGTTACTGTATGCAAATTCCACGGTGCACAATACATTGAACCATGTATCTTGATTCTGCAAACACAGGCAAGGCAGACACTGCTCAAGAGTTTTATTGATACGTTCTCTCTGGCCAGCAGCTTCTGGATGATAGGTGGATGAGAAACGAACTCCAATCCCCAATAGAGTTGTTAGAGTCCCCCAAACATTAGAAGCTAATTGGGAATCTTTGTCTGTAATGATGACGGAAGGAAAGCCAAACATACAAAACATGTGACGATAATACACATCAGCCAATACAGGAGCGGAAGGTAAACCTGCACATGGAACAAAATGGGCCATCTTTGTGAAGCTATCGATTAACACAAAGATTGTATCATAATTTCTTACTTAAGGGAGGTCAGTGATAAAATCCATGGAAACCACATAACGTGTTTTTTTGCGGAATTGGCATTGGCTGTAGAAGGCCAAGTTTTCTCTGACGGTTCTTTCCTTGAGCACAAATGACACAGGCCTTCACATAGTCTCTGGTGTCACATCTCATCCCAGGCCGCCAACACCATCGTTGTAATAATTCTAGGGTCTTGTTCTGGCCAGGGTGTCCATTAACCAAAGCATCATGTGACCAATTTAGGGCCTGCTTCCTAGTATGGGGAGTGGGGAGAAACAGTCACCCCTGGACAAATGTCAAACCTTCATAGCAGTCTACATTATAGTCTTGCATCTGAAGGCACGGCCCTCTATGCACATGCCATACAAATACAAACAGCTAGGGAAAAAAAGGCCATGCGATTCTTGCAAGGATAACAAGTTTTTAATCACACAAAAATAGGAAGGGCAGCAAAGAAATCTACTGCACGAGAACGTTCTGCTGAAAAATGGTACAAGAAGGTTATAAGGCAACACATCCACATTACTACGTCATACATACAGTAAAAACCTGCATGGAGACCCTCCTCTCTGGAGGATAGCTTAGGGGCAACGTGCTCGCCTTGGATGCAAAACGAGACGGAGCAACACAGGTTCGATCCCCGGGTCCGTGCTTAGAAACCTCTGTGTATTATGCGTGTTATAAATAACCTATCATATACATTGGTGGCCTGCTCCATAGGGGATACCAGGCTGTAATTTTCCCCATCCCCATCCGTCTTCCAATATGTGTGGTCAGCTGGGCTCATCTCTCCAGGGAATTAAGGCAACATTCCTTATTAATTATTATTGTAAGACAATGCTGCTCTATGACGTACCTGAAATGGGTATACACAAGTTTATGAAGGTGAAGTGGAGTCGTGTAGCCTGCCGACACAAGGGTGTAATGCAAGGTTGATGGAATATGCCTGGTGGATGGGGAGCCTTATGAGTCTGTACTCAGTTCCAGAAAAATCCAGGTCAAAATACAAAGTTTCAAGAAAGTTCCAATCCTGGTAAAAAAAAAAAAAGTTCTAAGAACGTTCCAAGTCCCCAATGCAGTAGGGTGACCGAAAAGAGTTCAAAGAAGCACAATCCAAATTCAGTAACCAAAAAGCCAAAAATAAAACCCATGTCACAAATATCCAAGGGTAATCGATGAAGCAATCCAAAAGGGGAAATCCAAGCGGTCAAAAGCCGTGGTCCAAAATGCAAAACAGGAATCACGGACAATGAAGCAGGCTAAAATGCCAGAACATCTGATAAGCATTAGAAGCTGTTTGCCCATGAATTAAATAGCCTTATTGTTCCATTTCCAGCATGCAGCGTAATCGTGTCACGTGAGGGGGCTGTGATCACGTACCAACCTCAACGTACGTTGTGGACATGCCGGCCTTCGCCGTTGAGCAGTGTCAGTCTGTCGCCAAGGCAAATGCCAATGGTGCCACAGTGAATGAAGCAGCCAGGGACTGTGGGGAAATGACAGCAGGACGGGAAACCGGGTAAATACGCAACACTCCGTTTTCGGGATATAGCGCCCTCTATGCTTTTTGTTAATTTAAGTAAAAGGGATATAGTACCCTACTCCCTTAGTGACAACCCCAGTCCTACAAATATAGTGTTCTGCTAATTTCTTGCCATTCTCAGTGCAAGGGATATGGTGCCCTACTCGCTTCTTGGCAGTGTAAGTCCTAGGGATACAGTGACCTGCTCATTTCTTGCCAATCTGGGCTGTAGCGCTCTGTTTATAGTGCTTGTGATATATCGCTCTGCTCGCTTCTTGGAAGTGTATGTCCCAGGGATACAGTGCTCTGCTCGCTTCTTGGCAGTTTTCATACTAGGGATACAGTGCTCTGCTTGCTTCTTGGAAGTGTATGTCCTAGGGATACAGTGCTCTGCTCGCTTCTTGGCAGTGTTCATACTAGGGATACAGTGTTCTGCTCACTTCTTGGCAGTGTTCATACTAGGGATACAGTGCTCTGCTCACTTCTTGGAAGTGTATGTCCTAGGGATACAGTGCTCTGCTCGCTTCTTGGCATTGTTCATACTAGGGATACAGTGCTCTGCTCGCTTCTTGGAAGTGTATGTCCTAGGGATACAGTGCTCTGCTCGCTTCTTGGCAGTGTTCATACTAGGGATACAGTGCTCTGCTCACTTCTTGGCAGTGTTCATACTAGGGATACAGTGCTCTGCTCGCTTCTTGGAAGGGTATGTCCTATGGATACAGTGCTCTGCTCGCTTCTTGGCAGTGTTCATACTAGGGATACAGTGCTCTGCTCGCTTCTTGGAAGTGTATGTCCTAGGGGTACAGTGCTCTGCTCGCTTCTTGGCAGTGTTCATACTAGGGATACAGTGCTCTGCTCACTTCTTGGCAGTGTTCATACTAGGGATACAGTGCTCTGCTCGCTTCTTGGAAGTGTATGTCCAAGGGATACAGTGCTCTGCTCGCTTCTTGGCAGTGTTCATACTAGGGATACAGTGCTCTGCTTGCTTCTTGGCAGTGTTCATACTAGGGATACAGTGCTCTGCTCGCGTCTTAGCAGTGTTCATACTAGGGATACAGTGCTCTGCTCGCTTCTTGGCAGTGTTCATACTAGGGATACAGTGCTCTGATCACTTCTTGGCAGTGTTTGTCCTAGGGATACAGTGCTCTGCTCACTTCTTGGCAGTGTTCATACTAGGGATACAGTGCTCTGCTCGCTTCTTGGCAGTGTTCATCCTAGGGATACAGTGCTCTGATCACTTCTTGACAGTGTTTGTCCTAGGGATACAGTGCTCTGATCACTTCTTGACAGTGTTTGTCCTAGGGATACAGTGCTCTGATCACTTCTTGGCAGTCTTTGTCCTAGGGATACAGTGCTCTGATCACTTCTTGGCAGTGTTTGTCCTAGGGATACAGTGATCTGCTCGCTTCTTGGCAGTGTTCATACTAGGGATATAGTGCTATGCTCGCTTCTTGGCAGTGTTCGTACTAGGGATACAGTGCTCTGCTCACTTCTTGGCAGTGTCCGTACTAGGGATACAGTGCTCTGCTCACTTCTTGGCAGTGTTCGCACTAGGGATACAGTGCTCTGCTCACTTCTTGGCAGTGTTCGTACTAGGGATACAGTGCTCTGATCGCTTCTTGGCAGTGTTCGTCCTAGGGATACAGTGCTCTGCTCGCTTCTTGGCAATGTTTGTCCTAGGGATACAGTACTCTGCTCACTTCTTGGCATTGTTCGTACTAGGGATACAGTGCTCTGATCACTTCTTGGCAGTGTTCGTACTAGGGATACAGTGCTCTGATCACTTCTTGGCAGTGTTCGTACTAGGGATACAGTGCTCTGCTGGCTTCTTGGCAGTGTTTGTCCTAGGGATACAGTGCTCTGCTCGCTTCTTGGCAGTGTTTGTCCTAGGGATACAGTACTCTGATCACTTCTTGGCAGTGTTTGTCCTAGGGATACAGTGCTCTGATCACTTCTTGGCAGTGTTCATACTAGGGATACAATGGTCTGCTCACTTCTTGCCAATCTCACTCCTAGGGCTATAGTGCTCTGCTAATATTTTGCCAATCTTAGAGCTAGTGATAGATCACTCTGCTCGCTTCTTGGGAGTGTTCATACTAGGGATACAGTGCTCTGCTCGCTTCTTGGCAGTGTTCATACCAGGGATACAGTGCTCTGCTCGCTTCTTGGCAGTGTTCATACTAGGGATACAGTGCTCTGGTCACTTCTTGGCAGTGTTTGTCCTAGGGATACAGTGCTCTTCTCGCTTCTTTGCAGTGTTCATACTAGGGATACAGTGCTCTGGTCACTTCTTGGCAGTGTTTGTCCTAGGGATACAGTGCCCTGCTCGCTTCTTGGCAGTGTTCATACTAGGGATATAGTGCTCTGCTAATTTCTTGCCATTCTCAGTGCAAGGGATATGGCAACCTACTCGCTTCTTGGCAGTGTACGTTCTAGGGATACAGTGACCTGCTCATTTCTTGCCAATCTGGGCTGTAGCGCTCTGTTTATAGTGCTTGTGATATATCGCTCTGCTCGCTTCTTGGCAGTGTTTGTCCTAGGGATACAGTGACCTGCTCACTTCTTGGCAGTGTTCATACTAGGGATACAGTGCTCTGATCACTTCTTGGCAGTGTTTGTCCTAGGGATACAGTGTTCTGCTCACTTCTTGGCAGTGTTTGTCCTAGGGATACAGTGCTCTGCTCGCTTCTTGGCAGTGTTCATACTAGGGATACAGTGCTCTGCTCGCTTCTTGGCAGTGTTCATACTAGTGATACAGTGCTCTGCTCGCTTCTTGGCAGTGTTCATACTAGGGATACAGTGCTCTGCTCGCTTCTTGGCAGTGTTCATACTAGGGATACAGTGCTCTGCTCACTTCTTGGCAGTGTTCATACTAGGGATACAGTGCTCTGATCGCTTCTTGGCAGTGTTTGTCCTAGGGATACAGTGCTCTGGCCGCTTCTTGGCAGTGTTCATACTAGCGATACAGTGCTCTGCTCGCTTCTTGGCAGTATTTGTCCTAGGGATATAGTGCTCTGCTCACTTCTTGACAAGCTCAGTGCTAGGGATATAGTGTCCTGGTCATTTTCTGTTGCCCTGCTGGATAGTTATCAGGTATAGATATTCTCACCCTGTAGCTATCGGTTGTCTTCATGTGCAAGTATAATTACATTATAACAGACTCATCCCAGAAAGTATTTCTTCTTCCATTGCTTAGCATTGTTGTCAGGCTGGTATGTTATCACTAGCCAGCCAAGAGTCATGCTCCTGGGCCTGTCCGCAGTGGCCAGCTATTCTCTCTCTCTGGCAAGGTCACCCTCCTGGGCCTGTCAGCAGTGGCCAGATGTTCTCAACCTTTGGCATGGTGACCCTCCTGGGTCAATTGTGGAGCTTTTTCTTGGGTTATGTGAGAAACCAGAAGGTGTCTCACTTACTAGCCCCCGGGGATCTGTCATCCAGGTAGCCAGGACACGGCCATTGCCATTGGACCATTGGGGGAGGATCACCTGGATGAGGGGTCCTCGGGGAGTGGAAGTGGGACACCGACGGGTGAGACGTGGTACCCCCTTCCTTGTAACACCCTTTCCCCATCCTACCCTTCAGGGTATTCAGAAGCTCTAGCCCCTGCCCCCTTTTCCAACACAAACACTTTTCTGCACTGTGACAGACAATGGACTAACACCAGAGCCGATTACCTGACATGTCCTAACACAAGTGCCAGGCAATTGACAATAACTATGCACACCTGACAGCCCTTTCCCTTCCGCACAGCGATGAAAGGTGGAGCACGGGAGCACACTTCGAGCAAGGCCGAACACACAAGGAAGCAGCTATTCTGAACCGGCAGTTCAAACAGAGGAGAAAGGCGACCAAGACCTGGGGGGACGACGAGGAGGGAATTGCCCTTGCCCTTTTTAACTCAGACCTGCGAAGACTTTGAATGGGAAATCATAAGACCGGGAAGTTCCGCAGGTGTGTGGTGTGATCCCCTCTTTCAAATCAACCAAAATTGGAGGCACCACTTTCTCCGACAAGACCCCTCCGTCTGGGATTATATATAGCTCAGCATCTGGCGCATAGAGGACCACCTGGCCTTCCAGGAAGCCCTCAAGGCATGGCTATTCCCCCCAGCACCATGACTAACTCTGCCCTTCAGCCTCTCAACTAGCTACTTAATCTCGGGAGGGCCGTGGGATGTACAAATCACCAAAGAACGGTGAGCCAATGTGTTGTATTTATAATAATAATGTGTTTGACTATAACGTTATAATCTAAAGCGCTTTAGAAAGGCCATATTTACATACATTGCTATTATCACCCAATCGAAATTGGTACTCATTTATCAACCTCAGAAGGATGAAAGGCTGAGTTGGCCATACCAGGATTTAAACCTATGACCTGCAGATCAAACACAGATCACATTAACAAGCTATTAACCAGCGGAGCCATCTAAACGGCTAATTTGATTGACGTGTGAGTGTAAAGCAAAAGGGAGAAGTATAGAGGTGAACAAACAAGTTAAATAAAGGTTTGAGGGTGGAAGGATTGTGAATAAGAATGTATCAACAAGAAATAGTGTGCAAATGTTATACAAAGACTTCTGGTGCAATCGGGCTGTCGTCACAAGGACACTTGGGACAGAGCAAATCAAACAAATCCAAAGCTGTGTATTGCTACCCAGCAAGCCCAGATGCACTCAACAGGGACAATAAGTACCCTCTATTTCAAATCAAAATTCATTTAAACATTTGGCGCCAACAGGGCGTAAATTCTACGGTGTACAAACACCGCCTAAGTTTCTCTAGTTTCCAAAAGAAAATGTCATTACACAATTTAACGGTGTTAATAAGGATACATTGTAAACACAGGTGTGAAATGAATGGAACAATCAGAACCAAGACATTAGAGTTAATTTTGGATTTTAATCCTCTTAATCCAATAAGTCGTACATGAATAAACAAAAAGTAGTACGATCAGTGTACTCTATTTACATATGGAGAGAGCACTTGTGGGTGTTTCATATAACACAAGTAGGAACAAACGGCGTAGATAGAAAACAGCTCGTATAGAGCAGCACAATTGCAAATCTGTATAGCAGTTTACAGTTTACAGTTTACAAAGCTCTAAATGCATAGGTTCAACCATTCAACAATTTACAAATGAAGTCTCATATTTAGATATAACAAATGAGGCCGACGCGTTTCGGTTCAAAGAACCATCTTCAGGGGATAGACTTCATTTTTCATATTCATAACCATTAAGTCATAGCACAGTCTCTGTGGAGTAGTAAAAGAAACAAGATTTTTCAGTAGAACTCTTCAGTTTGTAAGAAATCCATTATCAAAGTGAAAAGAGTCAAAGTCACTAACCTTGCTGATACAAGAGCCGAGACACAGAAAAGAGATCCAGTCAAAAAGCAACAGGTAGCCGAATGCCACAGATTGCTAGGATATCTGTGGGGGTAAGATCAAAAGACCATCCATTTAGAAAAGCCAGATGGCTAACAGTCCATAGTAGAACAATCAAGTAGAAAAGTAAACGGGCGGCAAAAGTACCAAATTAGGGGTGATATAAGTGCACTAACAAATGAAGGCCCATACATGCAAACCGTAACGAGTAACGGAGGTAGAGACATCAAGTAAGCCACACATGTGGAGAAATGCGTGAAGTTTAGGGGTAGCTGCACACCAACTCGAAAAGTGTACATCAGAGACGAGCACACTAACACAGTCAGCAACTCTCTTCAGAGCGAGTAACGTGAACCGGGATATTCCGAGTGTGACAAGTAACAGAGGGAAACAGATAGCTTACCTTCGGATGCGTGAGAAAACAGATCACCTCGCCGCAGCCGTGCGCACGAAGTGACTCTGTTCACACAATCCAAACAAAAGCGTCGCCTCGGTATACTCGCGCATGTGCGTGAGTGCAGCAAGGCGACGTCCATCTTGGTATGGGAAAAAAAAAAGAGTGTGGCGTAACCATGGAGATAATGAAACAAACTACAGTGACAATGTCACCGAGACAGAGAGGTTAGTGGGCCGGGCAGTATCACATTGGAGGAAAACAAAGGGAAGCAAAATAAGTCATCAGGAAGGTATGGAAAGAGTGTAAAGGGAACGCATGCGTGGGGGCAGCAACCGTAGCTCAGAGGAACTACAGGGTGCCCCCACGGCGCGGAGGTAAACACAGTTCAAAGATCTATCAGCAGCCGTCAGCCAGCAAGTGTGAAAGGCAACACATAGGTCTAAGGTCCAACTAGGAACGGAATCAGCGGGAGATACAATTAGTGGGGTATAAACCCAATAAACAAATCAAGTGGAGCAAAGTAATCACACAATGTATAAAAAGCGTGAAGGGATCCTTAGAAAGGATGGGCGCGGGAAAAGGTACAGCATCCTGACCCGGGAAGAAAAATTAATAAAGAGGATTCTGATAAGGGACTTTTACTATTTATTATTTTACTACCATACCTTACTATCCTATGTTGGTGACTGCCGTCCTAGCTACCTACCTCTGGCTGCTCAAGTGGCACAGCGAGTAGAACGCTAGCTTTGAAATCCGTGCAGAGCCTGCTCACGCAGGTTGGAATCCCGGCGGGGCCAAACTTAACCTTTCATCTTTCTGATGTCGATAAATGAGCACCACACACTGTGGGTAATAATAAGCAGCTCAGATACATCTGGGTTCGTAGCGCTATATAAATGCCAAATTATTATTATTATTATTTAACTGTCTGTGCCCCTACTTGGTGTAACATGACTATTACAGCACAAGACCTCCGGTGCACACACGATCCACTCAGAACCAGGGCCCCTTTATAGAAGGCCATTAAATCAATTTGATTTGATTTTGAGTATTTGTATCACACTCATGACGGACTGAACCATATAGTGGCACAGCTGGACCTTAAAGAAATGTGCCATTATCAATGAAAGCTAGTCTGCTATAGTAATGTTTATTTATAAAGCGCCTATACACAGGCAAGTGTTTGAAAGCGCTCACAACACTCATGTTCGAGGTGCATAAAGTAAGCAAAACAAAAAGAAGAAGCCCTGAGCTGTCTAAAACTGCAGAAAGCTGCTCAGGCAGGTAACTCTCTACCAGAAAACCGAGTCCCTGTGCTGCGCGCCCGTGGGAGGGGCATGCGCGCATCTGCGCAACGGTGCACATGTGTGGGGCAGCGACGAACGGCTTGGATGCTCTTTACTTAAAGAGCACTTGTAGATGACTCAGGTGGAATACAGTGTTTATATCGAATACTTTATATTGAATGCCCATTTAGCAAATATTTTATATTGAAAACCTTTATAGTGAAAGTATTTAAAGTGGGGTAAACCTTTAAACATTTTAGGGAAATGAAAGTCTGTGTACTCATTTCATTCTTAATTTAAGTTACTTCGTAAGCACGCACTCATCCAACGACAGCGGAGGGCTGTGCAAAGAACAATTATTAAAAGATGTTGTCACAAGGTTCATCAAACACAAGGATAAAATACAATTACAAAAATAGAAAATGCAGGAAAACGAGATAGCCTACTAAAACACACTTCCTAAAAGTTTTTAATAAAGGGATCAAAGTGGAAAATATTTGAACTTCAGCCGAAATAGAGTTCCAAACAAGTGGGGCAGCTGCTGAAGATCACAGAGGGGGGTGGGGGGAAGGGGGTCCCAGCCTGGCTGGGATGATTGTGGTATAGATGGAGAGATGGCTTTGGGGGGAGGGGGACCCCGCCGTGAGCTTCCTGCATTTTCTGACTGATATCAGAAGGCCATTGTGATGTATATTCATGTTAGCTCTGCCCGCCTCCCTCCTGGTTCATGGGATGACGTGTCTCTTTATGCTTTCAGGACTTGGAGTGAAATACTACATCGACCCTTCCACGTATGACGACCCCAATGAGGCTCTCCGAGAGTTTGCAAGAGAGATCGACGTGGCGTGCGTGAAGATTGAAGAAGTCACTGGAGCAGGTGGGGCCTTGTGTGGCCCCTGTGGCATGCAGGAGATGCCCGCCGCATTATGCACAGGCTAGGTTACCTAGCAACATGGTCAGACCTTAAACGACTTCGAAAGATAGAATATGGTTGAGTTGATTGTGGATTTTGTTCCCCAGAGCATTTTGGAGTATTCACCATATGAGTAATTCTACAGAATATTCAGAGGCTGTATCTGTGCTCATCTTCCTCCATCTGTGGGTGTGGAATTTAGGATAGAAGGCAGTGCTTTTGGTGCCACCTCACTAGTTAGAGTAGTAGCATGGCTACTTTTTTGGGTGGTTAAACATTTCATCACACATCACATCCACCCCTTTGTCTGTGTTCTACATTACTTCACATTTGGAAACTTTCAAGTTTCCCCACCCCAGCACCACCCCCACTCACCAGGGTCTCTGAACAACAAATGCATGCCTTTGCAACGTGGCACCATGAGCTGTATTTGTCCCCCCTGTGTTCCCTCTCCTGATGCTCCCAAGTAGTTCCATATTGCTCCACTTTCTCCTGGGTGCCATGGCTGTGGCAGAGTTGAGTGTTACTCCTTAATGGAATCATGGCATCTGAGTCGCTCTGCAATGTCGCTGCCACAAGTGGGTTCCAGGTATGTTATGTTTCAGTAGGCAGCATGAACGGGCTCTAGTTAAGTTATGTTTCAGTAAGCAGCATGAGTGGGTTGTAGTTATGTTATGTTTCAGTAGGTAGCACGAGCGGGCTCCAGTTATGTTATGTTTCAGTAGGCAGCATGAGTTGGCTCGAGTTATGTTATGTTTCAGTAAGCAGCACGAGTGGGTTCTCATTATGTTATGTTTCAGTAAGCAGCACGAGTGGGCTTTAGTTATGTTTTGTTTCAGTAAGCAGCACGAGTGGGATCTAGTTATGTTATGTTTCAGTAGGCAGCATGAGCAGGCTCTAGTTATGTTATGTTTCAGTAAGCAGCATGAGTGGGTTCTAGTTATGTTATGTTTCAGTAGGCAGCACGAGTGGGCTTTAGTTATGTTATGTTTCAGAAGGCAGCACGAGTGGGCTCTAGTTATGTTATCTTTCAGTAGGCTGCATGAGTGGGCTCCAGTTATGTTATGTTTCAGTAGGCAGCACGAGTTGGCTCTAGTTATGTTATGTTTCAGTAGGCAGCATGAGCGGGTTCTAGTTATGTTATGTTTCAGTAAGCAGCACAAATGGGCTATAGTTATGTTATGTTTCAGTAGGCAGCACAAGTGGTCTCTAGTTATGTTATGTTTCAGTAGGCAGCATGAGCAGGCTCTAGTTATGTTATGTTTCAGTGGGCAGCACGAGTGGGCTTTAGTTATGTTATGTTTCAGTAAGCAGCACGAGCAGGCTCTAGTTATGTTATGTTTCAGTAGGCTGCATGAGTGGGCTCCAGTTATGTTATGTTTCAGTAAGCAGCACAAGTGGGTTCCAGTTATGTTATGTTTCATAAGCAGCACAAGCGGGTTCTAGTTATGTTATGTTTCAGTGGGCAGCACGAGTGGGCTCTAGTTATGTTATGTTTCAGTAAGCAGCACGAGCCAGCGCTAGTTATGTTATGTTTCAGTAGGCAGCACGAGTGGGCTTTAGTTATGTTATGTTTCAGTAGCCAGCACGAGTGGGCTCTAGTTATGTTATGCTTCAGTAGGCAGCATGAGCAGGCTCTAGCTATGTTATTTTTCAGTAAATAGCGCAAGTGGGTTCTAGTTATGTTATGTTTCAGTAGGCAGCACGAGTGGGCTTTAGTTATGTAATTTTATAGTAGGCAACACTAGTGGGTTCTAGTTATGTTATGTTTCAGTAAGCAGCACGAGTGGGCTTTAGTTATGTTATGTTTCAGTAGGCAGCACAAGTGGGCTCTAGTTATGTTATGTTTCAGAAGGCAGCATGAGCAGGTTCTAGTTATGTTATGTTTCAATAGGCTGCATGAACAGGCTCTAGTTATGTTATGTTTCAGTAAGCAGCACAAGTTGGTTCTAGTTATGTTAATTTTCAGTAAGCTGCATGAGTGGGCTCTAGTTATGTTTCAGTAAGCAAAAAAAGTTGGCTCTAGTTATGTTATGTTTCAGTAAGCAGCATGAGTGGGTTCTACTTATGTTATTTTTCAGTAGGCAGCACAAGTGGGCTCTAGTTATGTTATGTTTCAGTAAGCAGCACAAGTTGGCTTTAGTTATGTTATGTTTGAGTAGGCAGCATGAGTGGGTTCTAGTTATGTTATGTTTCATAGGCCGCAAGAGCGGGTTCCAGTTATGTTATGTTTCAGTAAGCAGCACAAGTGGGCTCTAGTTATGTTATGTTTCAGTAGGCAGCACGAGTTGGCTCTAGTTATGTTATGTTTCAGTAGGCAACATGAGCGGGTTCTAGTTATGTTATTTTTCAGTAAGCAGCACAAATGGGCTGTAGTTAAGTTATGTTTCAGTAGGCAACATGAGTGGGCTATAGTTATGTTATGTTTCAGTAAGCAGAACGAGTGGGCTATAGTTATGTTATGTTTCAGTAGGCAGCACGAGTGGGCTCTAGTTATATTATGTTTCAGTGGGCAGCACGAGTGGGCTCTAGTTATGTTATGTTTCAGTAAGCAGCACGAGTGGGCTTTAGTTATGTTATGTTTCAGTAGCCAGCACGAGTGGGCTTTAGTTATGTTATGTTTCAGTAGGCAGCATGAGCAGGCTCTAGTTATGTTATTTTTCAGTAAGCAGCACAAGTGGGTTCTAGTTATGTTATGTTTCAGTAGGCAGTACGAGTGGGCTTTAGTTAAGTTATGTTTCAGTAAGCAGCACAAGAGGGTTCCAGTTATGTTATGTTTCAGTAAGCA
Source organism: Ambystoma mexicanum (assembly GCF_040938575.1). Taxonomy (NCBI): domain Eukaryota; kingdom Metazoa; phylum Chordata; class Amphibia; order Caudata; family Ambystomatidae; genus Ambystoma; species Ambystoma mexicanum. The sequence continues at coordinate 31,293,682 of NC_090925.1, read as the reverse complement.
GCACGAGCGGGTTCTAGTTATGTTATGTTTCAGTGTGCAGCAGAAGTGGGCTCTAGTTATGTTATGTTTCAGTAGGCAGCATGAGCGGGCTCTAGTTATGTTATGTTTCAGTAAAGCATGAGCGGGTTCTAGTTATGTTATATTTCAGTAGGCAGCACGAGCGGACTCTAGTTATGTTATGTTTCAGTAAGCAGCACGAGTGGGCTTTAGTTATGTTGTTTTTCAGTAGACAGCTCAAGTGGGCTTTAGTTATGTTATGTTTCAGTAAGCAACACTAGTGGGTTCTAGTTATGTTATGTTTCAGTAAGCAGAATGAGTGGGCTCTAGTTATGTTATGTTTCAGTAGGCAGCACGAGTGGGCTCTAGTTATGTTATGTTTCAATAGGCAGCACGACTTGGCTCTAGTTATGTTATGTTTCAGTAGGCAGCATGTGCGGGTTCTAGTTATGTTATGTTTCAGTAAGCAGCACAAATGGACTCTAGTTAAGTTATGTTTCAGTAGGCAGCATGAGTGGCTTCCAGTTATGTGATGTTTCAGTAAGCAGGACGAGTGGGCTCCAGTTATGTTATGTTTCAGTAAGCAGCTGAGCGAGCTCCAGTTATGTTATGTTTCAGTAAGCAGCACGAGCGGGCTCCAGTTATGTTATGTTTCAGTAGGCAGCACGAGAGAGTTCTAGTTATGTTATGTTTCAGTAGGCAGCACGAGTGGGTTCTAGTTATGTTATATTTCAGTACCCAGCACAAGTGGGTTCTAGTTATGTTATCTTCAGTAAGCAGCACAAGCGGGCTCCAGTTTTGTTATGTATAAGTAAGCAGCACGAGCAGGCTCCAGTTATGTTATGTTTCAGTAAGCAGCACGAGAGGGCTCCATTTATGTTATGTTTCAGAAGGCAGCACAAGTGGGTTCCAGTTATGTTATGTTTCAGTAAGCAGCACAAGTAGGTTCTCGTTATGTTATGTTTCAGTAGGCAGCATGAGCGGGCTCTAGTTATGTAATTTTTTAGTAAGCAACAAAAGTGGGCTCTAGTTATGTTATGTTTCAGTAAGCAACACTAGTGGGTTCTAGTTATGTTATGTTTCAGTAAGCAGCACGAGTGGCTTTAGTTATGTTATGTTTCAGTAGGCAGCACAAGTGGGCTCTAGTTATGTTATGTTTCAGTAGGCAGCATGAGCAGGTTCTAGTTATGTTATGTTTCAATAGGCTGCATGAACAGGCTCTAGTTATGTTATGTTTCAGTGAGCTGCATGAGTGGGCTCTAGTTATGTTTCAGTAAGCAAAAAAAGTTGGCTCTAGTTATGTTATGTTTCAGTAAGCAACACGAGTGGGTTCTAGTTATGTTATGTTTCAGTAAGCAGCATGAATGGGTTCTAGTTATGTTATGTTTCAGTAAGTAGCACGAGCGGGCTCCAGTTATGTTATGTTTCAGTAGGTAGCACGAGTGGGTTCTAGTTATGTTATGTTTCAGTAGGCAGCACGAATGGGTTCTAGTTATGTTATGTTTCAGTAGGCAGCACGAGCGGGCTCCAGTTATATTATGTTTCAGGAAGCGGCACGAGTGGGTTTTCATTATGTTATGTTTCAGTAGGCAGCATGAGTGGGCTCTAGTTATGTAATTTTTCAGTAAGCAACAAATGTGGGCTCTAGTTATGTTTTGTTTCAGTAAGCAACACAAGTGGGTTCTAGTTATGTTATGTTTCAGTACGCAGCACGAGTGGGCTCAAGTTATGTTATGTTTCAGTAGGCAGCATGAGCAGGCTCTAGTTATGTTATGTTTCAGTAAGCAGCACGAGTGGGTTCTAGTTATGTTATGTTTCAGTAAGCAGCACGAGTGGGCTCTAGTTATGTTTCAGTAAGCAACAAAAGTTCCTCTAGTTATGTTATGTTTCAGTAAGCAACACAAGTGGAGACTAGTTATGTTATGTTTCGGTAGGCAGCACAAGTGGGCTCTAGTTATGTTATGTTTCAGTAGGCAGCATGAGCAGGCTCTAGTTATGTTATGTTTCAGTAAGCAGCATGAGTGGGTTGTAGTTATGTTATGTTTCAGTAGGCAGCACGAGTGGGCTCTAGTTATGTTATGTTTCAGTAAGCAGCACGAGTGGGCTTTAGTTATGTTATGTTTCAGTAGGCAGCACGAGTGGGCTTTAGTTATGTTATGTTTCAGTAGGCAGCATGTGCAGGCTCTAGTTATGTTATGTTTCAGTAGGCAGCACGAGTGGGCTCTAGTTTTGTTATGTTTCAGTAGGCTGCATGAGCAGGTTCTAGTTATGTTATGTTTCAGTAAGCAGCACGAGTGGGTTCTAGTTATGTTATGTTTCACTAAGCAGCTCAAATGGGCTATAGTTAAGTTATGTTTTCAGTAGGCAGCTTGAGTGGGCTCTAGTTATGTTATGTTTCAGTAAGCAGAACGAGCGGGCTCTAGTTATGTTATGTTTCAGTAGGCAGCACGAGTGGGCTCTAGTTATGTTATGTTTCAGTAAGCAGCACGAGCGGGCTCCAGTTATGTTATGTTTCAGTAGGCAGCACAAGTGGGTTCTAGTTATGTTATGTTTCAGTAAGCAGCACGAGTGGGTTCTCGTTATGTTATGTTTCAGTAAGTAGCACGAGCGGGCTCCAGTTATGTTATGTTTCAGTAGGCAGCACGAGTGGGTTCTAGTTATGTTATGTTTCAGTAGGCAGCACGAGTGGGTTCTAGTTATGTTATGTTTCAGTAGGCAGCACGAGTGGGCTCCAGTTATGTTATGTTTCAGGAAGCAGAACGAGTGGGTTTTCGTTATGTTATGTTTCAGTAGGCAGCATGAGTGGGCTCTAGTTATGTAATTTTTCAGTAAGCAACAAATGTGGGCTCTAGTTATGTTTTGTTTCAGTAAGCAACACGAGTGGGTTCTAGTTATGTTATGTTTCAGTAAGCAGCACGAGTGGGCTCAAGTTATGTTATGTTTCTGTCGGGGGGAAATTCTCCCGGGGTCGGCTGGGCCGTCCGCGGACCTCCGGGCAGGGAGGCCCCAACTTCTCCCGTATATCCCAAAAGAGATAGAGTATGAGACACACGCAAGAAGCAAGGTGATTCTGCTTTTTATTAAACAAAACGGCAGGGATGGGTCAAGGATCGTACGCGTCCGTCCTGACACTCTCTCAACATCATGGGGCTCGCAGGCCCTTTTTACTTTAGTATGACGCGCTACTTGCGTCACCTGAGAAAGTTAGCAAAAAACCTATCGCCACTCTGGATTGGTTCCCTGAGTGGTAGGGTTAGTATAGCATACGTATAGAGAACGCTGTTAGTGGTTAAGGGTCAGTCAGGTGGTATACTTGGGTTGTCCCTTCAGTTTGATACATAAAAATTGTTACATGGAGACCCCTGAGGATTGGTCAGTGTTAATGGCGTCAGTGATAAAGGCCCCATGTTCTGATTGGTCCACCCGCAAGCCCCCCAGTCTGGGACCATCGCTGTTCCCAGCTCGCGGTGCACCTGTCATTTGCAACAATGTTTCACTATGGGTATGTGCAGACAATGTGAGGATTTATTCATAAGCAGGAAGGCCGACTACTCCCACCGCTGCAGATGTCCATTGAGTCGCTTAATTGTATCTGCCTGTGTCTTGAGATGGGGGATCCAGGCGCCTTCTTCCTCCTGGGCTTGGCACCCTACCAGGTTCGGCTTGGTCATGTGAGGTGGGACCGTGGTTGAGGCAGAATTCTGCACAATTAATATTGCATTTCTCACTGTGTGCCTGGCTTATCTTGCAGGTGTGACCTTGGCGTCGGCTTGCGGTATGAGAGTTTGCAACGTTGTGCCCTTGACAGTCTGCTTTCGCTGGGCTCATTCTACATGGTCAGCAACCGAACTCTTGCTCATTCAACGTTCATGGAAGCTTTTGCTTGCGGCCTATTTGGGCCTGGTGCATAGGTGGAACCGTTTGATACAGAGCGCTTTAGGTTATGGTATCACATTGCTCTATCCCCAGTATCGTGTCCTCGTTATATTTCTCATTATGGTACGTGGGCTTAGGAGAAGCGTGAGCAAGCCTTTTTAGATGAGTTCATTGTGCGTCTTGTGTTTCTGCATTTTGGAAAGCCTATGTGGAAAATAATAAAGATGCACGTCCGTGGGTGTGTCCGTCGCCTATGTCATAGCACTGAGTATGTTTTTCGTGTGGATTGGTGTGGGAGTGTCCGGTGTGTATGTTTGCACGGGTGTGCTGACCGTTGGCTAGGTCGTCATGGCATCTCTAACGATGTGTTGATTTGGTGCTGGATGGTTCAGTCGAGTCCATCCATGCCGCAGGTGTCGGCATGTGCAGGGCAGGATGGTGGGCAGGCGGGTGGGCACATCCGTATGTTCCTGTACCAGGGTATTTGGTCGTCTGGTAGATGGGCAAACTCCTCTCGTGGCGGGTGTCTGGGCCGTGATCCCTCTAGGCCAGGGTTGAGAGGGGATTGGTGGGAGCCTTTTGTTCACTTTTCCCACTTCAGTCCCCCCTCTGGTTGACTTGTCAACCACAAACATATCATTTTCATTATCTCCTCTCACACTCCATATTTTAGTTACTCCTCCCAAATGCCCATAGTGGTTAACATGGTCTTCGAATGACCAGTACATATACACACAGGTTCCTCCAGGTGTGCAGTATACCCATTTCCCTATGTAGCTCCTTGGGTTTCTTGGGTTTTTGAGCTTCACAGATGGTGGGTCCAGGTGGTTGGTGATGATCTGGTTGCGCAACCTCTCTCTCTCTTTTATTATTGTGCCTGTGTGTTGGCCGTCATCTGCTGGCATCAGGGGGTGCATACCGACCATTTCGATCATCTCGTTTGTGGTGCGTGCCTTCCGGGCCTTCCAAAATCTTATTATGATAAGTGCAGTTCCAGCCAAAATGATGCATCCAACTATAATCTTCAGTCCATCTGACAGCCAAGATGGCATCCATGACCATAGCGTTGAAAACCAGCTCTCGTCCTTCTTCACACCTTTACTTTCATCCATCATTTTGGAGTGCATCTGGGCCAATTGTGATACTGCTTCCGTCAGTGTACCATTGTCAGCATCGTTAGCAGGAATGAATGTGCAGCATGATTGTCCTATCTTTGCGCAAACTCCTCCTTCCATTGCTGTGAGGAGGTCCAGTACATATCTGTATTGTAGTGCTACCATCCTCACTGCTCGCAATTCCTCTTTTATTGCGTTGAATCCACTTACTGTAGAGTTAATTGTCATCATTAGTTCCCATCTAGTTATCTGGAGCCATTTTGCGTTTGCGTAAGCCTGTAGTCCCGGATGTATTATTGATGAGAAGAACATTGCTGCTCTGCTGAATAGTCTGTGTTCTGGCGGAATTGAAGTGAGTGCTGTTTCCGACCTTCCCCATAGGTAATTTCCTGTCAGGGGTTCTCCTTGTCTTTTCTTTCTATTCAGGACAGTGTTGTTGCCGTTGTTTTGGTTTTCTGGCCCCTTCTGAAGCTGTGCAGATCTCTTCTTCCTCTTGTTTCCTTCATCCATTTTGGGGAAGTTCGCCACATTCACATGTTTCTGGGGCACCACTAGTGATGGTACATTAACGTGTACCATTGTGCATACACCATTCCACAGAGGGGGCAGTGTGTGGTATGCCTTGTCTCCACAGGCCCAGTAATGGTCCATTACTACTGCTGTTCCTGCTCCCCCCTCAGGTTGCTCTGTCACGCTTGCACAGTTGGTGTTGTATCCTACGTCCACTTCTCCTTTATGTTGGTAGCATGCCTTAGGTGCAGTCATCGGCAGTATTGTTTATGGGTCTTAATCCTTCTCTATCCACGTTAGCATGGGTACGTACTTGACCCAAGTCGTCCAACATCTGTTGTTGTGTTCAGCAATAGTTGTAGTATCCTCTCTCATTACCATGTTGCTGCCAACCACTCCTGTGTCCCATTTGTCACCCAGGTACACCTTTCCTGTTATTATTATCACTGGTCTTTCCCAACATCCTTGTTTACCAGGAACTTCAGTGGCGTACCAATCACATGGTAGGTACTGTAGTGTAACTTCCTTTGTTTCTCCTTTTTCAGGGCCACTTGTTATGTATCTGAATGCTTCAGCATGTAAACTGGCCTTGTGGTAACTCAAATAGCTCTTACGGAAGTTATTTTCGTACGGGTATGTGTCTCGTGTTTTCCATACCAGGTGCACCTTGTTCCCTTGAAATCTCCCTTTCGTTTGGAACAGTGCCAGGTATATTATGCACCGTGCTGTTTTTTCATCTATTTCCGTGGCAACGAAAGTTCGCGAAGCACTCATGGCGTATGGGATCAATGAGCAGATGTAGCAGCTGTCTTCTGTTGTTTGTTTACCTATTTGAGTCATGTGTTGGTACCACATGTTGTTTGAGACATGTGCTGAATTTTGTATGTAGTTGTCAATATCTTTATTGTCTGAGTATGTGCTGCGTTTAACTCTATTTTCCTTGTGTGGAATTTTGCTAGTACCACCTGACGTAACACCTGTTGCAGCTGGGGGTGGGGGTATATTAGGTTTGGGTACAGCAAAAATATTGATAGCATAACTGTTCCGCCATACAGAGGCAGCCACGAACCCGGTGATCATCAAAATCCCTATCATCTTTATTACAGAGGCTAGTCTCACCGGCATTTTGCTCTTACCTTGCTGCAGTCCGGCAGCTAATTCTTGCGACGTTAAAGTTGCCCGCCTGAAAATTCTCAATATGCTTGTTATTAGTGTTAGTTGTTGTTTTCAAGCTCTCCCTATCAAGTAGTCATTCAGTGCCCAGGCGAAGAGCTGTTCCCACGCCAATCTAAGCGATCTATCTCTTAGGGCAGGCAAGTATGGGCGGAGGTGGGGCATTGATTGTTCTATGGCCAAGAGAAGTGCTGTGTAATAGACACGTACCCTCCTCTTTTTCAGGTACTTTGGCCTTTTTATGTAATAGACAAACTGGTGCGATAATTCTTCAGGGTAGTTATTGTCTGAGGGTATCATCTACTCCTCCTGGGCAGTGAACTTTGTTAGTTATCTGTTTTCTTAGCAGTACAATAATACACCGTACCTGCATGTGCGAGAGAAAAAAGAGAAAAAAACATTCAAGTGTTTACATGTGTATGCGCAAAACAATGTCCTTCAGTTGGGTTATTACTGCAGTGGGTGGGGCTCGATGGGCAGAGGGTTTGGGGCTCAACTGGTAGAGGTTTCTTTACTCTTCGATCGTGTGATCATGGGGTGGGCGGTATGGTAATTACCCCTTTCTATTTCAGTAATTGTCTCTGGGGAATCAGGGGTGTGGCAGGGTATGGGGACACTTTGGCCGTTAGCTGCGGTAGAAGTACCTTCCTCCGTTGACAACGCTGTTGCTGTTCTTTCAAAGGCCCTGTCGGTGACGCTAGGGCGGGTCTGGAGTTTGCAGATCTTTATGTCGTTCCAGGCACGTTTGTCCTGTAACTTTACTGCTCTCGTTGATACTTCCTCTACCAGGTGGGGGCCAGTGAAGCGTGGGCTGTTCCACTTTCTGTTGAAATTGCAGAGTAGTACCTGGTCACCTTTAGCAATTTTGCACAGTTTTCCCTTTTCCAATTCTTCATCCGCGTCTTCTTGTTGATCACTCTTAGACCCGCCCCGCGTGCGCTCGAGCTGTTGAGACACAAACACTACACTAGTAATCAAAGAAGACACATATTGGTACATTTCATCACCAAGGACAGTTGCAGGACTCTCATGGTCGTTGAATGCTCTTGATGTTGGCGTCAGAGGAAGGCGCATTTGACGTCCGGTCACCACCTCGTGAGGGGTGAGGTGGTGATCGGAGCCTGGTCTATTCCTTAGCTCAAATAGGGCTAGCGGAAGGCAATACAGCCAACTCTTCTTTGTTGTTTGCTGTATTTTTGCAATTGCCTCCTTTAATAGGCCATTCAGGCGTTCGCATACACCGTTGGCCTGCGGGTGATATGCACATGCAAATTTATGCTTGATGTTCAGTAAGGATGTGATATGTTGGAACATTTCATTGGCGAAATGCGGGCCATTGTCTGACCGCAGTATTTCGCACACCCCCCACCTGGGGAAGACCTCCCTCACTAGGGATTTAGCTGCTCGGAATGCATCTGGGTGTGAGCAGGGCCCTGCCTCAATCCACCTCGAGAATGGGCATACAACTACAATCATGTACCTATTTCCTTGACATACGTTGATCATATCAACATAGTCAATATGGATGTGTCGGAAGGGTCCCTCTGGCCGGGCTATAGTACCTTTTATCACCTTCAGCGTGTGGCCGGCCGTAAACTGCTGACATGTGAGACAATTGCTGATAAAATTTGACACATGGGAATTTAACTCGGGGCAGAACCAATCTTCCCTAATTCGTGCTACAATGACTTCCTTGCCTGTGTGGGCTGGGTGGTGTAGTTGGCTCAGGGCGGTGTTCAATAGTGCCAGTGGCATTACCATCTTTCCAGTGCTACCCTGGTGCCATAGTGCGTCAGTTGGCGACATTGTACATCCTCTTTTTACCCATATTTCTTTTTCTGCCATTGGTGCAGCCGCTTGTAGTTCCATTATCTGTGTGGCTGGGAGATGGGTGTACCCTTCTCTTATTAACATCTCCTTAGCTATTCCCCTCCCTCTCCCTCTCTCTGACTCTGGGGGGTTCCATATCTCGCCAAAATATGCAGCATACTTCGCGTGTGCGTCTGCTGCTGCATTCCCTTTTGAAATATGGTCTTCTCCATTAGTGTGTGCGGTGCATTTGACCAAGGCTAATTCCTGGGGGTCATTTATTACTTCAATTAGTTCAGCCAATAAGAGGGCATGTTGCACTGGAGTGCCGTCAGCTCTCCTAAACCCTCTTGTCCTCCATTTGGACACCCCTGAGTGGGCAGTAGACGTGACATATGCACTGTCGGAATATATGGTCACTCGTTTGTCAAAGCTTTCCTTCAACGCCAAGACCAGTGCAACTAGTTCCGCTGCTTGAGCAGAGTAATGCTGTGGTAATTGTACGCATTTCATTGCCACACACACCGGTACCTCCGTCATTTTTACCACTGCTGCCCCAGTTCTCCTGATTCCGTCACTTTGGTCAATTGTTGATGACCCATCAATGAACAAGAGCTCACCTCCCTCTAGTGCGTTCTCTTCAACCTTTCTAGTACATGAGTACATTTCAGTAGTCTTTGTACAATCGTGTGCATAGTCTCCTTCCTCAATTACTTCTGCTATAAACCTTGCAGGGTTGACCGTGCTGCATCTAACAATTGATAGTTCAGCTCTAGATAATATTATCTCATAACCTGACGCCCTCTGTGTTGTTAGTGTTGACTTAGGCTTGTTCAATATTGCAAATAGTGCATGTTCCACAAATAGTGTGGTTGGGCACCCCATGGTGATTGCTGATGCTTTCTCTACCGCAAAGGCAGCTGCGGCGAGACCTTGTTCGCAAGGGAAATGACCTAGCATCACAGGATCCACGTGGCCGCTGTAAAACGCTACTGGTTTGTAGCCCATGCTTGTTTTTTGAGCCAACACTGCTTTCATTACTGCTGAGTCGCAATGTGAAAATATAAAAAATGGTCGTTCATAATCTGGGGTGGCCAGTACCGGAGCGGTTGATATTGCGTCTTTCAGTTCATCAAAAGCCTCTTTCATTTCCATTGTCCACCCCAACATTTCCTCCCCTTTGTTAGCTTCTTTTAACCCCTCAAGTAGGGGTCCTATGTATGAGCTGTAATCAAATACCCATGCTCTGCAGTAGTTGCACAGGCCCAGGAACTGCTGTAATTCTCTCACTGTTTGTGGCAATGGTGTTTTTGAAATGGCCTGTGCTCTTTGTGGTGCAATCCTTCTTCCATATTGGGATATGAGCTGGCCAATGTAAAGTAGCTGTTCCTGACAGTACTGTAACTTTTCCTTGTCTACCTTGTAACCTTTTTCAGCCAATATTGTCAGCATCTTTAATGAGTCCTCTCTACATCTTCTTTCGTTTGTGCTGCAAATTATTATGTCGTCAACATACTGCAACACTGTGCTGTCTACTTCAATGTTACCCAAATCCATCTGTATTACTCTGTTGAATATTGAGGGTGACTCGCAGTACCCCTGTGGCAATCTGGTGTGTTTCCACTTTGTGTTTCTGTAAGTGAAGCTTGTCAGATCCTGTGAGTCTGGGTGCAGTGGTATTGAGAAAAAGGCATTTTTAAGGTCAATCACTGTAAACCGTGATGCCTCTGCTGGAATGCCGCACAATATTGTGGCCGGGTTTGCTGCTATGGGGTATTCTGCTTCCACTATGTTGTTCAAAGGCCTGAGGTCCTGTATGAAGCGCCAAGACCCACCTTTAGCCTTGTGCACTGGGTATACAGCTGTGTTACATGGTGATTCTGATGGGACCAATATGCCATTATTTATAAGGGCCGTTATCGTTTCATATATGCCCTCATCTGCCTCTTTTGATAGTGGGTACTGTATCACTCTGGGGAGTATTGCGCCCTTTTTCAATTTTATTCTTACTCCCCCTATGCTTTTTATGCACCCCACGTCATAGGGGCTAGTAGTCCATAATGATGTGGGTACTTTTGCCATATCCTCCTTAAAGAAGGGGACTGGGGTGGACGTGGGTGCCTCAAGTGCCATTGCAATTTTCTGTGCCACTTGTTTGTACGTCACCCTTAGCCATATTTCCACACTCATCATAAATACCATTTCACCTTCTTCCTTTTCTCCTGAGAAGAGCTCCTCATCTGACACCTGGGTGAGTCTACATCCCTCCGCTAGTGCTATCACTGCCCTCCATGCTCTTCCATCTCTGTCTTGGGCATGTACTGCAATGTAATCAGCGGTTGCTATAATGCTCTCTATGTCCACTGAAATCACCTTTCCTTCTGGTTCATTGGCTGGTGTTTCTGGTCTAAACAAATACGCTGCTGGCCTCCTCCAGATCTTTCCTTCTATCCCTGGCATCTATGCAAATGCCATGTCTGTCCCGTACTGGAACAGTTCACCATCTACTGGCTCAGCCCTAATCACTGTCTGTCCACAGTATGCTTGCATAATCTGTCGTGCAGTGATCATCTTAATTCCTGGAGTGGAGCAAATTATGCCGTTCTCCGTAAAGGAGATCGTCATATTCAACCTACTCATTATGTCTCTCCCTAGTATATTTACTGGTGAGACCCTGGAATACAAAAGTGGGACTGACATGTCATAATCCCCTATTGATAAGGTAATGTTATCAGTAAAGGGAACCAACCCCCTAGCCCCAGAAAATCCTTAGGTGTTCATGGCTTCACCTGACATCTTAAATTTACCTTCCCTTATGCAAGACCGGGTCGCCCCGGTGTCAACAAGAAATGATAATTTTTTGTCACCTATCGTTACCTCTATGCGTGGTTCCTCCGCACTATTAGGTGTTACCGACAGGATGGGACACACCAAGGTCGTCTGTGGGCTGTCCTATTGAGGGTATAATGATTGACCACTTCCTGTGTAAGGGTTGTGTCCCAGGATCGTCACCCTACCCAGTTGTGTTTGCTGTAGTTGGGTATTGGTAGAGGTTAGGTTATGGTCTTGGACTTGTGCAGGTTGCTGTACTTGCTGTGCTTGGGGTTGTTGTGTCATCGCTACCTGTTGTTGAGGCGGTGGATATGTCCGTGGCTGTTGTTGTGTTACTAGTTGTTGCTGTCCATTTCCCTGTTGCAATGTCTGCTGGTGCTCGATGCCCTGCTGTTCCTGTGTGAGCTCTTGTTGTCCCTGTTCACTCCACGATTGTGTGCCTTGTCTCACTCTACACGTGCGAGAAGTGTGTCCTACCAATCCACAAATCCAACACACCAGTGGTTCCCTGTTCTGCCATGGAAAGCTTCCTGTGTTGTCCTGGTATACTGGGTGCCCGGTGGGGTAGGAATTTCTAAGTCCCCCCATCTGTTGTTGTATGTTATATCCGTATCCTCTCCCTCTCATTATTCCTCCCCTTCCCCTGTTGTAATTATAATACCCAGCTCCTGGCGTTGAGTATCCTCCTCCCATGTTAGTCGTGTATGGTTGGAGTGGCGGCATCTGTTGTGTTACAGTCTGCGATGATTGTATTTGGGAAGGGTCTTGTGCAGCCACTACTTGCGTGGGGCTTTGAGTCATTGTGGTAGGTGTAGTTATTAGTGCGCCTTCCATCATGTATTTAGTAAGTTTTTTCTGTACTAGTTTAGCCTCTTCCGTTTTCCTGTCCTCTTCCTTTTTTTTCATTTTTTCTTGCCATGTCCTGCAATGATGTACTATAGTCAGTTGTATTTCTGGCCATGCTTTTGCTTCCATCCCCACTACTTTCTTTAGTTGTTTCTGGACTGCTTCTGGGAGCCCCTGTACTAGTATATGATAGAATATTGCTGGTGTTTTGTCCCATTGTTCTCTAGTTTCCATACGCCAGTTCTCTTGAATTTCCTGGATATAATCAACAGGATCTTCGTTCTCACGCATCTTGCGCGAGGTAATTGCTCCTATGTCTGATGTGTCTGGGTACTGTACCCTCAGTGCCTGCCATAATGCGTGTCTGCAGTTTGCGAATGGTGCCCCATCGTGAGATGTATTTGTTATTGTGACCCCGGGGAAGCCCGCTCTCTTCCAAATGTCATCCGCAGCATCCCCTAATATTGATATTAGAAGGCCCTTTACATCTCCCACTGCCAATGTATGTCCTGCGATGTGTTTTTCCATTTCATATATCCATTTACCCGCACCTCCACTTAATGATGGGAGTCTGCACTTTATATTTTCCTTGTCTGCATGCTTCCAAGGGACGTATTGTGGTCTAACCCCTCACCTCTCTCGAAGAGGCATTAAGTTGTGTCCCGTTCGACACCCTGGGTTCCACAAAATCGAGTCCGCACACCCCTCCTCTTCTTCCGTCTCTTCTACGTCGTCAATTTCGTCCATATTTCTCCTGGTCTTAACTCTTTCTCCTCCACCACTTCCCCTTCTTTCATCATTTCCTTTAGTTACTGTGGCCGTGTGTATTCGTTCTCCCTGCCTGCATCCAGGGAGGTCTCTAAGCCTTCCTGCATAGGGTGTCAGTTCGTTTATGAAGGGCACGAGTTTAGATGGGCATGTTACACGTAATGAGCGCGAGGTGGAGGAGCATGTAGGACCGGATGGTGACGGGGTGGCTTCACGTGTCTGCCTTTCCGCTATTCCTTGCTCTTCCTCCTCACTTCTCTGCAGTTCTTCCTTTCTCCTACAGATCCATGGTGAGTCTCTATTCGTCCGGGTGGTGTATAGTTTATCTAGGCTTTCCCTTTCACTATTTCTTCCTTCCTTCTCCATTCCTTCTTCTTCCTCACTACAAAAGTCATTCATAAATGGCAACCCCCAAACTGTCTTTTTCCCCCCAATCGTTACTGTTCTTAAGTCTATTAGGTCCGTTCCTCCCTTTTCTTCTTTACTAATCGCTCCCCTTTGTGCCGATGTTGTTGCTACTTCTGTACCTCTATATACATCCCTCCTTACTTCACTCTCCCCTCTCCTATCTTCTCTTTCCCCTTCATTTCTCTCCGCTATTTCTCTACCAATTTCCTCTCTTTTCCTTTTTAATTCTTCCATTACTTCACTACTCATTTTTTTCAATATCTTTTCATCTTCTTTCTTCCTTTCCCATCTCTCCCTCTCCCGTTCTAATATACTCTCTATCATCCTCCCTTCTTTGTATTTCCTTGTCGCTTCTGACACTAATCTCTTCTTCCATATTGCCATTTCTTTTTCTTTCTCCTCTTCTTCTCTTTTCCTATCGCGCAGTGCTGCTCTTGACACCCTTTCTGCTGCTGCCTTTAACCTTTCGGCTTCTCTCCTTTGCTCCTCAGTTCGTTCTCTCATTTTTCCCAACTCATTCTTACCTTCTTTCCTTTCCCGTGCTCTCTCTCTTCCCCCCTCTCGAGTTGCTTGATCAGTGTATTCTGCTCATCCCTTAATTCTGCTAATCATTCCTCCAAAGTCCCTTCCTTTTCTCTTAACAGCTCTTCCCCCTTTCTTTTCCCCTCTTCCCCTTTCATTTCACTCTCCCTGGTAGTATCCTTGTCCATTTTCCTTACCACCTCCTTCTCTTCTCCTGTCAATGAACCTCGTAATTTTAATAGTATCTGCGCAGCTACCCACTCATCATTTCCTACGTCCGTAGCCAGTTCTTCTTCAGTCCTCCCCTCCCCTCCCCTGCTAGCATCTTCCTATGAGCTGATCCCGTTGTACTAGTCCGCTCCCCTCCCGTGTGGCCACCTGTAGCTGTATATGGAGGCGGGCTGTATGCCGGGTTCGAGTACCCCTCAGCCACCCTTAATTATTCTCTTGCTATTTCTCCTAGCTCTCTTAAAGGATACAATCCCCCTCCCTCTGTTTTCACTACCTTCGCTAGGGGTATATCGTCGCTCTGTTCCTTTTTTATTTCATTTTCGTTTGAGTTGTCACTCTTTTCTCCTCCCTCTTGTCCATTCCCCGTGTTCTGTTTGCCTTCCCTCTCTTTTTCCCCATTCTCTCCCTCCTCCTTAATCTCCTTATCTCCCGTTGTCTCCCCTACAATGAACATTCCGTTTGGTCCTGGTCGGGACCCTTGGAACATCCTCCATAAGTTGAACACCTTCACGTGGTGTGTCAACTTCTTCCCCTTGTATGTATTATGCAGATGGTTTAATAGTGAGTGTTGGGTATATGAGTCGAAGCTACCATTAGGCGGCCATGGTGTCGTCATTTTGTTGTCCGTCCCCTGTGTCCATTCTATGTTATACTTGATCAGTTTCTCCCTATGGGGTGACAGTGTTTTACATATGTGTTGCAGCGGAGTAGTGAGGGTGTTCCCCCACCCCCCGATCCTGCCCCGTATGACATAGTAGCGCTCCACTTGTTATCCTTCCCCTATTTGGTAGCGGTTACCTCACTAGCAGTTTACAATATATAACCTTATATCTTTACCTGGCCCCGATAGTTTGGGGACTTGCGATAGTCCGCTAAGGACAAATTAGTAAAATATAGTATTTACATTTGTATATTCTTTTCTTTCGTTTCTTCCTTTATACAACACCCTTACAGCCCCCTGCGGCCGAGGCGCACGTAGCCCCCTGCGGCTGCGTGCCCCTTGTGGTGTTCTTATACTGCTGTCCTACTTTCACTTGCCCCTCCTCCCTCTTCTACACTTGCCGTGGCCGGCATTCTCAGTGCGCAGCCACGTCCCCCTTTTCGCCTTCCCCCGATCAACTCATTACCGTTTACCTCCGTTTCCACGCCCTTAACACAGCTCCCCTCCCCGTCACTCAAAAATAAAGATGCCTGGTTCTCGAGATGTCCTATGAAAGCCCTACTGGTGACGTCACCGATCTCTTCAAACTACTGGTAAGTTCTT
The DNA here is from genome assembly GCF_040938575.1 of Ambystoma mexicanum. Classification (NCBI taxonomy): domain Eukaryota; kingdom Metazoa; phylum Chordata; class Amphibia; order Caudata; family Ambystomatidae; genus Ambystoma; species Ambystoma mexicanum. Next base: position 31,278,331 of record NC_090925.1, on the reverse strand, counting down.
CATATATTCTTTAAGTCCAAAATACACTTGCAATCTACCCCCGTTAACCCCACAGCTGTCTTCCTGTCACTCCTGGAACAAGGTAATCAATAATATAATCGGACTGCGCACGCTGCGTCGCCTCGCGTGTGATACGCCCCTCGACAGGAGGGCTTAACCAGCCAATTATCTTCCGTATTGGGCAACTAGCTAGCTACCGCCTACAGGGAAACGTCATCTATCTATCGAGTTTCCTGCTCGATCAATAGGGATCCTCATCTACTCATTGACCAATAATTGCCAAATCGTAGGAAACCACGCACACACACACCCTTACACATGGTCGCGACCTGGGCCAATCAGTTTCTATGAGCGGCCGCACGTGATGTTTTCGTGCTCCGCCCCCTTCTCTCCCGTAACGTAGCAGACTGCTCTCGCACTCGTCCGGCTACCATTCATTTCATTGCCAACACTAAATTATCAAACCTTCGCCGCGCACCTGTGCAATATCTCCCACCTCCCGTATTCAATTCCTCCCCCCTCCATCACAATTTTACATTGCTTGTTGTGCATGGCATACTCACCAAGTTCTCTTGATGCGGGGCCGCTCGACTGCGTGCACCCCTCCAAGCGGCTCGCCACCTCCCCTCGTCTGGACTACGTCTGGACACTCGCCAACCGCAGGCGGGATAGGGCCAATATCCGGATTGCGCTGTCCGGTCTTCTCGCAGTTCCGTGACGGTCCTGTAGTCCTCAAAAAGGGGGCAGCGGCAGAGGGGGCCGCGCCGCCGGGCCTCCTCGCAACGGGAGTACTTGGAAAAGTAAAATAAAAGCAGATCTTAAACAGATCTCAGCAGTGCCTCCAACTTGTCGGGGGGAAATTCTCCCGGGGTCGGCTGGGCCGTCCGCGGACCTCCGGGCAGGGAGGCCCCAACTCCTCCCGTATATCCCAAAAGAGATAGAGTATGAGACACACGCAAGAAGCAAGGTGATTCTGCTGTTTATTAAACAAAACGGCAGGGATGGGTCAAGGATCGTACGCAGGAAGGCCGACTACTCCCACCGCTGCAGATGTCCATTGAGTCTCTTAATTGTATCTGCCTGTGTCTTGAGACGGGGGATCCAGGCGCCTTCTTCCTCCTGGGCTTGGCACCCTACCAGGTTCGGCTTGGTCACGTGAGGTGGGACCGTGGTTGAGGCGGAATTCTGCACAATTAATATTGCATTTCTCACTGTGTGCCTGGCTTATCTTGCAGGTGTGACCTTGGCGTCGGCTTGCGGTATGAGAGTTTGCAACGTTGTGCCCTTGACTGTCTGCTTTCGCTGGGCTCATTCTGCATGGTCAGCAACCGAACTCTTGCTCATTCAACGTTCATGGAAGCTCTTGCTTGCGGCCTACTTGGGCCTGGTGCATAGGTGGAACCGTTTGATACAGAGCGCTTTAGGTTATGGTATCATATTGCTCTATCCCCAGTATCGTGTCTTCGTTATATTTCTCATTATGGTACGTGGGCTTAGGAGAAGCGTGAGCAAGCCTTTTTAGATGAGTTCATTGTGCGTCTTGTGTTTCTGCATTTTGGAAAGCCTATGTGGAAAATAATAAAGATGCACGTCCGTGGGTGTGTCCGTCGCCTACGTCATAGCACTGAGTATGTTTTTCGTGTGGATTGGTGTGGGAGTGTCCGGTGTGTATGTTTGCACGGGTGTGCTGACCGTTGGCTAGGTCGTCATGGCATCTCTAACGATGTGTTGATTTGGTGCTGGATGGTTCAGTCGAGTCCATCCATGCCGCAGGTGTCGGCATGTGCAGGGCAGGCTGGTGGGCAGGCGGGTGGGCACATCCGTATGTTCCTGTACCAGGGTATTTGGTCGTCTGGTAGATGGGCAAACTCCTCTCGTGGCGGGTGTCGGGGCCGTGATCCTCTAGGCCAGGGTTGAGAGGGGATTGGTGGGAGCCTTTTGTTCACTTTTCCCACTTCATTTCAGTAGGCAGCATGAGCAGGCTCTAGTTATGTTATGTTTCAGAAAGCAGCACGAGTGGGTTCTAGTTATGTTATGTTTCAGTAAGCAGCACGAGTGGGCTCTAGTTATGTTTCAGTAAGCAACAAAAGTTCCTCTAGTTATGTTATGTTTCAGTAAGCAACACGAGTCGAGTCTAGTTATGTTATGTTTCAGTAGGCAGCACAAGTGGGCTCTAGTTATGTTATGTTTCAGTAGGCAGCATGAGCAGGCTCTAGTTATGTTATGTTTCAGTAAGCAGCATGAGTGGGTTGTAGTTATGTTATGTTTCAGTAGGCAGCACGAGTGGGCTCTAGTTATGTTATGTTTCAGTAAGCAGCACGAGTGGGCTTTAGTTATGTTATGTTTCAGTAGGCAGCACGAGTGGGCTTTAGTTATGTTATGTTTCAGTAGGCAGCATGTGCAGGCTCTAGTTATGTTATGTTTCAGTAGGCAGCACGAGTGGGATCTAGTTTTGTTATGTTTCAGTAGGCTGCATGAGCGGGTTCTAGTTATGTTATGTTTCAGTAAGCAGCACGAGTGGGCTCTAGTTATGTTATGTTTCAGTAAGCAGCACGAGTGGGCTTTAGTTATGTTATGTTTCCGTAGGCAGCACGAGTGGGCTTTAGTTATGTTATGTTTTAGTAGGCAGCATGTGCAGGCTCTAGTTATGTTATGTTTCAGTAGGCAGCACGAGTGGGTTCTAGTTATGTTATGTTTCAGTAAGCAGCACGAGTGGGCTCTAGTTTTGTTATGTTTCAGTAGGCTGCATGAGCGGGTTCTAGTTATGTTATGTTTCAGTAAGCAGCACGAGTGGGCTCTAGTTTTGTTATGTTTCAGTAGGCTGCATGAGCGGGTTCTAGTTATGTTATGTTTCACTAAGCAGCTCAAATGGGCTATAGTTAAGTTATGTTTTCAGTAGGCAGCTTGAGTGGGCTCTATTTATGTTATGTTTCAGTAAGCAGCACGAGTGGGCTCTAGTTATGTTATGTTTCAGTAGGCAGCACGAGCGGGCTCTAGTTATGTTATGTTTCAGTAAGCAGAATGAGCGGGCTCTAGTTATGTTATGTTTCAGTAAGGAATAATAATTACTTACCACATTTTATTCTTCCTTTCCTCTCCTTCCCCCAGAAGCTCACTGCCTCCAGAGCTCTGGTTTTCTCTAGGCAGGACTATTGCAACAGCCTCTTTCTAAGTCTGCCCACCTCTACTCTCCGCCCTCTGCAACTCATCCAGAACAGGCCTGCGAGACTTGTCCTTGGCCTCACGCCCAGGGATCGTATCTCTACTGGACCTTCTGGTGACTGGGGCCTCAATACCTTCAACTCTCTCTTTCTAAATATCTTCCTTCTCCAGCTCTTCGCTCATCCGCCTCCTCGGGGTCAGTCGCTTCTCCAAACAACAAGTTGGTGGTAGATCTCTTTCTTCGGCTGGTGCCTCCCTCTGGAACAGCCTACCCGCCTCTCTGAAACTTGAGGACAACCATCTCCGGTTCCAGAAGCACCTCAAAACCCTTCTCTTTGCTTCTGCTTTTTCTCCTCCTCTCCCCTGCTGACCTCCTGGCTGAACTGAAACTGTACCGGTTACCTGGTCACCCTCTGATTTCGGGCTTCGGGCCCAGGTCACCCCCAGCCCCTGCCAGTCCACTCACCTGCACTGCCTGCTTGCAAACCCCGAACTTAGGGACTGTTTCTGTATCCCAGCAGTCCCACTACTAGCACTTGACACCTGATTTCTGCACTTACCTCTGCACTTGCCCTTTGCTGGCCGTTACTTTACTTATTGTTATTATTCTATTCTCATGTACTGCACTCTCCCTTCCCCCTCCCCCCGCACGTTCCCTTTCCCCATCCCATGCACTTGCGTGATCTGAATGACACTTGACCTAGTGGGATCGTTGTCTGTCCTCCCTTCGTCCCCCCTCCCTTGCCGCGTTGCGCCTTGAAACACTTGTTTATAGGCGCGTTACAAATGCCATATCATATCATATCATATCAAGGAATATTGTGATCCAACAGTGATTGTAGGGCAACAATGTATTGCTATAGATAGTTATTGTATTTTTTTATATTTTTGTATAGTGAATAACAAAAGATAAAATTGTAATTTGGGATCTTAAATATTTGAAAATGGTATGAATTAATATGAATTAATATGTAGTTAAGGTTTCTTCAAATCAATTATATGTGTATGACAAAAACAGATTGAGCGATAAATCATCTGCTCCTCGCATGTGTCCTTTCCATCATGTCGGCACCTCCTTCGTCTGGCCCTCGCCCCAGCAGGAGCTTTCCACCTAGATTATCTCTCTATTGTCTCCTGTTCAGTTCCAGAGCAGTGTCGCCACCCTGGGCAGCACCCTACTTAGATGATGCATAAAAAGCGGGTCTGCCAGCTCTATGTTTGCCAACCTCTGGCCCTCTTGCACGCGTGTTAGTAATATTTCATGGGCCGTTCCTCTTTGTAAACGCGATTAAGTGAGGCTGCCAGGGGTGTTTATCAATGCCTCCTTAATACCTCTAAGCTTTAAGAGCTCATTCCTTGTGATCCCACTGCATTGCCTGCCTTTACACCTATTCAGCCCAGGCCACCACCACCACAAATAGTTTTTATCCAACCCTTTATGTCAGGATGGCTGCAATCCTGCTGTTGACGTGCAGCAACTAATGGCATCTAGTCCCACTTGGGGTTAGATGCCAAATTGTGTTTTTGTGGTAGGTAGATAACAGATTCAGCCATAGAAGTAGCATCGCCCTAAACAACCAGAATGCATTGCACGCTGAGTGGTGCTCTGCCAAGGCTTTACATTCAATTAGTACATACACTTTTGTCTGTATTGTATATCAGTGCTGATTTCTAAATATCATTTGACTGTCATGTATGCCTTACTGTCACAAATTCCCGCTCGGCACCAGCCTTCTCCTCACAATTCAATTCATGGTAACTTGAGTCAAGTAGCTACAGCTCACTACCGTGTAAATCCAACTTCCTGTTCTCTTCAGCACAGATCCACGAGCCCCACCCGCCTGTCTAGTGACCAGGGTTGCTGAGCATAGCATGTGCTGCCATTTGAGTCAATGCTCGGAACTGTTGTCCTCGTCCAAGAGCAATGCAAGCCTTCTGATGTGTTCACACCATGTGGTTCATTGTCTCTTAGTACGATAATGCAGCCTCACAAATACGAAACCTCACATTTTAAGCCAGGACCCTGGATACTTTCCAGTGGAATCATGAAAACAGCGTTTTAACATAATCCGGCTGCAACGGCAGGCCTTAGCTGTTGGCCACTCGAGCAGAGAGAAGTTTATTTTTTGAAATCTGATACAGAGATATTTTCTCAGCAAAATGTGGTTACTTAGTGAATTCTGAAGTACAAATCAGCATACAAGGAAGGCAAAGAGGACATGATGGGAAATCAGAAACAGACAAAGGACAGAGAAAAGGACTAAAAGCTGTGAAAAATCATGGGGCGTAAATCCTTCATGGAGTGTGCAAAATGCAGAACACTCCATGATGGTTTAGGACATCTCTTCTGTAACAGCCTCAATGTTTTCCAGGTACGGCTGAAAACGATTGGCAAAACCTTTCTATATTGAGGGTGGATCCTTTTGATGTAATCAAGGTTGAACACCCACTTCTCTGGATATTCAGCGAGCACTGACTGGATGACACCCCTATCTTATGTTATGTTATGTTGTGTTGTCATCTCAGGAGGATAGCTCAGGGGCAACGTGCACGGCTTGGAAGCAAGATGATAAGGAGCACCACAGGTTCGATCCACGCTTAGAAACCTCTGGGTATTAAGCGCATTACAAATAACCTATCATAAAATCATGAATCACATCATATGTTATGTTATGTTATGTTAGGTTAAAGAGTCTTATAAAGCGCATGTACACCCAAGAGCTTCTTGACACTTTAGAAACCCAGCAAGAAGGACCATGCCAAAAGGGAAAAAACAACCATCAGAAGAGAACGGTTTTCCAAAAGTGAAGATAGCTCTCGGTAGCCCAAAGTGACAGAGCGAGAGAGTTCCACAACTTAGCAGCGCTACTGAGAAAGCCTGACATCCCACTCGGCACACTCAAAAGTGGGGCACGTGAATCAAACGTGCCTCCTGATATCAAAGTGAGCGCTTGGGGATATCTGGGCAGAATTTAGATTGCAAGTATTCGGCTCCAATCCCATAAAAAGTACATTGAACTAAACACGGCGGCTTAAAATCAATCCATTTACCTATGGCGAGTCAGTGAAGTTGATGAAGAGCAGTTGAGATGTGTTTTCGGAACTACTCTGGTCGCCAAATTCTGAAGGACTTGCAAACGGTGAGTTAAAGGAGCAGGTTGTGATATAAATAGAGAATTATCAACTGTACTCATCACAAGAGAGGCCACGACCGGGGCATGTAACTGTACAGGCAGAAAGAACAACGCTTTCCATAGGATTTTTAGTTTGAAATGTCCAGCTTGACAAATGGACAAATGGGGGAAATCCGTGCTTCATTCGACAGAGAGGAAGTGATTTTCACCCTTAAATCCTTCTCCAACGAAACCAGAGAAGGAAAGGGACCAAGAGTAGAAGGCGAGAAAACTGGAGTCCAGAGAGAAAAAACAAAAAAGCATAGAGAGTGGGGTGGGAATAGGGGGGCAACCACCAGTACCTCTGTCTTGTCCCCATTCAATTTGAGCCAGATATTGCTCATCCGACAGCTCACCTCCCCCAGGCAACTCCTCAGCTGAAATGCAATGTCAGGTTGAGACCAATAGAGCTGTACAACAATCTGCGTGTCATCATCGTAGGAGTAGCACCGGAGGCAATGGGATCATGGGAGTGGATGAGCTCAACTAGAGGTTGAACATAGACGTTGAATAAAATTGGGGACCATGCAGAGCCCTGGGGGACCACACAGATAGAGAAACATGTTCTGAGTGGAAATAATATAGAGAAAGAGATTGAACCCTATCTGTCAGAAACGAGTTAAACCAGGATAGAACCTGGCCAAATAGACCCACTCTACAAGATGGTCAAGCAGGATGGAGTAGTCAACGGTGTCAAATGCTGCTGAGAGATCTATTAATATCAAAGCAGCCCTTCCACCCTGATCGGAAACCCGGGCAAGATCATCCACAACAGATACCAACATGCTCTCCGTGCCACGGAAGCGGCGAAATCCTGACTGTAAGGGGTCAAAAAAGGCAGAGCTTTCAAAAAAAAGAACAGATCAGAGGAGATAACAAAAATTCCAGGAGCTACATAAGGAAGGGTAGGAGCAATATTGGGAGAACATTACCCAGAATGGTTGGGTCCAATGAAGGCTTCTTCAGGAGCGGGACTACTAAAGCACGCTTTAGGTCTGGAGGAATGATATCCCAGTGGAAAATAATGAATTCCAGCTTGAGCTTTGCAGGGGGCAATATCAGGCATGACGTCTTACATGATAGATACAGGAACGGAGTCCAGCAGTCAGGCGGATACATTCTTCCTCGTCGCCTCCATGTATATCCTCGGATGAAAAGGAGGTGAAGTGAGGCCATGAATGGCCGGATATTGGACCTACATTATACTTCCAAGTCTGTAAGCCAGATTTTATCACGGATGTCAACGTTGAAAGGGAGTCACACAAAGGTTGAGATGGAGTGACAACTGCTTGAGAGGGTGATCCAGATGAAAGGGAATGACAAAGGCCAATCCACTCCTTGAGCTGATTGGGGCTTCTTCCACTCGATCAATGTAGTAAGCACATTTGGCCGATTGAATAGCATTGTTACATGTCATAGTAACTTCACACCATAAAAATATATCCGTCTGAGAATACATTCTCTGCCACCGTGGCTCAGCATCCCGGTAAACCAGGGCTCAGATGGCTGACTCCGCTGTTTACAAAATTTCAAAGGGGCAAGATGATGGGCAGTGGTAGTGAAGATCTGAGCAAGGATCGACAAATCTGCTGGTTGAGATGGGACTCAAGAGGCGTCCACTTGGGCAGAAATTAGAGCAGCAGGAATGTACTGCCACTTGCGCCTCATCACATTGGGCGTCTTATGAGTAGTAGAGAAGGCGCTCATCCCGATCACAAAGGGATAATACAATGATCTGTCAAAGTGGCCCGAAGGGCAAGAAAAACGGTAATAGCCAACTCGGAGGAAAAGATCAAGTCAAGTGTGTTGCCCAACAAATGAGTGGGCTCACAGACCGGTTGCTTTAGTCCTACATTGGCCATTGCCACGACAAGGTGAGTGACAGACTGATCGTTAGTATAATTAACTTGAATATTAAAATCTCCAACTATCAATAAATTGGCGAATTTAGATTTCAGATCAGCAGCTACTTCTAAAAACAGATCAATACAAGAGTAATCATATCCTGCGGGATGATAAATAACTAAGCTATAAAAGGTCATTGAAGCTGTAAATACCAACTTAACCAGCAATGCCGGCACTAGAAAGCAATACCCCCGAACGGGTGCTCATTCTCTTGATCACAGCGAAGGATGTTCTAAGTAGTGGGGAGAGCATAAGCTACTGCTGGGCCTGAAGACTGATTGAGCCTAGATTCAGTCTTACAAATAACCCCGGGAGAATAATCATGCAATCGGTTATAGTACGACAGAGTGTGTGCAATGAGAGAACAAGCATTTACTACAAAGCACTTAAGATCTACCAGCAAGGATGAAGACATAATAGGCTTTACCATGGGTACCATGGAAACGCCCAGTGGCCACGCTGTAACCGTCAGGGCCAAGCGAAGTATTCTATCCCGCGAAGACATAACAGATATGTCAGCATCAAGGTCATCCGTAGCCCAGGGCCCGCCCGAGGCACAGGCGGGCTTAACTTAGGCGTGTCTTCGGTACGCGACTGCTGTGCCCATCCGCTGCGCTTCCATGTCACTGTATGCCTAAACATAGTATCGCTGGAGCCAATCCAACTACTCACAGGATACTGATAGGCTCAGAAGAAAGACTGTACCCGCTACTCAGAAAAAGAAAAAAAACAGCATCTGCCGGGCACGAGACCCCAGTACGCTGTGTGAGGCCAGGCACCCTCCTGCCGTGTAAAACGGCATACAAGGAAAAAGATATCATTAAAAATAATAATTAAAACAAAAACAGAACCAAAAGTAGAAATAAAGGTGTGTGACGTGAGAAAGGCGCCCACTCAACCGCCATGACCCGTGGGAACCCTGGGGCCTAAAAGGAAATTAAATCCAAACAAAAACGAACTAAAATATCAAATTAAATAAGAAAAGTAAGGTAAAACCCAGTGGTCCGCACAGCCGTGCCAGCTGGATTGATCGAGGCAAGGATTGTGGTTCCTAAAAGCCCACAGCTGGCAATCTCAACACAACTGGAAGCGACAATGAGTAGCCATGAGTTACCCTTGGCCTCATGCTGCAGAGGGCTATTGCATTCACAAAGAGGTCGCTCTGATTAATCTTACTAACCCTTTATTTGCTATATGTAGTAATCCCGATTCATTATTCCTGCGAGTAAGTGAAGGGTACATCAAAGTTTCCTATAGTAGCCTCCTTCTGAACGGTAAATAGTCCTCTGCAGGTTAAACAGCCGCCTTCATGTGTGCTTCATTTTAGTAAAGCACGCACAATCCCCGAGTTGCGACCCTCAGCAAATTGATATCGGTAACACATACGTTTTCATTTGGCAAACACATGCGGTGTGAGAACACAAGTTGACATCCTGACTGAATTTTTACAGAACCTGCCAAGGACAAGGCATGTCCATGATAAGGGTCCAGTAAATGTTGACACAAATGCGGAAATGGCTGCCTTCATAGATCTCCCAGGGCACAATCCACGCCGTAAGAGCCCATAGAAATAGTGAATTATTGTTTCTACTTTACGAGTGTCTTCACAGGGCAGACACTCAAATGGCACTTTTGAAGTTCCCAAGTGAAGCTTGCATTCTAAACAATTGCCTGAGAAGGAACAGTGTGCCTGCAGGACGGCTTGGTTACGAGATGCGTCTACCCCTTGGCACTGCCGTTTCCCCTGCAGCGATGCCCTCCTTACCCATCACTCTTTCTCTGTACTCAATAGGCCCGAGCTTTTCCATAGTTCAAAGTAAACGATAAGGTCTCAGATGTGTGTTTCTGATACTGAACTTCAAAAGTGGTGGGGCGGGCGAGGGGGGGGTTTGGAAGGTGGATCATGTTCAGTTGCCCCCCCGCCCCAAAAAAACAGCCTTTTTGGCCTTCTACTGGTTGTTTCTGCTAATAAGGCACCCCTGGCCTTTCTGTGTCCCTCCGGAATAACGTTCACCTTCAACATCACTATGATTCCTGATCTTGACATCACGGTAAGTTAAGTTTGGTGACGCTTAACTGTGCTTGGAGCCAAGCCAGCGGGCAATCGGGTGTGCAGTTTTAGCACAGAAACATTGTGCTCTTCAAATACAAGCCCCCCAACCCCTCAGCTTTCTTGTAACTCTCCTTCAAAAGCAATTAACTTTCCATAGGCGATATCACTTAGAGCTTTGTATATATTTCATTAATTATATGAGTAATTATATGAGTAATTTCACAAGAATTTCCCAAGAATATCCCAAGACTATCAACTCCGAAGGCACTTTTTAAGATGATTTACACACACCTGAAGTTTATTTGATTTAATTGCACTGTTTTCGGTCTATATGGCAGCCCACATGTTAAATAATTATTAAATGTGACTCTTATTAAATACAATGCAAGATTTAAAAACACATCAATAATCACAATTTATTTTGTTATAAAATTTTGCAGTTAAATAACTGAGCACACTATCCCAATAAAACTAAAACTAATGAGACCCTATCCCCCAACATCAAACGTAACTAGGGTGATTCCGTTCCTAAAAAGAGTAGATGAGGTAAATGAAGAATAATTGCACTCATAAGTGAGGCAGACCTCTGTACGCACATGCTTTGAGGTTTCCACAGCCTCTACTTGTGTATGAAATCAACATGTACGTTCTTGAGGCGCTACACCGTCTTGCTCCTAAGATCTCTCACAACGGCATCAGATTTAAACGAAAAATCATCAATGTTTTTATTGCATCCTGTGCAGAGAATCGTTTTATATATTGCTAAATCTCCATAAGTTTAGGAATAAATGTTTGATATTCTTGTAACAACCTTTTCTTCTCCAAATGTGAAGAGGTCATCCTCCCGTCCCATGAAATGATCTTCTTTTAAGATCCATAAATTTGAAATCTTCGATGAGTACAAATGGAAAATCAACCGGAGTCATGAATTCTCAACAATCATCATAGAATTCTATTACCACGGTATTGTTGGTCGAAAACATTGTATCTTTCATGCAAATTGAATGGAATCCTCTTTTGCGGTGAGAATTCTATTAAAATAACCTCAAACCCCTTGACATAGGAGCAAAGAGAGATGATATCCTTTCTGCTTGAACAGGGGTCGACTTGGGGAGTCCTAACAAGGATTTCCAGATTTTTCTTTCCAAAGTCTCAGGGGAATAGCTCAGGGGCAACACGACGCAGAGCAACACAGGTTTGATCCCTGAGGCCATGCTTAGAAATCTCTGGGTATTAAGCGCGTTATAAACAACCTATTATAATTAATTTAAAAAGTATTCTTGATGATTATAGACACTTTTGGCATTGTCCCTGTTCCACGCACCAATGCTGGTACGATTTTATGTGTATATAAATTTATAAGTGGCAACAAAGCATAACCCCCCCCTATTTATCATTCAAGTTCTTTTTTAAATGTAACAATGATGCAATTTTAATTTCTTCATAATTTAATTAAACCTTCTTATAAGAATTAGGACATCAAACCCTATATATTTTGAGTCATCTACTGTTTGCGAGTAAACATTATTAATATGCCAGCAACATGTTTGCTTTCTGGAACAAGCCTTTGGGAACTGCATTACATAGGACTTTACCATATGTATTGCCAGATCAAATTGAACTGCAAAATCCTGTATTGCACTTAAAGTATGTTGAAGACCACTAAGAAGAGACCCCACATCCAAGCCCATGTCTCTGTGGCATCTAACAACTCGTCCAAACTCTTCAAAATCTGCAAGGAGCTGGCCTATCCTGCTGCAGTCTCTACCTCTCCTGTTCCCTCCGTGGCTTCTCATTTCATCACTAAAACGCAGGACATCCTGTCCACCCTCTCTTCCTCTACCTCCTCCAATCCTGGCCTGCATGTGGCCGTCTCTCCTCCTCCTTTTTCCTCCTATCTCTTGTTCATCCCAGACAATGTTTTTAGACAAATACGATCTATGAAAGTCTTGTCAAAGCAGGTTCTCCCCTACTCATCCAGAACCATCAAGGACCACATTGACACCCTTGCCCCAGCCCTGGCCGATTTCTGCAACCACTCCTTTGCCACTGGAACCTCCCCTCCCCTTTAAGCACTCCCCTGTGCACCCCCTTCTAAAGAAGCCCTCTGCCAATCCTTCCTCTCCGACTAACTACTGCCCGATCTCCATCACTCCTTACCTGGGCAAACCATTGCAAAAGCTGGCCATCTCCCAGCTTAATCTACATACTGAATCTGTTAGTTGTCTCCAAGACCACCAGTATGGCTTCAGAGCTGCCAGAAGCACATAAACTACTCTCCTGAACACCCGTGAAGACTTTCTCTCTAACCCTGACTCTAACCTTCCTCTGTCCTCATTCTCCTCTATCTTTCTTCTAATTTTGATGCTGTCAACCATGCCATGCTGTTCAGTCGCCTCTGTGATACCCTGGGTATCACTGATAAGTCCCTGGCCTGGCTGACCTCCTTTCTTACTGACCGACCCTCTCAGGTCCAACTAGGGTCTTTTCTCTCTTCTATCTCTCTCTCTACTTGTGGTGTTCCCCAGGGGTCTAATCTTTCTCCCTGGCTTTTGAACCAATCCCTGGCACCTCTTGCCCACATCATCGCTACATTCTGCTCCAACTTTCAGTGGTATGGGATGACAACCAGCTCGCTTTCAGGCTCCCCTCAGCCGCCTCTTCCCCTTCTATCATACCAGACTGTCTGGCTGCAATTCAGGAATGGTGTGCCGCCAATGATCTATGCCTGAATGCCAATAAGACCGAGATCCTCCTCTTCAGAACACTAGCTCCCTCCTTTTTTCTCTCTCTCTTGCTGCCCACTGTGGACCCTCTTCCTGCTCCTACCTGTGAGGCTAAGAACCTTGGTGTCATCTTCGACTCCACCCTTTCCTTCTCTCCTCACATCTCTAACGGCTCTAAGAAGTCAAACTACCATCTGCATCTCCTCAGAGGTATTCTTCCTTTCCTCACTTTCTCCAAGAAGCTCACCATTTCCAGAGCCCTGGTTCTCTCTAGGCTGGACTATTGCAACAGCCTATTTCCGACCTCTATAACTCATCCAGAACAGGACTGCGAGACTTGTCTTTGGCATCTCGGCCTCTGACTCTCTGTCATGATGCCTACCCCTGGGCAGCTGGACCAAGCCCATTCGCCCCGGAGGCAGGCATCCGGACATCTGTTTAAACCTCAGAAGCCCCAGCTAGGAGCTATCTGGGTTCAGTCCTGGTGCCCTAGGCACCAGGCTCATGGTAGAAATCAGTCCTGGCGCCTAAGGCGCCAGGCTCATAATCATCACTTACCTCAGGCAGACCATGCTGCACATGCATCCAGGCCAACGTGAGACCAGCAGGGACTATTTTTCCACAAGGACTACTTTTCACTCGGGTGTGGTTCTAGGGACTTCTTACCTGGGACTACTTTCAAAGCTATTTAAACCACGCCCGATCTTCAACACACGCTTCGTGTTATTCTGCATTTAGCAGCGTGACACTCACCGTGTCAGCAAACCTGCTTCCAGCCTTCTGCCACGCCCGCCTCAAACACAGAGCTCCTAGGAGAGAAAGTTAAATAGAAGAAGAGGTTAGATTACAGACTTTAATCTGATTCCTCACCTGATTTTCGGATCCTGCATCACTCCGAGCCTGAAGGGACATTCTTCCGGCATGCGTCGCATCCCAGCTACAGCGCCGCTCCATTTTCATCAGCCCACAGCATCTCCGACTCGGCGCTGCCTCCGTCACTTTTTCGGTGATTTTCAACACCTGGGGAAAAGACAAAAAAGCAAGGTGAGCCTAAAGAGACTAAAAAAGACAATCACTTATATTACAAGACTTACCTGATTATCACCAGAGGCTTTATCCTTCAATACGCCGCATCTAGGAAAAAAGGAAAAGACAGTGAGCAATTCTCACGCACCTTTACAAGACAGTTTGGGTAATACAGACTCTTACCTGAACGCCGCCAGCAACTCCAGACAGAATTTGCTGCCGCAAATCAACAGGGAGTGCAAGAGTGAACTTTGGACATTTTGAACTCTTTAAAAACTTGCCAAACTCAGGACTCAATAATCGTCCAGAACCCCAACTCCTAAAACCAGTGAAGTAACTGGTATCTACGCGCCCCTGCATGCCACGCAGGATGGAGAGCTCACCAATCAAAAATATAAGGTGAGAACAATGACCAGGAATATCGGAGGTGGCAAGTGGGGAAAACGGGAGCAGGGAGGGGGGTCTGCATTCACACCCACAGGGCTAAATACCTTTCTCCAACTACAGTTGAATATTTCTACGAGTCAAGCTTACAAGACTGAGGGGGTCCGTCCAGGCAGTCATCTTTGCCCTCCGTTTCACGCTGGTGGAGGCCGCAGCTGTCCAGGTTCGATCTATGCCCCTATGAGAACCAGGTGAGCATAACATAACGCGAAGCCTACCTAAAAAAAAACACCCAGGCGTTATGGAAACTTCTGAAACCGACCAACTAGCCCAACTGTTAGGGGAACTTAGGGCAGAGGTGCACTCTGCACATCAAGAGACTAATGCCCTCAGGAGAGAACTTATTTTGTCAAAGGAACGCACTGATGATCTTGCTAGACAACTGCTGCAAAGCCAAGCCGGCCAAACACCACTACCTGGACTCGGAGAGAATCCAACTCCTGTCTCTTCGAGCAATCCTGTGCAAGTGGTTCTCCCAGGGAGCATTCCTCTAGCTCCACCCGAATGTTTTGCTGGGGACCCGAAAAAGGTTTGCTGTGTTCATGAACCAGTGCCGCTTGCACTTCCTATGCAGACCAGGAGCCTTCCCAAACGACCAAGCCAAAGTAGCCTTTGTACTGTCGTACCTTAGTGGCAGCGCAGCAGATTGGTCAATCCCGCTGGTCAACCAGGATGACCCTCTTCTTTGGGATTTTCAAGGTTTTCAATTGAGTATGGAAAAGCTATTTGCCAGGCATTGGCAGGGTCAGGCCCTGGATAACAAACTTTTACCCCTACTACAAGCACTCAGGATCTGTTAACCTATATTGCAACCTTCAACAGGTTAGTGGTAGATACCGGTTGGCCAGAGGAGAAAAGAATTACTTTATTTCATCGTGGGCTTCGGGGTGAACTCAAAGAGGTTTTGGCCCAAGTGGTGAACCCACCCCAGGATTGCACTTAGTAGTCCAGTTAGACCACCGACTCCAGAATCGAAAGGCTGATCGAGCTAAATTCGAGAAACGAGTTCTGGTCAAACCACATGTTACCTCCAAAGGAACTGACACATCAGAACCCATGCAGATCGGGGGGGGTTAAGGGACCCTTAACGCAAAAAGAAAGAGAAAGAAGACGACAAATGCAATTGTGCCTTTATTGTGGGGCTTCAGGACATTTTCTAAGAGATTGCCCAATTAAACCATCCAAGAAGGTAGCCGGAGTAGCTGTTAGAAATCAAACAGAGCCTGAATCGGGAAACGACCATGCCCGACAAGCGTAGAGGTCCTCTTGTCGAGCTTGAAGAAGGACACTCAGACCTTGCATCTAATCATACCAATGGTCCTCATTGATCCTAGACTCCCATCACGTATGCACCCAGCAAGGGCATATATCGATAGCGGGGCCGTAGGAAACTATATGGACCATAAACTGGCTTCTAGGATGAATCTATCTCTCTGCAAAAAGACAGCTCCGGATGTCGTCACCACAGTCGATGAAACTGAAATTGCCTCAGGGCAATTCCACTCAGGGCAAACTCATTCCACTACAGAGATGACATTGCTGGGTCAGGATGGGCATCGAGAGACTATTGTGTTTGACTTAATCAAAGCCCCACAGTTCCAAATATTACTGGGATACCTTGGTTAGAAACACATAATCCTTGTATTGATTGGAGAGAGAAGAGAATAACCTTCCCGGATTGTGCACACACCTGCTACCCGGAAAAACCCTTGAACAAAGGCCTGGCCACAGTCACTACTCCAGTCGTGCAGTTACCTCAGGAATACCAAGAATTCCAGGCTGTTTTCCAAAAAGAACAGGCAAATACCTTACCGCCACACAGATCATACGATTGTCAAAACGACCTCATCCCCGGTGCACAAACCCCATGCAGCAGAATCTACGCCCTCAGGGAACCCAAAAATCTGCACCTACGACAATATCTAGACCAATACCTTGCTAATGGTTTCATTCGTCCATCCAAGTCCCCGGTTTCCTCAGCTTTGTTCTTCGTACCGGAAAAGGAAGGTGACCTTAGAACATGTATAGACTACCGCGCATTAAACCAGATTACTGTAAAGAACCGATATCCATTACCTTTGATCCCCGAGTTACTAGACCAGGTAAAGGATGCTTGCATTTACACTAAATTAGATCTCAGAGGGGCATATCATTTGGTACGTGTAAAGAAGGGCGACAAATGGAAAACTGCCTTCTGCACCAAATACGGATTGTTCGAATAACAGGTGATGCCCTTCGGGTTGTGCAATGCACCAGCAACCTTCCAGTATTTTATGAACGATGTCCTTCGTGAACTCATCGACGTTTGTGTTGTCGTTTACATTGAAGACATTCTAGTGTACTCTTTCTCAGAATCAGAGCACATTGAGCACGTTCGAGCAGTCCTTCAGAAACTACGTCAGCACAAGTTATTTGCAAACCTGGAAAAATGCGTTTTTCATACCACGGAAGTAGAGTTCCTGGGATTTATCTTGACTCCAAAAGGAGTCCGAATGGACTCTCGAAAAGTGGATGCAATCCTCAAATGGCCATTACCCAATTCAGTTAAAGGAGTACAAAGCATGCTCGGTTTTGCTCATTTCTACTGCAGATTTATTCCAGACTTCTCACAGGTTGTACACCCCATCACAGCACTTTTGCGAAAAAACAAACGCTTCTTGTGAACCGAGGAGGCTGAAAGAGCCTTCCAGGAGTTGAAGTCGAAATTCACATCAGCACCTGTCTTGAAGCATCCTCGTCCCGAACTTCCATACATAGTCGAAACAGATGCATCCAGTTTAGCCATGGGGGCTGTCCTGTCCCAGAAGGATCCCGAAACCGGTCAACTTCATCCTGTAGCCTTTTGGTCCAGAAAGTTTTCGGCCCCCGAATTAAACTATGCGGTTACCGATAAAGAATTGTTAGCCATCAAATCCACCTTCAAAGCTTGGAGACATTACCTTCTCGGTGCTAGGCACACCATCACAGTAATCACTGACCACAGAAAACTGCAGTATTTAAAAACAGCCAAGGCCCAATCATCCCGTCAACTCCGATGGGTGCTATTCTTCGCCGAATTCGATTTCGTGATTACTTATCGACCTGGTTGCAAGAATGGGATAAGCCTTATCCCAAATAGGAATGGGAGAAGCATTTTCGAACCCAGAACCAGTACCCATAAGACCAGGACAAAGAATCCTCGGTGTAACTACTTTACAGACTTTGGAAGATATTCATTTAAAGATTCAACAACTTTTCAATTCAACAGCCCTGCAGGACTGGAACAAAAGAGGCCCAGATTATTCAGTCATTAATGAGTTACCCTACTATCAAGGGTGTCTGTTTTTACCACACAAGGAACTGCAAGAACTGGTAATCTCCAATTACCATGATGCTTTGATGGAAGGACACCCAGTTATTGCCAAGACTGAAGCTAAAATTAAAAGACAAATCTGGAGGCCCACCTTGCGAAAGGACATAAAGTCCTTTGTGTTGTCTTGTGTGATCTGCGCCCAAAACAAAAACCAGAAGAAGAAACCAGCCGGTCTTTTACAGCCTTTGGATATTCCGCCTACACCGTGGCACACTTTGTCTCTAGACTTTATTACAGATCTACCTCCATGTAATGGGTTTAACACAATTCTAGTAGTTGTTGACCTTTTTTCCAAGATGTCTCACTTTATTCCTTTAAAGGGATTACCTTCCGCTTCAATTTTGGCCAAGGAATTCCTTGAAAACATTGTTTGAGTACATGGTTTTCCTTCTGTATTGGTGTCAGATCGAGGTAGTCAATTCATTTTGCAATTCTGGAAGAAATGTTGCCAACTAGCGCAAATCAATGTGAGGTTATCTACTAGTCACCATCCCCAGACCGATGGTCAGACGGAAAGGACCAACCAGACTCTGGAACAATACCTATGTTGCATGTTACAACAGACCGAGGGCAATTGGAAGGATATATTATGGATTGCCGAATACACATACAATAACTCAGTACATTATGGAACCCGGACAAAGCCCCTTTAATACCATTTATGGTCATCATCCTCGAACCTCAGAACTTGATTCACCCCAACACTTGGAAATGCCAGCAGTGACCAATCTGCATTCTACTATTACTCAAGCCTTTAAGGAAGCAACTGAACATTTGAAAAAAGCAAAGGAGAAATACAAGAAGAATACCGATCAGCACAGGAGTGACACTCCCCATTATCAGATTGGAGATCAAGTTTGGCTGGCAACCAGACACATACCCATAAAAGGGACTCGAACTTTTAATCCTAGATATTTGGGGCCTTACACCATTAAAAAAATTATCAACCCAGTAGCAGTTAAATTAGAATTGCCCTCTAGTATGCGGATCCATCCCGTCTTCCATGTTTCACTTCTAAAACCAGTTCAACCCGGAACAAGATTAGCCAAGCCACCTGACCCCATCCTAATAGATGGAGAACCTGAATTCGAGGTAAAAGATATTCTGGACTCTAAGATGGTTAAATCTAAACTTTTTTATTTAATCGATTGGAAAGGTTACGGACCACAGGAAAGGTCATGGGAACCCTGTGACCACGTCCAGGCACCTCGATTAGTGAAGAAATTCCATCAGAACTTCCCAGACAAACCAGGGCCCAGAGGAAGAACAACCTTAGGGGTGGCCTTGGGGGGGAGTGCTGTCATGATGCCTACCCCCGGGCAGCTGGACCAAGCCCATTCGCCCCGGAGGCAGGCATCCGGACATCTGTTTAAACCTCAGAAGCCTCAGCTAGGGGCTATCTGGGTTCAGTCCTGGCGCCCTAGGCACCAGGCTCATAGTAGAAATCAGTCCTGGCGCCTAAGGCGCCAGGCTCATAGTCATGACTTACCTCAGGCAGACCATGCTGCACATGCATCCAGGTCAACGTGAGACCTGGAGGGGCTATTTTTCCACATGGACTACTTTTCACTCCGGTGTGGTTCTAGGGACTTCTTTCCTGGGACTACTTTCAAAGCTATTTAAACCACGCCCGATCTTCAACACACGCCTCGCGTTATTCTGCATTTAGCAGCATGACGCTCACCGTGTCAGCAAACCTGCTTCCAGCCTTCTGCCACGCCCACCTCGAACACGGAGCCCCTAGGAGAGAAAGGAAAATAGGAGAAGAGGTTAGATTACAGACTTTAATCTGATTCCTCACCTGATTTCGGATCCTGCATCACTCCGAGCCTAAAGGGACATTCTTCCGGCACGCGTCGCATCCCAGCTACAGCGCCGCTCCATTTTCATCAGCCCACAGCATCTCCGACTCGGCGCTGCCTCCGTCACTTTTTCGGTGATTTTCAACACCTGGGGAAAAGACAAAAAAGCAAGGTGAGCCTAAAGAGACTAAAAAAGACAATCACTTATATTACAAGACTTACCTGATTATCACCGGAGGCTTTATCCTTCAATACGCCGCATCTAGGAAAAAAAGGAAAAGACAGTGAGCAATTCTCACGCACCTTTACAGGACAGTTTGGGTATTACAGACTCTTACCTGAACGCCGCCAGCAACCTCCAGACAGAATTTGCCACCGCAAATCAACAGGGAGTGCAAGAGTGAACTTTGGACATTTTGAACTCTTTAAAAACGTGCCAAACTCAGGACTCAATAATCGTCCAGAACCCCAACACCTAAAACCAGTGAAGTAACTGGTATCTACGCGCCCCTGCATGCCATGCAGGATGGAGAGCTCACCAATCAAAAATATAAGGTGAGAACACTGATTAGGAATATCGGAGGTGGCAAGTGGGGAGAACGGGAGCAGGGAGGGGGGTCTGCATTCACACCCATGGGGCTAAATACCTTTCTCCATCTACAAGAGAATATTTCTACGAGTCAAGCTTACAAGACTGAGGGGGTCCGTCCAGACAGTCATCTTTGCCCTACGCTTCACGCTGGTGGAGGCCGCAGCTGTCCGGGTTCGATCTACGCCCCTGTGGGAACCAGGTGAGCGTAACACTCTCCTTCTCTCATCTCTGACTGTCTGTCTGCCATCCAGGAGTGGTGTGCCGCCAACAACTTCTGCCTTAATGCCAACAAGACTGAGATTCTACTCATCGGCACACCCACTCCCTCCTTCCCTGCAGCTCTCTGGCGGGCCTCCCTTGGCCCTCTTCCTACTCCCACCTCCAAGGCTAAAGATCTCGGGGTCGTCTTCGCCTCTGCACTCTCCTTCTCCCCTCACATCTTGGACTTCACCAAGACGTCACACTTCTAGCTGCACCTCCTCAGAGGTATTCTTCCTTTCCTCTCCTTCCCCCAGAAGCTCACTGTCTCCAGAGCCCTGGTCTTCTCTAGGCTGGACTATTGTAACAGTCTCTATCTAAATCTGCCTGCCTCTAGCGAGACTTGTCCTTGGCCTCAAGCCCAGGGATCGTATCTCTCCAGGACTGAAATCGCTGCACTGGCTCCCAGTGGCTGCAAGGATTAAGTTTAAAACCCTCAGCATTGTACACAAGACCTTCTGGGGTCTGTGGCCGCAATACCTTCAACTCTCTCTTCCTAAATATCTTCCTTCTCGAGCTCTTCACTCATCTGCCTCCAACTCCCTCAGGGTCCGTCGCTTCTCCAAGAAACGAGTTGGTGGCAGATCACACTCTTCGGCAGGGGCCTCTCTCTGGAACAGCCTTCCAGCCTCTCTGAAACTTGAGGAGAACCATCTCCGGTTCCCGAAGCTCCTCCAAACCTTCCTCTTTGCTTCTGCTTTCTCTTCCCCACCCCCCTGCTGAATTCCTGACCGAAACTGCACTGGTTTACCTGGCCACCCTTTCTGATCCCTGGCCCAGGCCCAGCTAATTACCCACCTGCACTGCCTCCCTGGCAACCCTTGCACCTGGGGACTGCTGTTCTGTATCCCTACAGTCCCCTGCCAGCACTTATGCCTGCACTTCCTTGCACTTGCCACCAGCTGGCCGTCTTATTTATCTTATGTATTCTACCTTTCCCATATACTGCACTTTCCTCTCTACCCCCCTCACACCCGCACTTTTCACTTTTTCCTTCTTCCCCCCTTCCCATGCACTTGCGCGATCTGAATGACACCTGGCCTAGTAGGATCGTTGTGTGTTTTCCCTTTGTCCCCCCCCTTGCCTCGTCGCGCCTTGAAACACTTGTGTATAGGCGCATTATAAATGCCATATCATATCATATCATATCATCAAGGGATCGTATCTCTCCAGCTCTGAAATCTCTGCAGTGGCTCCCTGTGGCGGCAAAGATCAAGTTCATGGCCCTCTGCATTGTCCACAAGGCTTTCTTGGGGGCTGGGACAGCACTACCTCCAACTCTCTCTTCCTAAACATCTCCCTTCTCGAGTCTTCTGCTCATCCACCTCCAACTTGTAGAGGAGCATCTGCATGCCTCTGCATGAAATCTCGCCCCGCCGACTCCTACATGTTGGAAGTCGGAGACTCCGCCATGTCTGACACAGCAGTTGTGCCAATTCTGCAGCGAGTGTTTGAGAAAAGGTATCTTCTGAGAAAACCCTATTAAATGTATCCGCAAAGAGATGAAAATCTGAGGGAGGAACAAGAGACAGGCATGACACACTGAGAAAACTGACTGAAAATAATGCATTTGTCTTACAGAAGCTGATGATGAAGTTAAGAATCGAGTAATCTTTCATATGCGAAAAGAAGACTGCACGCATGTGAAGTGCTATAAAAATGCGACCGGCGAATGATAGCACAGACGCTGAAACGCAAATAGACTAAGTAAAAGCTGGCTATACGTAGTGAATAGACTTCAGGCAAAGCCGCCCTTTTATAGAAGCTGGACATCGGTGTCATGAATTTTACTAAGCTGAAACCCATGAAGAAGAAAGGCTGAGAATTGTGTTGCAGCACAAATAAGCTGAAATCCTGGAAGAGCCCGGAGGGCTGTGTGGCCTGGCATCAAAACAGAAGTAGCTGAGGTCGGTTATCCATTCTCCAAAGCAATAAACGTTAGAAGGATGAATCAGCCCTTTTTGAGGGGCAAAGATAGAACACCAAGAGTGCCAAGGTTTATTCAATTAAGACGTTTAAATGCTGCAGAATAGACCAGAATCGTGGTCTCTTGTCATGTGAGCTGAGGATGAAAATAGAGTTGAGCTTGGAGTCCTAGAACATGGATAGTGAAACCCAGTACTTCCATATTCTCCCACCGGCAAGGACACTTTGCAAGGCTACGTTCAAAGACAATCTGCATGGCAGAAGGCATGGGTGATGAGAGATGTTGGGCTAATTGGGTGGGGAGGTAAAGTCAAGTCCACCTCCTGGCACCTGGGTATGACCTTACGTGCTGCTAAGTGAACCAAATGTTCCAGACATGGCATGAGCATGCCAACCAATTGTTGAAGGCCGTATAATGAAGGGCCTTATAATTTTAGAGCCAATGATATACTGTGTACTTAACAGTGTTGAAGATGGCATGTTTTAGAGCTAGGTATAAGTTGTCGAGCTGATAGTAGATAGCCAATCACAATCCCTTATAGAAAGTATAATTAGATATTCCTCTTGAACGTATTACAATCCCTCATAGGTTTTTCTTATTTGCCACGTAGTATAACATCACTGCTAAAGTATTTTTTGCATATAAGGATGGTTTTATGTGAAATGTGTTGAGAACTGCACAAATGTCTGTTGATGTCCATTGTAACCTCTCTGTTTTAGATAATTGTTAATAAAACAGCAACCTTTGACATCTTCCTGAGTTGGTTTGATTATTTGGACCCATCCATTGCATGCACGATACTAAAGAACCATACGTTCAAACTCTCTGAGAGTCAGACGCATGTCCAAGCAGAGAGTTGGGGGCAGATAGCCTCCTTGCCTCTCTGAACCTTGAGCAGAACCACCTCTGGTTCCAGAAGCAACTCAAGGCCTTCCTTTTCACTTCCGCTTTCTCTCTTCTGCTCCCTTGCTGATGTCCCAACTGATCCATGCACTCCTCACCTGGCTACCCTCTGAACTCGGGGCCCAGGCTCCTGCATGCCCAGTTTCCCTCGCACTGCTTCCAGGCTCCCCCAGCAGTTATAGGCTGTATCTGCAACCCAGCTGTCCCTCCTCTCTGCACTTATGAGCCACTTGCTGGCTGCACTTATTGATTTACCTGCACTTCTCCCTTACCCCCGGCCCCTCGCCACTCCTCCCCTTCCCTCTTACCCGCACTTGCAGAGTCTGAATGACACAAGGCCTAGTAAGATCGTTGTTCTTGTCCTCCCTCTGTTTCCCCCTGCTTGGCTTGTAGCGCCTAGAAACACTTGTGTACAGGCACGTTGTAAATGCCATATAATATCATATCATATTAGAGTCATATACATTATTTAAAGAGCGTCAGCATAAGCCAACCATGGACAGTTCAAGCTCTTCAACTTTAGAGGAACACTTCTAACTTTTTCTAAATAAGTGTCAAAATCCGACAAACATACATTGTAAAACATAATGCCTTGTTAAGTCCTACTTTGGTACAAATACAATTTGGCACTGATCCAAGATCCTCTAGCCTTACATTTGTAGCAGCTGAGGAATGTAGCATGATAAGGAGCGTTAACGAGCCCAAAGGAAGTCCTTTGTTATGTAGTTTTAACCACAATCACGAGCGATTGACAATATTGAATTCTATCCAAAATCAAGGAAAGCAACAGCCCGGCTTCCCAGGGCCGCCTTCATGTTTAAACATGTAATAGGAATCTATTCATTAGGCTAGTTGATCCCTTAGGAAAGACTGTGTGTTGCTTAGGAATAATATTTCTGTCAACATTAAGGTGGAAAATACTTTACTGGTCAGTGTTTGAGATAAGATTTGCAAGTGGGAGTATTTTACTCCCTATTTTTTAAAGTTGGGAGTAAAATGTTTTTTAGGAACCACAATTGTAAGTCCAATTCCCAATGGGAGTATTTTATATCTGAATAAAAATGTATTTAACTGGAAAACAGAAATATTTTTGGAATCCTTAATTAATTATTCAATACACACTAAATGATACGTTTACTTCTTCTAAACATGCCAGAATAATAGCATTTTCTTCCTGTGGTACTATATGCACTACTGCTCCAAAGAAATCCTTTGAACTGTGCAGGTACAAGATTCTACGTGTCTGTTTCCTATTTTTTGTTTGAAGTAGTTTTACTCCCTATTTTTATTTTTTATATTTGCTATTTTTAGGGAGTAAAAGTGGACAATACATGCCTTTTCTGTAGGGCTGAGTGAGGTTGTCTGAAATACATTTTTTGGTGTGTGTGTTCTATTAATCAGAGAACTAAGCATCATATTCGGCTCTTTACAGGTGTTTTTGGGGAGCTTTGCAATGGACAGCTGGCACTCCCCGGGAAGCGAGAGATCACGGTTGCTATAAAGACCTTAAAGTGTGATCACAGCGACATGCAGCGTCGAGACTTCTTGAGTGAGGCGAGTACCATGGGGCAGTTCGACCACCCGAATGTACTCCACCTGGAGGGAGTGGTGACCAAAAGTCGCCCCATCATGATCGTCATAGAATTTATGGAAAACGGATCTCTGGACTCATTTCTCAGGGTAAGAGTGCGATATGTGTTTGCCATGTGATCCGTCTAATAGTTTAAAGTCTGTCTTTATCTAGGTATTAAGTGTGTTTCTTTAAAGTAATGCATGGCATAGCCTGACTAAGAGAGGGAACTGGGATATTGTTGGCAGAATTGGTGGTATCGCTGCTACCCGTAATATATCTCAACTCTCTTGGAATGCCTCCAGTCTTTTCTCATTCCTCACACGGATTATCTGTATTCATGCAGGCCTCCTACATGCTTTCAATGACACCCTTGCTGATACCATCGTACAGCTCCAAGTCTCATACACCAAGCTTATGATCATCGACGAGCCCGCCCTCCATGACCTTCGCACCGTCCAGCAGCCTTTGTTATCAGACATCTGGCCAGTGGTCAAAGACACAGTAAATGTCACCAGACCTGCAAAGTTACCTCCATTGTCTCCTTTATCACCTCTTCACCACAGACATTCTTTACCTCACCCCTCTTGCTCATGTGCCTAATTTGCCTGTCAATTCTCTGACTCCTCTGATCACCCGGCCATGGATAAGAGCATCCATATGATCCTACAACTCTGCATCATTACCCCTCCTAACTCCAGCCCTTCTATCACCAGGTTTAATATTTACAATATCCTTACTTCATATCTCGCTTTCTTGCTGGCTTGCCACCCCTTCCTGATTCAAAGGCACTCTTCATTGCTCCTCTCCTGGGCCCCTGGAGTGTAGACATAACACACACCTACTAGCAAAGAACTGGTGGTTCCTGCTTTCCCCGAGGGAAAACCTAAAATGGTTACCAGTACAAATTACATCCCCGGCCCCATTTGGGGCTTTTCCTACTGGCATTATTCTCACCAGCATCCAGGGTCACCTTTATGGACTTGAGCCCACAGCAGGGAAATATACCTAATTCTCTTTCTCTGGTTTTGTTCAGGAATTGGGTTTATTGTCCTGTAATCAGCGTCTTTCTCCAGTGACTTCCTGCCCTGTACTCTTGTAATCTGTGTCTTTCTCCAGTGACTTCCTGTCCTGTACTCTTGCAATCAGTGTCTTTCTCCAGTGACTTCCTATCTGCAGTCAGGGCCTGGGTTACATCCACATTGGGCTCTTTGGTCTTTTGACTCTAGGCAGGCAATGGGCTTTAGTTCCCATTAGGAACATATACAGCTTCTACAAAAACATTGAATAGCTCTCCTCTGCTGCTCTCACTTTCTCACCTATAACAGTTCTCCAACTCTCCTTCTGAACTCTCATATCAACTGACTCTATTTGCATCCTTGTATGCTGTCCTCTATGCCGTAAGGGCCCCAATGAGGCCTGGGATTGGGTGCCTTTTTACCTGTTCTCTCAGGACTGCATGGTTTCCCCTGACTCTGTACTGCCATCTCCTGCTAATGTGGTTCTCATTTCATCTTTATGCCTCCAATGGTTGCAACTTCCTGCATTTATTGTGTTCTGTTGACATGTCCTGAGCATGTACCGAGGGATTAAAACCAGTGGCAGCACCCTGAGGTCAGGCATTCCAGACAAGGCATCTCTGCAGCTTCATGTGACCACATACTGCTTCTCCAATGCATGCTGACAGGAGCACGGGAGTGTATAAAAAAAGTCTTCCTGACTCCTCTCTCATTCATTCCTCTCTACTGCACATGGGAATCCATTAGTGTGAGATCCCTGGGAGTGCGGGAGCAGGTGTGGATTTACAAAACACCCTTGCCTCCTGATGTCCACAGTCCATGTTCCTAAATCTCCTTGAAAGGAGACCTCTGAATCGTGCGATGAATCCTGTGGAGTCATCACTGATCCCTAGCCTAAAGTCTCCTTCCATGCCACCAGGGGAAGGCAGCTGCTTCCTGATCGAGACCCTGGGGGTGGCATTATGAGGGAGGATCACGTGGGAAGAGAGGGCTGTTGGGAAGAAGTGGCAACTTCCTTAGGAGAGAAGCAGTATTCAGCCTTTTGTGGGGAGGAAGATTCTATAATATCCAAATACCTGAGGTCATGTAGCCAGTATGCAAGACCCACCAATGTGAAAACCCCAAACATAATATATGAAAGACCACCTAAACATGAGACGTCTCCCTCTTCGGGAATATATGGATCACATGTGGTACCCCCTGAATACAATGGTCCTGTCTTGGGTAAAAATCATAAACTCAATGTTGTTGCAGATAATGTTCATATGACATCTGCTGTTTCCTCTAACCATCAGTTCAAACACATTGACTTTGGGAAAACTAGAAACATTATGGACTTCAATGCCCAGAATACTGATAGAACTGAGACAAGGAAGAGGAGTGAAGAGTTGATGAGTATCACTGGTGATGTCAAACAGACTGTGCAGTCTATTTGTTTCAAATCTAAACAGCTGAGCAGGACATTTAAATCGAAAGGTCAGATGCAGCTGAGAAACAGAGGTAGAGGAAGGAGAAGAAGAGTGGCAGGAGCAGCAGAAACAGAAGCCGAAACGGAAGCCACGGTCGCAGAAGAAGTAGCGGGATTCTGCAGAGTGTGTGCAGCAGGAAGCAGAAGCATGGAAGATTGCCAAGATGTGAGATGCCCAGCAGAGAGGGAGAAACACTCCTAGGTGACGGAGGATCGCGCCAGCAGACTGGCTTACCTGAAGACCCGGTGAAGCCTGGCAAGCTCCCGGGAAGTGATGCGTGAGCAGCAGCAACCACAGAAGAGCGGTCAACAATGCTAGTGGACCGATGAGCATCTGGCAGTGGCCCGATGCCCCACCTGCATTGCAGTCGCACCGGAGCACAGTGAAAAGAGTGAGAAACCAAACAGTATCTCACTCGCTAGACCGCAGGGGCTTGTCATCCAGGTGGCCAGGAAACAGCAATCACTTTTGGATCCAGTTCCTGGGGGTGGAACAGTGCAGGATGATCACCTGGGTGAGGGGCTTGCAGAGAGTGGGGGTGAGATAGCCAATGGTGAGATGCGGTAATCACCTTTATTTTGTTTATCAAACCCATCCTATGTTTTAAGATGCACTGAGATCCCAACCACCCCCCTTTTTTTACACAAGAACACGGCCTGGGAAGAGGGTGACTGAGAATAACAACACTGACTTGCATACATGAAACTGGCCATGAATGGCTAATCGGGTCAGGCAAAGGCAGGCACTTAATCCTAAGTGCATACACCTGATACCAATTAGCTCTCCTCAGACGAATAAAAGGCTAAAACCAAAGACACTCTCTGAGCAAGGCAGAACACGAGAATGGGCAGAACTTCTGGGATGAAGGCACACCTACTGGAGCAGAGCAAGGGATGAGAGCAGAGGGCTGAAAACCCCAAGGCTTCCCTATTGGAGGTTGTGGTTTAAGAGACTGAAAAGGCCATATTCCACAAGTGAAGATTGCATTGTGTTTCAAGAACGTCGGAGTTGGGGAGGCAAGGTCAAGCCTGTGGTACTAACCTTGACTTGAAAATCAGAAAAAGCCAAACAATAAAAGAGTGCACACAGCCGGTGAGGTGGCAAGAGACCTGAGAGACCGATGCGTGTTATAGTGAATGAAGTAACAACATCATATCACATTTGAAGGCTGCACGTGTGTGTATGAGACGCACAGTAAGGCAGAGCTGTAAATGAACTTTGATGTAAAGAACAGCTGGGAAATCAGAGATACTATGTAACAGAGTGGTCCGGTGAAAGGAAGCAACCCACTGGAAAGTCTCTATGAAAAGTACTTTGTTTAAAGCGAGAAAGCAAATGAAAAGTAAAAGTAAAAGGAGGAAGAAGATTAATTCATAGAGAAGGGAAGTGTGAACTTTGAGTCAAAGTTTTCCTGCAGTCGTCTGACAAATAAGCCACGCACATTCGAAAGTCTTCGCCATCCATAAGGGGACCGAGCCCGACAGAGGGCAATCCGAAGTTTGTGTGGAAAGATATTGTGAATGATCCGAGCCCGACAGAACTAGACCCGAAGGGAAATAAGCTCGGAGAAGGGACCCCCCCCCTTGCAACTTGTGTTGAAATGTATTGTAGGAGATCTGAGCCCAACAGAGGGAGATCTAAAAGAACTGTGTAGTGAAAGGTCTGAGTCCAGCAGAGGGGTGTCTTTTGGGAAGGTTTTGGATAAGACATTCTTTTGGAAGAAAGAGAAAGAGTCTCGATCGTGGAATGACAGGCGGGCTTAGATCCTATTGTAGACATTTTTTTTCTTTTCACGCTTTTTGTATAAGAAATAGGGCAGGCATTAGGTTTATTAGCATAGGCCATTTTAATTTGACAGACTCCACTACAGCTGCGGTCGAGGCTACTCCCATCTTAGTTAGAGGGTAGAATAGGAGTTTTTCCAATCCCAACCATTTAAATAAAGGTTTTACAAATTGTACTGATTGTGTCAGTCTCTGCTTGTGATACCATGCCTCCCCTACAAAACACCCAGAGAAGCCAAAGGAAGCCGGTGAGTATAGCTAGAGAGAGATGTAACCCTGGGCGCTCCATAACAGACAATTACAATTAAAAGACAATTGTGAAATCCGACTAAGTAGAAAAGAAGTGAAAATAGGGTACAATTCTCCTCACCTGGGACATCAGATTGGGGAAACCTGGAAACTGCATTGCCACCAGCCAAGAGTATATAAAGCAGAGCAAGAAGGGCAAAAATGGTGCAATTCTCCTCACTGGGGATACCAGTCTGGGGAAACGTGGATCCCACATTGCCATTGCTACAAAAAGAGAAACCATTGAAGGTGGTGTGAAATTAAAACCATTCCTAGTAGGGGAGTAAGCCAGAAGAGATACAAGTTGCATGAAGCTGAAGTCTAATTCCTGGCGTTCAGGAAAGGACCAGTTACAGTTGCCTTCAAATAGAAAACTTTGTGCTTATAACAAAGGTTGTGTGTGAGTTGAGACCCATTCCTGGCAGGTGAGTAAACAAGGAAAGGAGCAGTTGTTTTCAAGAAGATAACCTTGCTATCATAAAATGGTTGTGTGTGAAGTTGAAACCCATTCCTGGCAGGCGAGTCAACCAGGAAAGGAACAGTTGTTTTCAAGAAGAGAACTTTGCTATTATAAAAGGGTTTTATGTGAAGTTGAAACCATTCCTGGCAGATGAGTGAACCAGGAAAGGAACAGTTGTTTTCAAGGAAAACACTTTGTTGCTATAAAGAGTAATTAGGAAAGAAGATATTTGCTTTATCATAGCTTTATCCTTTTGACAAACGATTGTGTCACAAGAGACATTTGCTGTGCTGTCCTGACAAAGTTATCCAATGGAAAAAAAGATTTTTGACATGTTTCTAAGTAATCATTTTGGAAGAGACATTTCCGTTACTTATTTGTTGGATGAAAGAAACCTTTTTCATTGAACTAAATACAACATAGTTCAAACAGCTCTTGTAAAAGCCTTTCTGAATTAACTCAAGGCAAG
Source organism: Ambystoma mexicanum (assembly GCF_040938575.1). Taxonomy (NCBI): domain Eukaryota; kingdom Metazoa; phylum Chordata; class Amphibia; order Caudata; family Ambystomatidae; genus Ambystoma; species Ambystoma mexicanum. The sequence continues at coordinate 31,247,949 of NC_090925.1, read as the reverse complement.
GGAATCGAACCCTGGTCACAAGGATTGTTTTATGGGAAAACTGAGTTTGAACTTTTGCACATTTTGGTTAAAGTGATTACAGACATATTTACTGTATGCATTTTGATTGCATGCATTAGTGTGAGGGTCATATATTTGCACACAAGGCCATCTTTCTTTAGCTTTCAGTTTGATAGGCAGTAACCTTCAGGTTGGCATAGGGAGATATAGGTGTTCATTCCATCCCCTTTTTAATTTTCATAAATATGTCAAAAGTCGAGAAAACTCCAACTTTGTGTCTGTGTCTCATTTCTGACCCCTCACTATCTCCAGCTTATATGTGTAATATCCTTACTCCATTCCCAGTCTGCACCTATAGTTTGTACAATAATTCTCCTCCAGAGTAGCTTGGGGAGCGGAAAGAAGCACTGGGAAATCACGCATGTAGCAATTACATGTGATGCTTCCGCGAGTGCATGTCCTCCCCTGGCCGCCAAACCCTTCTGGGCTGGCCCCCTCTTTCCTGCAATGCCCAAACAGTTACAAAACATTTCTGTTTCAATCGTCAGGGATTTTACTTGCGTCATCCCTTCCACCATGCATGCTACTAAAAGCTCTTTAAATAATGTTGATACCATTACACTGGATCCCATAATGTGCCCTTCTTCCCACCTCCTTACAATGATCCAAATGCCACTACCCCCATCCTCCTTCTACCTTATCTCTAAGCATCAGCTGCTCTCTCTCTTTCGAAGTCAGAAGCCGAGGTCTCCTGGCAACGGTTGCCCAGGCTCTTTTTTAAAAGTTGCCCCTTCTCTTCAGCTGCTTACTTCTCCTGTTTAATTCACTCTTCTCTTCTGGGATCTCCCTGGATTTCAAGTATGCCATCACTGATTTCTTGCAAATCCCTCATTGGTCCTTCACGCAGAAGACTTCCTTTCCTCTTCTTCTCAGTACATAAACTGTAATCACAGAAGTATTAGAGGACTTGTGAATGGTTGAAAATGACAGCAGAGATTGAGGTTCAGTCCTTGTGACTCATCCACTTTCTTCCTTTTAAATTGAACGCACAAACCCTTGAACATGGGATCGCCCATGGATATTTTTTCTTGTCCCTTCTATTTGGCATACTCCTCTGCCCCTTAGCCCTGCTCATCTACCCCTTTGGTTTCATATTCAATTCTGATGCGGGCGACTCTCTCAGACCTCAGCGATGCTAGATAAATCTCCCAATCCCATTGTAGACAATGTTTGCCCAGGTACTTTAGGTAGTACACTCCTGGTTAAAAGACAACTGACTCATTCTTACCAATGGCAGAACTGAGGTCCGCATATGTAACCACCAGCTTCAGGTAGGTGAGCACAGTTCTCACTCAATTAATACAAAATAAAAAAAATAACTACATGCTCGTTTCACTGGCCTGGCTGACCTCTTTCCTCTCTGATCGACCCTCCCAGGTCCAACTTGGGTCCTTCCTTTCCTCCATCTGACTCTCTACTTGTGGTGTTCCCCATGGGTCTAACCTCTCTCCCTATCTGTTCAACCAATACCTGGCACGCCTCACCCACTGCATTGCCGCTCTCTGCTCCAACTTTCAGTGCTATGCAGATGACACTCAGCTCTCTTTCAGGGTTCCCTCAGCTACCTCTTCTCCCTCCATCATCTCTGACTGTATGTCTGCCATGCAGGAATGGTGTGCCACCAATGATCTCTGCCTTAACGCCGGTAAAATGGTGGCTCTCCTCATCGGCACACTTGCAACCTTCTTTCCTGTCACTCTCTGGCCAGCCTTCCTTGGCCTTCTTCCTGTTCCCACCGGTGAGGCTTAGAACCTCAGGGTCATCTTCGACTCCACACTCTCCTTTTCTTCTCACATCTCAGATGTCTCTAAGAAGTCAAACTACCAACTGCACCTCCTCAGAGGTATTCTTCCTTTCCTCTCCTTCCCCCAGAAGCTCACTGTCTCTAGAGCTCTGGTTCTCTCTAGGATAGACTACTGCAACAGCCTCTTTCTAAATCTGCCTGTTTCTACTCTCTGCCCTCTGCAACTCACCCAGAACAGGACTGCAAAACCTGTCCTTGGCCTCAAGCCCTGGGATCGTATCTCTCCAGCCCAGAAATCTCTTCATTGTCTCCCAGTGGCGGCAAGGGTTCAATTCAAGACCCTCTGCATTGTCCACAAGGCTTTCTTTGGCCTGGGTGCATAATGCCTTCAACTCTTCCTCCATAAATACCTTCCCACTCGAGTTCTTTGCTCCTCCACCTCCAACTCCCTCAGGGCCAGTCGCTTCTCCAAGCAATGAGTTGGGGGTAGATCTCTTTCCACGGCTAGGGCCTCCCTCTGGAACAGCCTCCCTGCCACTCTGAAACTTGACGAAAGCCATCACCAGTTCTGTTATCACCTCAAGACCTTCCTCCCTGCTTCTGCCTTTGCACTTCTTCTCGCCTGCTCGATCTGTCTGCTTCGGCTCTTTGCACTTGGCTACCCTCTGATCTTGGGCCCAGGTCACTGCCCACCCAGCCACACACTCGCACAGCCCTCTAGCAACCCTTGCACTGGTTCTGTATCTGTAACCATACAGTCCTCTTACCTGCTCTTATCAGACACCCCCGGTCTGCTCATTAAACCTCGCACTTGCCACCCTGCTGGCTGCACTACCAGTTTTTGTTGTTTTTATCCCTTGCTCATCACTTTCCACCTCTTCTCTCTCCCTTGCACTTTCTCCCTACCTTCTCCCCTGCACTCTTGCGTTCTCAATGTCACTGGGCCTAGTAAGGTCGTTGTTTTGTCCTCCTTGTTCCCCTCCCATGCCTTGTCATGCTCAGAAACACATGTGTATGAGCGCCATACAAATAAAATATCATATCATATTGGCTGATTGCTCCCAAATCCTGATGCATATCTCAATGTCCACACTTTCAGGGAAGGAACACATCCCTCTCTTCAAAATTCCAAAGGGCACCACAACCAGAATCCTCTGCTTTTCCTCGAGAAACCTCCTCTGAATCCTCACCTTTACCAGAGTCATTATTTGGTGGTCGAGCATTGGTCAATCTCGGCGATAGAGTCTGGACATTCCCAACCGTCTGGCCTCCTTAAAGGCCATCCTGATCTAACTTCTTCCGGTCCATCATCGCCGCCCTAGACTCCCCCCCACCCAAGAGGCCACCGGGTTGACGAACATCCCGCTCAGCAGAAAATATTGATAATCCTCAAAATAATCAAATGAAGAGTAATAATTATACTAAAATATGTTAAATGTAATGGATCCATACAATTGTTTATCACATTAAGGATATCATTTTGCATGAGTAGATTTGTCATTTATACGTGAAGGAAACATTCCTTAGCAATCAGATATTAAGGAAGACGTGCTTTACAGGATATACTTGAATATGGTTTAATAATATGGATTCAGACTATCAATTGAGCTCTCTTGGGTGGATAATAAGGTGTTGGTTTGGTATTGTGAATTGTGTAAGAGAGGATACGAGGAGCCACGTGAAACCTCCCAGACATTTGTACCTCATGCGTAAGTACATGAAACAACCCACACAGTGCTTGATCACCAGTCTGAAGATGTCCATTGTTACACAAAATAAAGTACCCTGTGTTCCATCTGATCTCTGAGTCTCAAGCAGGCAATATGAGATGATGTTGAGAAAGTTCATATTTTTCGACAGTCTCTTATCATCTTGTGTTACCTTAATTAAACAATGTGTTGCCTTTATTCCTCAAAAAGCCATACTTATGATGCACTCTCTCGTAGTAATCAGACTGACTCCGGCATCCCAAGAAACAGCACACATTGCAAGCTAAAGGGATTTTATTGAGATCTTAGACCCACATTTCAGAATCAACCAGACATGTGACGCTATATCTAACACTTGTGAAAGATTGCTGTCTTTTCCTTAGAAATTCTCATGTGAAGCCTGAGTGAGTGTGTATACTTGTGTAGACCGTAAGAACACCTACTTGCGTCTTAGCGCGGCTTGTGGCTCTTTCTCATGCACTTTCTCATTTCTGCCCCTTCCAGCAAAATGAAGGCAATTTCAGTGTGATCCAGATGGTGGGTATGCTGCGGGGCATCGCCGCGGGCATGCGCTTCCTCTCCGACAAAAACTATGTGCATCGAGACCTGGCTGCACACAGCATTCTTGTCAACAGTAACTTGGTCTGCAAAGTGTCAGGCTTCGGCCTATCCCATTTCATAGAAGATGAAGCGTCCAACCTCACATACGCCGGGACACTGGTGAGATGCCAGACCATATTTCAGACATAAGAGCTCCTTTAATCCTGGTCTAGCATGTCAGCCTTCCTGTTACTGAGGACTCCAAATAGTGCTTAATCCTCCAGAAATCCTACATCACCTCCCTGATGTCAGTATAGGGTCCTATGTATTATCATTGAGGTTGGGGTATGGAGGTGGGCACGATTTCCCTCTTAGCAGCATTTCTCCCTGTGACTGTGAGCCTTTGGTGCCTTTCTATTTGTTAAATAGCTTGTTTCTGCTTCACCTACTGTATGACATACATGTTGCTATATAATCATACCATAAACCTACATGTCTGCCAAAACCACTAACACAATCCTTCAATGTGTTGGGGAGCCAGAGCAGAAGTCCTGAGTAGGCATTAGGATATGGCATTACATCTTGAAAGAGCTAGGATAATTTTACCCCTCCACTTGGCCTCTACTTCACCAAAGCATATTTGTATTACTGTTTTTGGATATCAGAACGTCAACCCTTTTTTAATGCATTAAAAAATAACTTTATATCCAATTTTGATCAAATGCACGTTAGGATTTCTCAGCCGATTCTCTATATCTTCTGTTCATCTCTATTTTCTAGGGTGGCAAAATGACCATCCGCTGGACTGCACCGGAAGCCGTCCAATACCAGAAGTTTGCAAGCTCGAGCGATGTGTGGAGCTATGGCATTGTGATGTGGGAAGTAATCTCCTATGGCGAGAGGCCATACTGGGACATGACAAATCAGGAGGTACGTTATGAGAGGGGGACATAATGATTTTGGAAATAAGATTAGCATTTCAGCACACAGGAAAATGTAAAGTGGGATCAAGACTAATTAGCCAGTGCATATAAAAATTAAGAATAGATTTATTTACCCACATTATGAGCTAAAAACAAATGTTTTAATTAACCTAGTATTTATAGTATTTATTGCACTTATTGTTTTTATTGAGGGACCAAGGTCTTTCGCTCAAAAATAAGGGTGATGGAGAAAGAAGAGCTTGATGGAGCGGAGAAACAAGTACAGTGATCAAGGACGAGGCCAGACACAATACCATCAGTAGGCCAAGGGGACTGGATATGTACAGGTTCATATTTACAGAAGAGTTAGATGTGGGGTTGCCAGGGAGGGGGAGGTAAATGGCAAGTTGAGAGTTCACCATCTTGGCCCAGGAGGTGACCATAAGGGAAGTTCAGTGGTGGTGCAGTTTGCCATGAGCAGTAGGGCATCTGTGGTGAACCAGAAGAACGGGTCGGACAACTTTTTGTCTTGGTTTAAGAGTTTTATGTAAAGGAAAATAAAAACTCTTAAACCATGACATACGCCTATGAGTGACATTCCCAGCGAACAAAAAAAAGACTAAGGGTGCACATCAAGTGCAAACAAAAAGTATTCCAGCCAAACCTATATGTCTAAATGGCCCTGCCACTTCATAAAAAAGGTCTAACTAAAAAAAGGAGGCTTATAGACCAGCCTTGGTATGGGCTACTGCCTGACCCACTTGTAATTGAGTTATTCTCAATCTGATCGATCTTGCCCAGATGGCGTCCCCAAATTTAGACAAGTCAACGGTTTGTGATCTTTTTAAAGTTCCAAATCCCTCATGCAAGACTTGACAACAAGACTTCCCCATTCCCTGTTGGGACTTGCTCAACATCAGTCTGTTCGGAGGAAAAGTTTCCTGGTTCTTTGCGCACCATTAATTGAAGGACTCTATCGCCAATGTTTGAGAGTGTTAGATTTACTTCCCCGTTGTTTCATCACAAGACCTGTGTTGCAGTTTTCTTGATACTTTGGGCCTGATTTACATAAGCATTTTACAATGGTACAATCCCATAGGAAAACACTCGGTGAATCAGGCCCTTAGAGCGGTTTGTCTGTAGCTTTTCCCTCTTTCACTATTGACACTGTTTGTCCATCTTATTGCCCTGCCTGTTCAGGCTTTGGCCGCTTAGTTTGCCTGATTTGACACTGTTAGTATCCCTTCTCACAGGATTAGTGAAGCCAGGTACTTGGTACTTTCGAGTGGCTTTTCGTACTGGGGGATATTCCAGTTTTGAATCACATAGTTCAAATCACGCTTTCTCTCTCTTCCAGCAGGGTCCGGGTGCCCATTACATTCAGTTTGTGTGTCGTACCTGCATCGGTTTCACCTCTTTGGGAAACCTGCACTTGGTGGGTACCTCATTGGCCACAAGTTCAGAGTCTCTCCCTCTGACAGTGCTTCTCGCATTGGGAGAGGCACTCACTGGTAGGAGTCTGGGATCTCGGGTTCCTCTCTCCTCTCGGACCTCAAAGTTCGTTGACGGGTGCCATGCCCACCAACGTTTGTTAGTGGTCACGCCACCCATGAAGACAGTTGTCTCTCCGTCCTTTTCTTCCTTTTGCATGGAGCCACTTGCTCCGCCAAGGTATAGACCTTCCAGCAGCAGACTTCTCACCGGACACGTTACTGCTGGCTCTGCGGCTCAAGGTGGCACTGCCACTACAGGACATAGGTGCTGCAAGGGATTGCCTCTGCGTAGCACTGCCTCTCCTCCCAACGTGGGGCTTCCACCTAGTGTGGGACTTCCTCCCAACCTAGGGCTTCTCCTCCCATTCACAGTACGTTCTTCTTGTATATACTTTAGAGTCAATGAAGTACTGTCTGTCTTATTTGATCATGGCTTTCAGTTTCGGTTCACCATTACCAGAAGCCAATAGAGTCCAGGCAGGATGCTATATTTGTAACTGGGAAAGCAGGAGTTGTTTGCAGAACGTATTGTTTGGACAGGGAAACAAGAAGGGAGCCGCTCCAATTGAGGTCCCACCTGCCCACAGCCCCTAGGGAGGCTCTTGCATCGCGGGCCCACTTCCCTAACCTCAAAGGGGGTGGCTCCCCTATTGGGAGAAGCAACAAATTGTCCTGATTCCTCACACATCCCAGTGGTGCAGAGGAAGGAGGGGGCAGGAGCAAAAGTGAGAGGATGAGCATAGGTATCGGGAAAAAGAAAGATTGAGGAGGATGCGTGAACAGAGACTTCATGAACGAGAGAAGCAGGAGATAGTGTCTGCCAGGTAAGAGGGTGCAAGCCATGCACGGATTTCAGGACAGGCAGTGATGTTGTAAAAAGGGGTAGGAGTTGCAGGCGATTAGACATCCTGGGCTAGTAAAGAAGATTTAGATCACAACAATTAATTGTTTGTGAAGCCCTCTCATAGAGTTTACCTTTCAATTGACAATCACAGTGAGGATCGCAGTTTCACCTACAATGGTTATAACTATCGAAATTATATCTGGCCTATGTGATGGATCTAGTGAGTTCATCCCTAGAAACCCAGTATAGGCCTCCACTCATGTGGCCAGGGAAAAGAAGCTGCTACCTGGTCCTGACCCTGGGGCTGGTACCATATGGGAGGATCACGTGGGATGTGACTCATGCCAGGGGACATTGGAGACCTATTTATCCCATGATTCCCCTATAATTCCTGAACTATTGATTGCTTACTGTAAAATAGAACAAACTATTGTCACCATTATGGACTTCAGTTCCCATAATGCTAGAAATACTGGGAAGAGCAAGAAGGGCTCAGAGGTATTGAGGACTCTGAATGCAAAGGTGCGGTCTAGATGCTGCCGACCAGAGCACCTGATCGGGATATTTATATCCTAAAATGAGGAAAAGCTGTGGAATGCAGGTGAAGCAGACGAAGAAGGCCATGGAGTTACTGAAGGCCATGAGGGTGACTTAGCTGCGGAAGCCAAATCTATCTGAGGTGCAGGAGTAGCCACAGAGAGAAGTACACCAGCAGAAGTCACCACGAAGGATGAAAACAATCTAAATTTCAGAGTACACGCAGAAGGAAGCGGCATACTAAGAAGAAGCCCAGCTGAAAGGGAGACATGCTCCCAGAGCAACATACAGCAGGTTGTTGAAGCTGCAGAAGATCAACCGAGCTGTCAGTGCTCCAGAAGACTGACGCACAGTTTACCGGAGAGAGAGCATTCTAAATACTGGAGGTCCCCTGCAAAGCCTGACAGCAAGAAGGAGCCGCTGCAGAGAACCGGTGAGTTGGCTGAATCCAAATGCTGATCCCTGGATGCTCCATACAAGAACATTGTTACAATATAACAATTTTGAATATCGAACAATTAATGAATCAAAGCAGAAACCATTTTCTGAATATGGAATAAGCAAAGAAACCGAACAAAAGTTTCAGAGACAAAAGTCTCCTTAAAAGAAACTAACAGTGGGGAAAGTTTATGACCAGCGTTATTCACAGACAAGAGACTGTCAAAATACTTTAATAGAACTACCAGGGAGAAAAGCCTCTAACCAATATAACCAACAGCCAAGAGGCTACGAGAAAAACATATTAAGACTACCAGTTAGAGAAGCTCATAAGCAGCATTACCACCAGCCAAAAAGTTGTGAGAAAACCTTAATAAAGCAACCAAGGTATAAATCCCCTTATAAGAGATATACTTTTGAGAAAGCCTATATCTCACAAGAGACTCTAAGAAAAAGCAGCCATTGTTCAACCCTCTTTCCAAGATAGATTGGTGTGGAGAACCTTGGAAATAATATTGCCATCAAGGTTTTGTTTGAAAGTAGTTGTAGGAGTTTTCCTTCATGGAAGGCAAGTATACCAGGAAAGGGTTTATAGTGGTTAGTCTTGGCAGGCGAGTGGACCAGGAAGAAGATGGTTTGATTAAATACCTTTGTGACGAAAAAGTGTGTTGAAGGAACCTCTGTTGAAGAAAATCCATTTACTTTATCATTTGTTTGACAAGCAGTGGCATCACTAAGACAAGCTGATTTGTTATCCTGACAAAAGTGTTTTACATCAAGAAGATGTACTAAGAATAGCTTAATTATATTGGTTTGAACTTTTGTTCATGAAAGAAAGACAATTATCTTTTCAAGAGAGATACTGTGGAAAACATCAAGTTGTTTTGAATTATCAGCCAAATGCAATGGACGAGACATTTGGTGTATCCCAGAGAAAGACAGAGTGGTTGAAAAAGACTTTTCTGATACCTTGAACAAAACTATGCTGAATCAGAACTCTAATCAAAATATTCCTGAATTGATACAGGGGATGGGAGTCCAACCCTGGTTTCAAGGAGTGCTTTCAAGAACTTTGAAGTTTGAATTAAGAAATGGTTTTGTTACACTAAACATTAGCCATACTATTTGTAGAATGTTGCCGCATGTATTAGCGTGAGGGTTAGAGCTGTTTAAGACAATAGGTCATTTTTCTTTAGCCTTAGTTTTCTAGGCAGGGACCTCTCTGTTAGGATAGGGAAAGATAGGTGTTTTTCAAACCCTTTTTATTTGAACAAATGGCAAATCTTGAGAAAACTTTACCTTTGTGTCTGTCTCACATTTCTGACCCCTCACACCTAGCAGTGAGTCCTTATCATTTTCTTTTCCAGTTAGTCTTTATTGAGGTCTTTAACCTTAACATTGAAGACATCACAGCATCTAGCAATCTGTAAATAAAGCATTCATTTGAAGATCTTTACACTGTTTGCTGCAAACAACTTTAGAAAATGGGGCATCTAGGTGGCCCCCAGAATCTTAGTATGCATTATTTGCTGATCATTGAGTACCGCAACATTTGTACATATTGCATGTTCTTATTTGGGATAATCTGCCACATCATCTACATATCTCAACACTATTTGAGCCCCAGTGTACCTGCGTTAGTCGTCGTACATAGCTTCTTGCGACATTGCTTACAAATGCACCACTTGGCGGCTCCTTACCATTCCACAGGGCTGGGAGCATCCTCACCCTCGTGCACTGCCCATGACCACAGGCACCCTGAGAGTAGGAGGAGAGTCTGACTTGGGTATCGTTTCAAGAGCAAATGCATTCAGACACATGTCACTCTCTGTAATAAAGATGGGCATGCCACTGAAGGCCTACCAAATGCATCACTGATTGGGTGTCAGCACAACGGGCAGGGTGGATGAATCCACACCCCCTCCTCAACCCACGGAAGCCAAATGGAGAATGACCCTCCGACCTTGGTTGGCACGGGTTTCTGGTTTTAGAAGGAACAGGGCACAACAAGGCAGCCAATGGGGTGAGGACTGGAGTCCCCAGGGCTGCGTGTGCAGCAGCGTGAACTCTGGATCAGGATGCTGAGAATAACACCACCCCTGCAGTGTTTTAGCTTTAGGAAGTGCGGGTAAGTGTCACTGCTACCGCAGAATCGTGCTGAGGCAAGCCGCTGAAGCGAGAGTGCAGGTAAGTGTCACCGTTGCTGTATTCTCATCCCGAGGAAAGCTGCCAAAGTGGAGCTGACAGGAAGGACACAGCAGCCGCAGTGGCAAGGTGGAGGCATGTTGGCGGTAAGCAGCTGAGGCGAGTGAGGATCGGTTCGGGAGAGATCTCACCAACACAGCACCATCCTGCCTGTGCCATGTACTTCAATAATCAGCAATCAGCATGGGCCAGGATGGGGTCTTAAGTAGAGCCTCCGGTCAGCCCTCTCCAGCTTCCGGGGGCTCTAGGTACTGTAGTCTGGGGCCCCAGAGTTCCGCAACACCAGGGCTTGTTGGAGCTTTTCATGATAGCACAAGCCACATCAAAAGGCTCCATTCCCCCTGGATGTATTCCTGAGAATACCCCCTTCTTAAGGGCCCTCCTAGGTCCAGGTTTACTGGAATATCTTTGGTGAAATGCCCTTATCAAGCAAGGCACGTGCACAACAGTGTAGGTTCCCAAGACCTTACCCTTTCCATTCCACAAAGTACCACAGCTGTCGTTGACTGCAACGTGAGCCCACAATTTGTTGTACCTTGAATTCCTCTAGTCCTTCTTCCGGTTTATCTGGTGGCTTTCTGGTCAATGCAGTAAGTGCTGCGGGTTTGAGGAGTGAGACATGGAACACCAGGTAGATGCACAGGTGGGAAGGCAAAGTCAAACGAATCACAGAAGATAAGGAGACACCTTTTTTGATAACATACAGACCAATGACCCTTGGTTTTAATTTTTTGAACCCACCCTCTTTAGGTTCCTTGTGGACAACCACACTATGTTCCTAACCTCATAATCAGGAGCCTTACATATTTTCCCTCTGCTTGACGATTGTACATAGCCTTTGCTTTCTCAAGGTTCTATCATGCTCTGTATATCAAGAATCACCTTTTTATGATCTGACATTGCTAGTACATTAGCAGTGTCGGGCAAGTCTTCCAGGATGAATTTGTTATCAGCTCCATACAGCCACATATGTGGGGACATTCCAAAGGATGTATGTTCTGAGTTGTACATGAATTCTGCCAGCCATAGGGCTTGTAACCAGGAATCAGTAACCTTGGCCAGTAAGCATTTCAGGCACTGTTCCATGGTTTGATTCACCTGTTCTGTCAGCACATCTGTTTGAGGATGGTAACTGGTAGGTGAACTGGAAACCATGATCTAATGCAATACTTATGGGAAGACCATGCAACCGTACAATATGATGAAGAATAGATCTGCCATTTTCTCTGCACTGGGAATTCCTTGGCAAGGCATGAAATGTGCTTGGTTGGTGTGGTAATCCACCAATACCATTTTAGTATCGAACCACTTTTCCATTGGCAGTTCAGTCACAAAATCCATTGATATATTTGACCACGGTGTTGGAGGTTTTAGAAGTGGTTGTAGAAGGCCTGTAGCTTTCCTATGATCTGCCTTGTTTCTCGTACAAACATCACATTCCTGAATATACTCATGTACATGTTGATCCATTTGAGACCACCATAATTATCTACCCAACATTTGCTTGGTCTTTCGCTCCCCCGAATGGCCAGCTAAGTGAACGTCATGACACACCCATAGGGCTATTTTCTCTATTTCCCAAGTAAGTAAGAACAGTTGGTTGGCATCACAGGGGAGCCCCACGTGTATCGTCTGTTTACTGTCCAGTGACACCCAATCCTGCAGTGTTCTAGGATGCTTGTAGTGATCACCCCAAAGATTTTCTCTACTTTTTTAAGGGCTTGGTAGTCCTCAATGTGCCAGATCAGTGGTGGGCACCTGAGAGTCCACATCAGTGGTGTGCTCCTGAGAGACCGGATCAGTGGTGGCCTTGTGGGAATACATATGAGTGGTGGGTTCCCGAGAGACCAACTCAGTGATGGGCTCCTGAGAGACCAGGTCATAGGTGGGCTCATGAAATATCAAGGGCAGTGGTGGGCTCCTGGAATACCAGATTAGTGGTAGGCTCCTGAGAGACCAGGTTAGTGGTGGTCTCCTGCTCAGGAGCAGATGAATATGTCATCAATAGCTTTTACCCTTCACCCATCTCAACACTGCGCAGGTGAGAAATGTTACTCATTAAGACAACTGTACCCCCTTATCCCAGACAAACACAGTAGGAAATGTACACAGTCGAAACAGAAGAATCACGAGTAATCAAACTAACATTATGAAAAAACATGTGCATGCCTCTACTAGACATGAAGCACATCTGCACACGCCATAAAAAAGCATTAGGTAAATATGCACTTGTACATGAAGAATATTAACTGAATCCATTCATATATGAAGAACATAACATAAGCAATATATGCTCAATGCAACACTAATGGCATGCGAGTATAGCTCACTAACATAGAAATGTGATAGTAACGGGCAGCCACCTTTTCCAAAATGGAAGCCGCAGTAATCCTTTTAAATACATAAAAGCCCCAGGACTCATAGAGAAACACAGAATGCTGAAATAACAGATCTGTGCAGAGTTTAGACATTAACTCGAGGCCTAATTGATATTTGATATTTATATTTTATTTCTATCGCACTCATACACAAGTGTTTCAGAGCACGACAAGGCAAGGGGGGGAACAGGGGAGAACAAAACAACAATCTTACTAGGCCCAGTGACATTGAGAATGCGCAAGTGCATTGGAGAAGGGGAGGGGAAAAGTGCAAGGAAGGGGGAGAAGTGGAAAGTGCAGAGCATAATGAAGTGCAGAGCATAATGAGAACAGAATAAATAATATGAATAAATAATTAATAAAAGCAACAAAAGTGGTAGCGCAGCCAGCAAGTGGCAAGTGCTGAGTTTAAGGCAGCAGACAGGGTAGGACAGATAAGTGCATGAAGAAAATGGGGCGGCTGTATGGGTACAGATACAGACCCCAGTACAAGGGGTGGCCCAGAGGCAGTGTGGGAGGGTGGCAAGGTGAGCTGGAACCTTGGCCCGGAGGACAGAGGGTGGCTAGGTGTACGGTGCCAAGAGAGACCAGATCAGCAGGGAAGAGAGGGGCGAAGGCAGAAGCAAACAGGAAGGTCTTGATGTGTTTCCGGAACTGGAGATGGTTCTCCTCAAGTTTTAGAGTGGCAGGGAGGCTGTTCCAGGGGGAGGCCCCAGCCGAATATAGAGATCTACCCCCAGCTCATTTCTTTGAAAAACGACTAACCCTGAGGGAGTTATGGGTAGAGGAGCGAAGAGTTCGAGAGGGGAGGTATTTGCAGAGGGATAGCTGAAGGTATGTTGGACTCAGGCCCCAGAAAGCCTTGTGAACAATGCAGAGGGTTTTTAATTTAATACTTGCATCCACTGGGAGCCAATGGAGAGATTTCAGAGCTGGAGCGATACTATCCCAGGGCTTGAGGCCAAGCCTTGCAGTCCTGTTCTGGATAAGTTGTAGAGGGTGGAGAGTGGAGGCAGGTGGATTTAGAAAGAGGCTGTTACAATAGTCCAACCTAGAGAGTACCAGAGCTTGGAAGACCATACGCTTCTGGGGGAAGGAGAGGAAAGGCTGAGTACCTTGGAGAGGTGCAGTAGGAAGTTTGACTTTTTAGACACATCAGAGATGTGGGCGGAGAAGGAAAGTTTGGAATCAAGGATGACCCCGAGGTTCTTAGCCTTGCAGGTGGGGGAAGGAGGAGGGCAAAGGGAGGCTGGCCAAAGAGTGAGGGGAAAGGATGGAGAAGGTGTGCCGATGAGGAGGATATCCGTCTTGCTGGCATTCAGACAAAGACCATTGGCAGAACACTAATCTTGAATGGCAGTAAGGCTATCAGAGATGATAGAGGGAGAGGAGGTGGCCGAGGGCAGCCTGAAAATTAGTTGACAGTCGTCAGCGTAGCACTGGATATTTGAGCAGAAAATGGCAATGCAGTGGGTGAGAGTTTCCAGGTATTGGTTGAAAAGCCAGGGTGAGCCAGGGCCAGGCCTAAGCCAAGGTTACTAAGAAATTAGGGAGGGGTTTGCTCAGAAAGCCAGGTGCACAAATGCAATACAAAATAGGAATTAAATAGTAGATAATACAGTCCCAGCAGTGGCTCACAGAGCTTTTTAGTTTGGGCTATTGGGTGTCGATTGCAACACCTATAAAGCCCAAACTATTGCATTCAAATACTGATTCATATATACATAGGGTGAAGAACTTTGGAGAAGGGCTTTTGAAGAGAGGCAAATAGAAACTACATTGTGGAGGGAGGATAGCTCAGGGGCAATGTGCTCACCTTGGAAGCAAGAAGACACAGAGCAACACAGGAACAATCCCCGCGTCCGTGCTTAGAAACCTCTGGGTTTTTAAGTGCGTTATAAATAACCAATTATAAAATTATACACCGTTGTTTGGTTATAAGCCCCACCCATTCCTTACCCATTACCTTGCTAATCCCTATGGCTAATCCCACCCCTTCCTGCTGTTCCCCTCCCACAAGTTCTCTTCATGGGAACTCTTTGAGGTCTGAGCTCTTCTATGCTGGCAGCCAAATTGGAGATGCACTTAATTGTTATCTCATGAGGAAAGTCCTTGATTCACCAAAACCAAGTCATTTGTTTTAAAATGTAGGGCGTAAAAATAATGATGGCTATTTTCCATTATGTGTTATGAAAACATGAGCTCTTTTTGTACACATTTTACTTATCCAAAGAGAATATGTATTTGTTAAAACATGTTTCCAAATTGTGATATGTTAACATCTCCAATGATTTATGGGTTCATTATAAGCATTTCGGTTTCTTTAGTAACTGACCCACTGCAATGAGTCACAAACATTCATTTTCAAGATGACAGCTGCATTCACTGTCCAATAGCATGAAAACATTGTGCTGCGCTCTGGTTGGTTGCTCAGGGAATGGATGGTGGGTGTGTCGCAGGTCACTGTTGTGGGTCTGCGGGCCTGGCAGGCTTCCTCCTATGCTCACACCCACTTCCCACAGATAAGGTGAATATGTCTTTCTGTGAAGCTCCTTGACCTTCTCTATGCCTACCATGAGAGCAACTGTGCCTGCAAATCACAGCTCTCTATCGGAAAAGCAGCTGCCCAGCCATTTTGAAGCGTTTCATTGTAAATAGGCTCCTGTGTTCCAAAGAGATGTCAAAATTAAGGTCTGTCACGAACAGCGGTGCTAGTGAAATGAAAGCCTAGAATATGCAATGAAAGCCTAACGGATGCAGCGATGTGGCAATAACAGCACTCTTTGCATCTGCCAAAAGTAAACATGCCAGGGATAAGAGATGCATACCTAATAAGCTCTGTCTTTCATGGTATCTAAAGCTCTTTCTGCTCGGGGCACAGCACCTTTGGGGGTGCCATTAGCGCCCATTGCTGTTACACTTGAGAAAAGCCTGATTTTCAAACAATGTGAACGTTAACAACAAAGAAAGGGTGACCATGTGCTTGGGGGGATGAGCAGACACCAACATTGTGACTGCACTACATCTCTAAATGACAGTCACCCCGAGGCTCCATTCCAGCCACTTTCGACAATTGAACAGTGGAAGTCATTTGACCAAAGACGATGTAAGCGGAATAAAAACAAGCATCAGCAAAGCCGAGAGGCCAGGCACGCATTCATGTTCATGCGCGTGTGTGAGCGCGTGTGTGCGCGCTTGTGTGTGAGAGTGGATGTGTGCTTGTTGGCAGAGTTTGGATTAATGGATGTGTAGTTTGCATGTGTGTTTGTGTGGCAACATTTGTATTTTTTAGCTAATATCATTTTTCTCATGTTATTTAATTTTTCCTCTAAAAATAGGACTCGCTCCAATAAAAGCGACATGTTTTTAAATGCATATCTCTCAAAACTTGAGGGTCAAGCAATAGGCCGACTTTATTTTCACTACAAGCTATGACACCAGTTTTAAAGAGTGATTAAAATGTGCTTGAAGTGTAAGTCAAGTGAAGTTTACTGGCTGGTTTTGGCTTCGAAGGAGGGTGATCATGAGTCATGTAATGGTGACAATCCCCTGATATGGGGAGCTGAAAGGACGGAAAACTATTGGGCAGCTGCAGTGGCATTGCTCATTTAGTTGCTTTGGAACAGATAGAAAGACAAAAACAACCCTTAAAAGAATAAGAATATTAAAAGAGGATTATAGAAAGGATGTTGGTGTGTGATGGCAAAGAAAAAAATCATTATTCTTAAAGCACATTTTCTCATAGTGCATTGTTTTAAAAAATGTGGTCGAACTATTGAGAACAGTGGGCTTATTGATCCATATTATAATTAGTACATTAAATAAGCTAGCAAAACAGTAAGGTGAGCCACCAGACTGACTAAGACATTATTAGTTTGAGCTATTAGGTGGCTATTGCATTAGAGTACAGATAGGGAGGAATGGCATAATATAGAGGAATGGCATATGAGGATGGAAACACAATCTATAGGTATTGGTTTGTTATAAGCACACCCATTAACTACCCATGGCCATGCTAATCCCTATGGCCATTCCCACCCATTCCTGCCTCTCCCCACCCAAAATTCTCTTCATGGAAACTGTTTAGTCTCCCTTTAATCTAGTTTTACCATCAGACTTTGCACTGGAAGCCTAAACTGTTGGCATTGCCAATGCTTGTTATAACTAGACTAGGCACAAAGCAAGGGAAGATATAGGGAGGGACAGTAGAACCAATCAGAGTATAGTGAGACAATGGTCTAGTGTAAGTGGCCTTGAGTGCTGTGCACTGCCTCATGTAATTTTCAAGCAAAACACAATCCAGTTAAAATGTGTATCTCACATCAATTCTGCTGGTCAGCACATGGTGAGGTCACATGTGGGAGGTGAGATTTCAGTGGGTGATGCCATAAAATGGCCAGTGTGGGTTTTGATTCCCAGGAAATGTGTTTGCCCAGTAAGAGGAGGCTAATGCATTTCATCCATAAGAGCGTGACCAATCAGCTTGTAACTAATGTTTTTTTTTATTTATATTATCCTGTGGTTTATGGTCATAAAGGTTGCTCCAGTTGGAGGTGGTTATTCAAGCACCAGAACTGTTTTGAGATGCTTCTCCCAGCTGGGGTTGGGGGAGGGGTTCAATAAATATTGTATTTCCCGCACAGTGCCCGTTTTTTTTTATGAAATATTTTTGTATCCATTTTTTCAATATTCCTGTGAAGCAGACCTCTTTTCAATGGTGAGCCAGCTACCAGGAGAGCTCAGTCTTCATAAGACTGCTGCGACAGAGGCCTGGAACTCTCCCACTGCATAGCACTGGGGCCCTGGCGGGAGCCTTGTGCAATTAGATAAGTGCATAAAGGAAGCTACCTGGTTGTGCGGCTTGAGGGGGAATGCAGAGTTTTGACAAGGGAGAAATCAGCATCGTACATTATGATTAGTGTGCATTGTGTGGGAAGCGGAGTGAGTTTTTTGTGATGGAAATATAGCATTGGCCTGGCACAAAGGGAGCAGATTTACTTGGTATATATGGGGGAATTGTGATAAAGGATTAATCATGATGGATAACCATGACAAGGTTAAGGAAAGTTACATAATACACCTCGTATGAGGTATTAATGGTGATGAGATTTCCCAGGACAAGGTCATGAAAGATTATGTAACACACCTCATATGAGGTTTTTAATATTGATGAGAGAAGGTGACCTCACCAGGAGTGGGCAGACGGCTGTATTGTATTTGTAGTATATTTATTTGTGCAGTGATGGCTGGTGCCAGCTTACCACACATATATATGGGAAGCCAGCAGGAGTGTTATTTGTATTATTCTGGCACAATTTTTTGTGGTATAAAATAGGACATTAGAGGTGTTTTGTTTGTGTTGGCAGGAAATATTGTGTTTTTTTAATGTTTAAAGGGCCTGTTTTATGTTTTTGTATGTACACAGTTGAAGATTTTGCTGCACATTGAAAGGTTTCATTATGAAAAATGCAGTCCTGGTTGTGGTTGGCAGAGGCTGGCAAGCTACATTCCTGAGAGGAGGATGAAATGCAGTGAGAAATTGTCAGGCAGCCTTGTTCTGTTCGCAGAGACTGCACTCGAAAGGAGGGATTAGGGAATTGGTTCACGGCATGCTCGTAGACAGAAGCAGATCACAGAAGCTGCATTTTTGAGAAAGGGGACCAATAACTCCATGGGTACAAATATTAGTAGCTGAGTTCTACACATTTTTGGAGCAAGATGTATTTTGAGGTAGAATTATTTTTTGTTTTTAAAGGGACAGTGGGTATTTTTGCCCATTTTTAAAATAAGTGTAAAATAATGAGAGAACATTTAGTTTGTTTGAATTAGCAAAGGGTTAAATAAGATGATGATTCAGAAGAAAAAACAATGATTAACTATTTTATTATAAGCTGACCAAGTACTTATTTTGGAGACTTGTAAGCATCTGTGGAATGGCTTAATTTTCTTTTTAACATAAAAGAAATGAGGTATTAGGAAAATAATACAGCATTATAGATGAACAGCTCCTCCATGTGTGCTTGCTTGCATGTATTTGATGTGTAAAGCTCGCCCTGTTAGAGGACTCTCAAAAAGGAGGGGCGTTGGTTAGGAGTCAGTTATTGTATGTGTAGTCTAGATGAAGATTGGTATATGGGGCCAGTCCCTTTATGAGCTATTGTTTTAGAAAAGCTAGCAGGGATGGTGTAGTGTCAGTTTAATGTTTATGGATGACTTTGGAAAAAATGATCAGAAGTGGTTGTGATTTTTTGAGGTGTAGAAAGTGAAAGGTTGATTAGTAAGAGATCGTGATTTATGGAATTGTGAGGTGCATGTCATTTTTGGTTTGTTTGTAAGTATTTTGAAATTGCACACACGAGAAAGCTGGCATGTTTATAGACTGAGTGTCCAAATGACCACCATGTGTATTTGAGAAGCACACAGACACATGTTGACACATGGGGAGGAGTTTTCCTATGTGAGTGCCAATTTTGATTGGGTAATGTATGTATGTAAAGCACTTTGGATTAAAGTGCTATATAAATATGACATTATATATATATATATATATATATATATATATATATATATATATATATATATATATATATATATATATATATTGAGCAATGTTGAAATGTAATGTGAAGGCGATGCATTTTGTTTTGGGTGGCAGGTATTGGGTAAAGAGACAGGAGAAGTATGGAGAGAGTGGATTAAAGGCTGATTAATCCTTTTTCCTTTTTGCTATTCGTGTGATTTTAGGCATAAGAGATGTTCATGGAAGAGATTGTTTTGGGGAGGCTCCAGGGAAATGGTAGAGGGGAGGAGAGGCCTAAAGAAACCCCAAAGCAGGGTGAGAGATCATGGACTCCAAGGAGGGGCGAGAAAAATCAAACCCCAAGGCAGGGCGAGAGACCTGAGACCTCAAGGCTGGGTAAGAAAAAAGAAACCCTAAAACAGGGTGAAAGACCTGAGACCCCAAGGCTGGGTAAGAAAAAAGAAACCCTAAAACAGGGTGAGAGACCTGAGACCCCAAGGCTGGGTAAGAAAAAAGAAACCCTAAAACAGGGCGAGAGACCTGAGAGCCCAAGGCTGAGTAAAAAAAAGGAACCCTAAAACAGGGTGAGAGAACTAAGACCCCAAGGCTGGGTAAGAAAAAAGAAACCCTAAAACAGGGTGAGAGACCTGAGACCCCAAGGCTGGGTAAGAAAAAAGAAACCCTAAAACAGGGTGAAAGACCTGAGACCCCAAGGCTGGGTAAGAAAAAAGAAACCCTAAAACAGGGTGAGAGACCTGAGACCCCAAGGCTGGGTAAGAAAAAAGAAACCCTAAAACAGGGCGAGAGACCTGAGAGCCCAAGGCTGAGTAAGAAAAAAGAAACACTAAAACAGGGTGAGAGACCTAAGACCCCAAGGCTGGGTAAGAAAAAAGAAACCCTAAAACAGGATGAGAGACTTGAGACCCCAAGGCTGGGTAAGAAAAAAGAAACCCTAAAACAGGGTGAGAGACCATGGACTCCAAGGCAGGGTGAGAAAAGCCAAACCGCAAGGCAGGGTGAGAGACCCGAGACCCCAAGGCGGGGTAAGAGAAAAGAAACCCCAAGGCAGGGTGAGAGACCTGAGACCTCAAGGCAGGGAAGAGAAAACAAAACCCAAGGCAGGGAGAGAGACCTGAGACCCCAAGGCTGGGCAAGAGAAAATAAACCCCAAGGCAGGGTGAGAGACCCAATTCACCAAGGCAGAGTAAGAGAAAAGAAACCCAAAATCAGGGTGAGAGACCATGGACTCCAAGGCGGGGTGAGAAAAACCAAACCCCAAGGCAGGGCGAGAGACCGAGACCCCATGGTGAGGTAAGAGAAAATAAACCTCAAGGCGTGGTGAATGGACCCGAAACCCAAGGTGGGAGAAAGACTGAGATCTGCCGAGCAGGAGAGAACACCAGGATCTCTCTTGGGAAGAAGGTTACCAGGAAAACAGGCCGAGTTGAGAAACACAAGCCAAACGCTCCATCTTGAGACTAAAGACAAGAGACATTTATGGGACTTAAATGAACAGTACAAACAAGAGGAGTTTTCACAGCCATTCATCCTAAGGCTTTGGACTGTACACAGGGCAGACACTAGAGGGTGGGGGTCGGAAGCCAACCACCATTCATTTACCCAGGTCCCAGGCCCAACTGTACCTTTGTAGCATGTATGTGCTTCTTTCATGGTGGGGTAGTGAAATATTTTTCATGAAAGAGTAGGACCAAAACTTTTAGTGGTAAGGGTTGTATAGGTTTTTCTTGTGATCTAGAATGAAGAAAGGTTTGATCGCAATGCCATCTTGCCCGTCTCCAGATTCTGCTGAACCGCATGTTCTTGATCTTCAAGAAGATCATTGTGTCTTGCACAGGTATCAATCAGATTGTCAGTGCAGGGCTGAGAACCAGGTTCATCAAAGTGGAATGGGATCAGGCGTGAGTGATTATAAGCTCCTACACAGCAGGTAACTGAATGGGTCTGTGAGATGAAAGCACAGGAACATTCATATGTGAACAATAGTATTGTCCTCTGAGCCACTGAGTAACGCTGCTAATTCTCCCTTGAACAACTTACTCATCTGTGGCTCTTGACAACACATTTGGTGGAAGTTGATAACTGGTGTCAATAAAGTCACAATACCCTTTGCCCATATTACTGTTGGGAGGATATTTCCCAGCCTTCTTGTTTTATGGACTCAAATTGAACACCATTGGTGCCTTTATAGCTCACTATGTGAGAGTAGTACTTCCTAATTCCACTCACACAGTGTGGGGTGCATTTACAGGCCCTAAGCAGAAATCCCTGTCACTTAAGAAAAAATGCATTTAAACATTGGCATGAAAAACGGCTGTGCTATGCTTTCCCTGGCACGTGTTTGGCAAGCATTTAAACATTGCCACCTAAAATGGCTGGGCTTTGCTTTCTCTGGCGCACGTGTGGCAAGCATTTGAACATTTCACCATGAACGCCTCTGCGTTTGATTTTCTTTCATCTGAATACTGAAAAGTTATGCACTGCATTCAAAACGGCCTTGTGTTTGCTTTTCTTTCATCTGAATACCAAAATGTTATGCACTACATCCAAAACAGCCTTGTCTTACTGTTAATTCACCTGAGGGGGCAAGAATTTCAAAATTACAAACCAACGCAGCATTTGTTTTCCCTTTCATGTAAACTGCAGTGCTCTAAAACGCTGCAAATAAAAATAAAACAGCTTGCACACATGTGAAATGAAGAAAATGGACTTTTAAAAGCACTGTGAAAGGATAGCTTTTGCTCGCACAGAAAATGTCAGTGAAATATGTTGTGGGTGGGGTGTTGACTAAAGCCATGTACATTATATTTTCCCCCACAAGACTTCATCACCTTGGAAGAAGCTCAGAATACCATAAAAAATAGTTTTTGGGCTCAGGCACAAAACTCAATTGAAAGCCTTGACTCCCACTGGAAGTCGCACCTATAAGTGAACTATTCCTCAATGACATGTGATGTGACTGAGGGTGTCATAATTCCCTGCTCTGCCAGGCTCAAAGGCAGTACTAGTAGGGAGGAATAAGAAAGCAAGTGTGGAGAGAGCTTGACCAGGAAGTGTGAGCTCCTCCTGCACCCACTACCAAGGAAAAACTGACAAACTTCAAAGGGTGTTTTAAAAATCTTTGGTCGCTGGCTGTGGGGATGAAGCACTGCCCTCCCATATGTGACAGATCCTCCCAATTGATATTAAAAGATTGATTCATTTTAGGCATTTTTTCGCAGCACTCAGAATAAGTAGTAATTTTGTTTTCTACTATTTTACCATGTGATTTCCACGCGGTTGTTTAGAGACTTAAGTGCATGCTCCTAGGACTTTGTGGACTGAAATGGCCAGTAAAGACTAGTTTCTAGCTAATTTAAAAATGTGAAAAGCATGAGATTTGATGTAATGATGGAAAATGAGATTATGAACATGCTTAATCATTTGCAGAGTTATAACTGTTATATATTTTATGAAAAGGACAAAAATGCACCAAAGGGCCATGCTACCTCGCACAGAGTTGGCGATCGGCTTACCTAATTCCCCATGACTGACTGCAACTGCATATCTATTTCTTATAGTGTTGGCTAGTATAAATATGAAGTTAGGAAACATAACTCAGTTTTGCTAAAAAGTTGACTTGAGAAACAAAGAACTGTAATAAATGCCAAACAGACAGATGGTCCTCCCTCCCCTTGAACCAATGATGCCAGGGGGCGGGGAGAGGAAGGGTAGATTTGTCACACGCCGCGGGAGCTGGCGGCTTTGGCCCCGATGGCGTTTGTGCCGCCATTGACATGAGCCGTCATGCTCAGGCGCACCTTGTGCCTGCGGTCTAGTTTTCCGACGCACGTGATGTTGGAAGCCCGTTATCCCTAGTCGCAACCCGGAAGCCTACGCATTGCAACCTTCGCGTGTTAGGCTTTCGGGTTGACATGCTACAGTTTTCCTTGTCTTGCTTCCTGGTCTGTCTCCCCATTATCCTTTCTTCCAGCCAGCCCTCGCTATACTTCCCATTTTCCCTTCGGTTCCTGTCCATCTGTATTTCTGTACCCTTCGCCCTCCTTATTTTAGGGATTTTTCTCTCTTTCCTTGGAACTGCTTCATGGTCCCCTTCCCCTTGCTGCTCTGCTGTTCACTTTCCGGCCTGACATTGGCCCTCATTACGACCCTGGCGGAAATCGAAAAACGATGGCGGAAATGCAATACCGCCATCGAATAGCGCTCGGTGCGATTATGACCCGTCACCGTAAAGTACGATGCCATTAGCGACACCGTAGTGAACGCCAACGCTAACTGTACCAAGTACGCGCACGCGCGCCATGCAAAACCGTAATTACCACCATGGCGCAACGGTACGCGAATTCTGACCCTAGCGGACATTTACCTAACGCCATCAAGCATGGCGGAAAGTACCATTCCGCCATGGTGAGAATTACGGCATCGCGAACCAACTGTAAATGGCCCTACTGAGTGCCTGTACAACACTCCCTGCCCACATTGCACAACTCCTCGTAGGTGCAATGAAGTCACACAATGCAACCAGTGAAATGTACAAGTCACCCATGCATGCCAACGAACAAATGAATGTAGGGGCTCCAAGTGCCTTGTGAGTGGCCATCCATATTTGGCATGTCACCATTGCCGTACTGATGCAGCACAGGCATGTGAAGGTTCAAGTACAGCAATATGAACTGAAATATGAGACAAAACAACAACAGGCCCCCATCGCTTGACACCAGTGTAAGGCAACATTCAAAGCAGTATCCTGAGGGAGACTGCACCAGCCCTGTACTCTTGCCAGTAAACAAACCAACCATCAGCATAAGCATGTACCACACAAGTTGGCAGAGTGACTGAGCAGCCAGGCTCATCTCAAGAGGGGCCAATGGGAGCTGCAGGGCACAGATGGCACGAATACAGAAGCTATTCCAATGGACATGACCTCGGTCTCCCTCCAAGAAACGCACGCAAACACAGGCACCTGTGACCAGCCATATTCTGATAATCACATCATTCCACCAATCCACCTGGCTGACCGGCATCTGTTACACAAAAGCTAATCCCCGCCCCTGAGCATGACAACATCAAAACAGTCATAATGGCAGCCCCTATCCCTGACCTCACTGGGCTTCGTAGGCAAACGCGGCCAGTACAGTACCACGCAACTATACTCATAAGCCGGAACCCAATGCAGATCTTCTCACAATACATCGCTCCACAAATAGGAATATCCTA
This sequence comes from Ambystoma mexicanum, assembly GCF_040938575.1. Taxonomy (NCBI): domain Eukaryota; kingdom Metazoa; phylum Chordata; class Amphibia; order Caudata; family Ambystomatidae; genus Ambystoma; species Ambystoma mexicanum. Next base: position 31,223,323 of record NC_090925.1, on the reverse strand, counting down.
CATTACCTGCAAAGAATAACGCTACACGGTCAATATCAGAATAAAAATTTAATGCACAACAAAATCACCAAGCCCATACAGCTATTAGGTCATGAACTCCAAAATATATTTCATTATTGTGGGCTGCATCCGCAATAAATGACCAGCTTCTTCTTGTGTGACGCCCTGTTCCTTCATGGTACACAGGGGCTACATTCACGTTCAAAAAGGCAACATGGAAGCGCCTAGAACGGCAGGGCCGTCCCATTAGGTAGGCACTAGTCCAGCTGAAAGGTCGATATGTTGCTCCTAGCCACTAGTACTGCGTAAGGGCATGTGGCCCATTGGCGATCGTCCCATAAGATCGTAATGGTGCTCCACTGATTAACTCGAAGCAGCAGGTGTCGGGAGTAAAAGCCTTCTGCAGGAGTGGCATACAGATGGCAGCGGCAAAAGGGGAGGAGATACCTGTCACCCAAATGAAATGAAAAAGAATCGTATGGGCATCAGAACCTCATTTGAATTACTCACTTCAATGATCACACTAAATCTACAGCCATATGCATGCTAGGCCACTCAGAAGGATTATTCCCACCCAAAAATCACTTGCGAATCATAACTATATAAATCGAGGTGAAAACACTATTACAAACGAGTCTTCGTGTGCATGCGTCTGTTAAAACAGAATCCATTAGATGGGATTAGTAACGTGCATAGACACAAGTGTTTGAAGGCGCGTCGAGACAGGGAGGGTTAAACAAGGGCAGATAGATGATGGTCCCACTATGGCAGCTCTGCATCACATAGCGCAGGGGAAGTGGATAGATTCCAAAAAGCCATGTACATGGCAAACTCTCAATTAAATCATCTGTCCATGCATCCATACATCATTCCCTCATCCCGGTATGAAAACGCCTGATTATTTACTCACATAACATGTGAAATTTCCATTGAGTCTGTGCGTAATGCAGTCTGCAAAATCCACTGTGCTCCAGCCCGGAATTCCAGTGTTGTGAAGTAACATGTATTTGGGAACGTCCTGCCTTATCGTCCACTACGCTATTGCGCATCCCACACTATTCATATCAATCATTGCATTCTCGCCATGGCCCCTGTCCGAAGGACATTAAACAATAGAACGTTATATTTGCAGTCAGACCTGTGGGCGTCTCCTCGCCGCTAGCTGAAAACCGAAAGCGCTGTCCTTCGAATTCCTCATTTGCAACATCACGTCGAAAAGGCATCTGTGACCGCTTGAAATCACAAATTCATCCATGTAGTGCGGCAGTGTGTGAAAATGGCAACTGGCTTCACTCACAAATGGGACGCCCCGCCCGTCGGTGAACCTCGGTACAGTGCTGCATGAGGGTCCACCGTTAATCGAGTACTACATTCCACTGACCCTTCACAAGTTTGTTCGCGACTGCAAAGATAGTATGTGAAACAATGGGACCATAGCAGAATGAACATATAAACCAATATTTCACTGCCATCGGGATTAAATACATGATTGTAATAGCAAGATGCCATGCGTCAAATTGCAGCGTTGTGTGCGGGACGTGCTCGCCCAAAGGGGATTGCAGCTTGCACAGGTGGAATGAATCACCACAGGTGGAGGCTATACAGCCTGAAAACACATAAATTGCACACCCAACCCCCTCCCACAACCACACCCACTCCAAAATGCTACCGGCAGGACTAGCGATGTTGGCCCTGGGGGACCTGATAGCACTGCAAGTACTCCAACTTCAAGAAGAAGACGAACACAAACTACTACAACAACCGGCCGCACAGAGGAGACGCAGGAGGAGGAGGAGGGCAAGGCAGGGCCAGCAAGGCCCACCAGCACAGCCACTACCACCACGCAGGCAGCCCGCAATCCCACGCCTCCGAGCTCATCCGTTCAACCTCACTGATGAGCAGATCCACACCCTCTACCGTTTGGACCGGGACACCATAACCGCCATTGTGGACATGACACACGCTGACCTTGTCAGCATGATAGATACCCCAACCGCCATCCCACCCCTACTGAAGGTGGTGTCTGTACTCCACTTCCTGGCCACAGGCACCTACCAGCACACAGTCGGACAGTTGCATGGCATTTCACAGCCACTGTTGTCACGGACACTATTGCAAGTGCTCGATGCCCTCCTGAAGCACGCAGACGACTACATCTCTTTACCACGCTCGGAGCATGAGATTACAAACACAAAAGTGGGATTCCATGCACTTGCCGGCATACCGGGTTGCATTGGTGCCATCGACTGCACCCATGTGGAATTGGTTGTCCCACATGCCATGGAGGTCCAGTACCGCAACCGAAAACAATATCATTCTCTTAATGTACAAATGGTGTGTGACTCCAACAGGATCATTACACATTGTTGTGCCCGATTTCCTGGATCAACCCATGATTCTATGGTCTTGAGGAACTCTACAATACCACGCTACATGGAGCGACACACAGGGACCAGATCCTGGCTACTCGGTGAGTCTCATTTCATGAATGATAATGTGGGGTATGTGATGCGGCAATGACCTGGCAGGAAGGGGGGGGGATGCGTACGTAGCAATGTCATTCCACAAACATCCTTTATTGTCCACATACAGGTGATGCCGGGTATCCACTGAAGAGATGGCTCCTTACACCACTCCGGAACCCACAGAACCAGCATGAGGAGGACTACAACCATGCCCACTCACGTACCCGTGTAGTCATAGAACAGGCATTCGGCCTACTGAAGGCTCGTTTCCGCTGCCTCAGCAGGTCTGGCGGGGCACTCCTGTACCGCCATGAGAAGGTTGCAAAGATGGTCATGGCATGTGTCATGCTACACAACATGTGCGTATGTAGAAATGTGCCCATGCCCCCTGACGCAGAACTGCAAGCACCTGAAGATGGTCATGATGAGGGTGGGGATGTGGCAGCACCTCAAGGAGTCTGCGAGGCACAGGAGGCCCGTGAAATTCGTCAGAATATCATAGATTCATGCTTCTAGCACTCACGCCTGGTGGCTGATACATGGACACGGGACTTGTGGCACTGTGTGTGTCTGGAACATGCACAATATGGACTGTACGCCTATAAAGGCCTCGTACACAAAGATCAATGTCCACACATCTCATTGGATGATTGTGAAATGTTTATAGCATATGTGAAATTATGTTACACACCCCATCGACCCGCCACCCAAGAAAGCCCAACACCCCCTCCACCCTCCTACCTCCCCCCCGAACACCAGTGTCCAAAGATGCTCATTGTCAGTGGGCAGACGCTATTGCAAGCCCCCTCTCCGGGTATCAGGGGCACCCCTGCCTGTGGAGCACAGGTTCCTCCCAGATCTACGTTGGGGGCTGCCCTGGACGGAACTTGCAACGGATGATGTCTCTGCCTGCTCACGTCCATGCATGTCCCTAAGGGTTTGTGATAGCTCAGTGAGCACACGGCGCACAGCGGCAAGTTCAGCACATACGTCTTTGGACGTCGCATGCAGTTCCCCCCTCAGGCTCTCGGTGCTTCTCTCCATTTGTACCCTCAGGCTCTCGGTGCTTCTCTCCATTTGTGCCCTTAGTGTCTCTGTACTTCTCTCCATTTCTGCCCTAAGTGTCTCAGTAGATGTTTCTATGGCTGCCTTAGTACCCCCACATTCATCAGCATGCTCCTTGAGGAGCGTGGCCAGTTGCTGCTGTTGCACGATCACCTGGTCGAGGGAATGTTGCCTCTGCTGGGCCATGCCCATTTGCGGTGGTGTCACAGAGGGGCTGATCACCTCATGTTGCCTTGCCACAGGGCTTGTGGGGGATGGCCAGTCGTCGTCTTGTGGGTGCCCCTGCGTGGTATCCTCATGGTGTACGGGATGAAACAAACAGGGGGATTGAGACAGGTCATGGATGGATCCTACATCGACAGCACCGTTTTCTGTGTCGGAGCATGCTGCCATTAATGCAGTGTCACCTATGGTGCTGCTGCCACCAGAAGCAGTGCCTTCTGTGGCATCCATTGGGGGGACCTGTGGTGCTGCTGTTGTGGGCATGCTGGCTGCTGGGGTGCCTGTTGAAGTCCCCTCCTGTGTGCTGCCACTTGATTTGTGCTGCTGCCGTGTCTTGATCCGTGCAGCTGAGGTGGAGGGTCTTTGGCCGTTGGTCTTGGCCCTCTTTGCAGGTGTGCTGGTAGGGGTGTTCTGAAGCTCGTCGTTTGAATCGGACCCTGTGGTGAAGTAAAGGAGGGCGAGCGTTATTTATGGGTCTGTGGAAATTGGAATGGCAATGTATCACATGCATTGGGGTGGTACCTGAGGGTGATTTGGGTCTGGGCCTTGGAGGTGGTTTCATTTTTGTGTGGATTGAGGATGCAGTTGTTTTGCAGCCTGCAGTTAGGGTGTGCATGCTGCACGTGTAGAGGGTGTTTTTAGGATTTTTAATTATTTATGTATTTAATGTGACTTTTAAAGTGCGCTATCAGGCCAATGTATGTGGACGTTCTCCTGGACATGTGTTTCTGTTGCACTATGTGGACACATGGTACTTCACATGATTGGACATTGTGGATTTAGCATTGTTTTATTTGGCCCACCTACCTGATTCTTCGGATGTCTGCACTCCTTTCTCCATCCCTCCGACTCCCTCTATACTCTCCATTCCAATGGTGGAGGCACAGATTTCTTCCCAGGGGGTCAACTTGATGGGTGATTCCGATCCACCCCCGGTAGCTGTGGCAATGTTACGGTTGGCTGATAGTATGCTCCGTACGCGTATCCGCAAGTCGTCCCATCGCTTTCTGCATTGCTGTGGGTTGCGGGGTGCGGTCCCCACCGCACTTACCCGCTGTGCCACCAGGGCCCATGTGGCCTTCTTGTTCGCAAGTGCCGTCCTGGTCATTTGCGTCGAGAAGACGACGGCAGCATTCTCCTGGAGGGTCTCTGTGAGCACGGTGAGTTCCTCATGGGAGAAGTGGACCTGCCGCTTGCGGTCGCACGCTTTTTTCGCAACTTTTCCCATTTTGATTGTTTGCACTAGGGTGGCTAACGGGTTGGGATGTGTCTCAGGGTAGGATTTTTAATGGTTGTGTTGGGATTCTGCTTTTATAGGTGTACGGCGTGCTGTTTCCCGTTCCGGCCCCATGTTTTTGCTTCCGTTTCCGTATATTTACGGTCACCGTATTTTGCGATTACCGCTCATTACGGTGACCGCTATGATGGGTGGCGGAATTGCACCTAGGGCGCCGTACGACGGCGGTGAGGGGCGTTTTGGGGACATTTCCGCCATCGCGGACTTTGCACTTCCGCCATGGCGTAGTGCTCGTGCCCGATGGGTCAGAATTAGCCGCACTTTACTCCGTCGTGCAATGGCGGAAACGCTATTTACGCTATGGCGGTCAGGTCAGTTACTTTCCGCCAGGGTCGTAATGAGGGCCATTGTGTTGTTTTCCTCACACCGGATCCAATCTTCGCTCTCTGGAACACACCTTTGGCTTCATCTGCAGAAGATCTGTGGCCCACTGCCTTACAGGGGGTTTTTATGCATTCCGGCTTTTTTCCCTGGACTAGTTTACTTTGGAAGAGAGGCCCCCCTAGATCACTTATTCAAGGGTCAGGGTGGCTTCCTTCCGAGGTAGACCCTACCACCACTCCAACAAAAAAAGGAGGCACTTTGGAAGAAGAGGTTTGAAGAGGAACTAGATTTCGACATAATAGGTGAGGAGGCGGAAGGGGAGAGGGGCATACAGGAGAGAATCAAGTTGAAGAGTGAAAGCAGTGAAAGTAGTAAAAGTTTGCAACGCCAAAGTATAACAATGACCACACCTGAACAGATTCAGGAATTGGTGAACGCTGTTCAAACTATGAATATTGAATTGCAGAATATTAAGGCTGATAACGCCGCTCTGAGGCAGACTGTTGCCAATCGCGAGACTCGAGATTCGGATTTACCACCCATGATGTTATCTGCAGAAAAGTATGATGGAACTCCTAAAAAATTGAAAGAATTTCTTGAAGCCTGTTCCGTATACTTTGCATTTCGCCCCCAGACTTTTTCCACAGACCGTACTAAGGTAGGCTTCATGGTATCCAACATGATTGGTAATGCTTTAGCATGGGCTACGCCTTTAGTTTTAAACAACAAACCGGTCATTCAGGACTACAGGGCTTTTGAAACTCTACTTAGACAAATGTTTGAGCAACCCGAGATCACCCATGTTGCGGCAAAGGAACTGGTTGATGTACAACAGGGGACTTGTGACTTGCTTACCTATATTTCCACCTTTAAACGTCTCTCAACAGAGGCCGGATGGCCTGAACATGCACAATACACCATATTTCATTGTGGTTTGAAAGAAGAAATAAAGGATGAACTAGCTTGCATAGCTTGCCCAACCACCCTATCGGATTTAATGTCCCTTGCTCTCCAAATTGACTACCGCCTGAACGAATGAAGGGTGGAAAGGAGAAAACACAAGACACCAGTGGTACATCCTTCCAGTGCCCCTTCTACGCCTCCTCTGCCTGCTCAGGGAAACAAGGAGGAACCTATGCAGATAGGAACAGCGCGGGGCCCCCTGACTCCGGAAGAAAGGAGGAGACGTAGGGAGTCCGGCCTCTGCGTGTATTGTGGGTCCAGTGCTCATCTGCTGCGAAGTTGCCCAGAGGTTCCACCAAGGAGAGCGGGAAACAAACAACCTCAGCCTTATCAGGGACGAGTGTCCGAGGTTTATCTTCCAGTCCCTACGTAACCGTAACAGTTGCATCGTCTGCCGAGTCAATGGATTCACGCCTTATGGTAGTTGCCATTCAGCTAGAAACCCCAACTAGACTTCTCTCTACCATGGCTCTCCTTGACTGCAGAGCGGCAGGCATTTTTATGGATAACCAGTGGGCCCACCAACAAGGCCTCTCCCTCTTGAAACGTGAAGATGTCCAAAAGGTCGAAGGAGTTGACGGCTCCCCTCTCTCTTCTGGGCCCATTACCCATTCCATTGAACAGCTAAGAGTATGTATACACCAGCATTCGGAGCAGTTACAGTTCGATCTGATTCGGGTTGCTTATTTCCCTATCATCCTTGGTATTCCTTGGTTCAGAAGACATAATCCGGTCATAGATTGGACCAAGAACACTATGGCATTCCAATCCGAATTTTTCAAGCAGAATTGCTTATCACAGATGCAAGGAAAAATGGTACAGGTCATGACTCCGGAATGTAAGGAGACTCGGAATATCTGTAGTATCCCTCCCTTATTGGCAGAATTTCAGGAGGTCTTTAGTGACAACCCAATTCTGGAGTTACCTCCACATCGTCCGGAAGATTGCGCCATTGAACTAGTCCCTGAAGCCTTGGTGCCTTTCGGGCGCATGTTTCCTTTATCTGTGATAGAAAGACAAGTCCTACGCAACTATTTGGATTCCCACTTAACCAACAGTTTGATTCAACCATCAAGATCCCCAGCTGGAGCCTCACTGTTCTTTATACCCAAACGCGAATCCTCTGAATTAGGACCCTGTATAGATTACAGAGGCTTAAATAAGGTCACCATTCGAGATCGCTATCCGATGCCCCTCATCTCCGATATATTGGAGGCTGTGCAAGGTGCAGCTATATTCTCAAAATTGGATCTTTGGAGTGCATATCATCTCCTCCGAATAAACAAGGGAGATGAATGGAAGACTGCGTTCAGAGCTCCCTTTGGACTATATGAATATAAGGTTTTGCCTTTCGGCCTAGTCAACGCGCGGCCATTTTTCAACGATTTATGGACCGGTTGTTCTCTGACCTACTGTTTGTTAGTACCATTGTATACCTCGATGACATTATGGTCTTTTCCTCCACCCAACAAGAACACACTCAACATCTCAGGGATGTCCTCCTTCTTCTCCAATCTCAACACCTCCTGGTGAAACCGGAAAAATGCCTATTCAATGTAACCTCGATCCCCTATTTGGGTTACATACTCTCCCAGGAAGGCATAACAATGGACCCCAGAAAGGTGTCCGCCATCGTGGATTGGCCGACTCCCACTTCACTTAAGGAAGTGCAACGGTTTTTGGGTCTGGCCAACTTCTATCGAAAATGTATCAATCAGCTTTGTCAAATTGTGCTACCCATAACCGCCTTACTAAAGAAGGAGGCTAAGCCCTTCGTCTGGACTGACCAAGCTAACCAAGCGTTCCAGCGCCTGAAGAGAATGTTCTGTACCGCTCCCGTCCTGAGCCAGCCGGATCAGCCTCAACCCTTCATTGTTGAAGCAGATGCCTCGGCGGGCGCAATGGGAGCTGCACTCTTACAAGTCAAGAATGGTAGAGAACATCCAGTAGCCTACCTCTCTAAGACTTTTTCTCCTAGTTAACAAAACTATTCTGTTATCGAAAAGGAACTGTTGGCCCTTAAAACCGCGTGGGAAGAGTGGAGACATCTATTACAAGGTGGTTCACATCAGTTCATACTTCGCACCGACCACAAGAACTTGCAGGTCCTTAGAAGCATGGAATGCGTAAATTCCAGACAGGCTCGCTGGGCCCATTTCTTTAGCCAGTATGACTTCACTATCACTTACATTCCGGGAAGTCATAACAGCCTGGCTGATACTCTTTCCAGACGGGACACCCTAGAGGCACACCCAACTCCGCCTTCTGAGTATATGTTTCCCAGAACAGGATTGTGGGAGTGGTAACTTCTTTTCTCCAGGAGGTAAAGTTTAACACCACCCCTGATTTGGAATCGAACTTGCCCAGTCATCAAAGACGGCTAGTCAGATGGTCTGACGGTTTGTTATTGGTTAATCAGAAGTTATATATCCCTTCAAAAACCTTACAGTTAAAGATCCTGAGATGGGGCCATGATCATGTTACGTCAGGGCATCGTGGCTCACAAGGCACACTGGAATTGATCCCACGTTCCTTCTTCTGATCTTCTCTATCTCGGGATGTAAAGAAATACTGCAGAACCTGTCAAACTTGTGCCAAGAACAAGAATACCACACTAAAGCCATATGGCCTACTCGAACAACCCGAATTACCAGTCCGACCTTGGTCCCATATCTCAACCGATTTTATCGTGGATCTACCCCCCTCTCAGGGTTCCTCCTGTCTAATGGTAACTGTGGACTCTTTTTCCAAACTCGCTCACTTTACAACTTTCCCGGGAGTACCGTCTGCTTCGGAAATGGCTGAGGCTTTGTTAAAAGATATCTTCAGATTACACGGCCTCCCCGACAAGATCATATCGACCGTGGTAGCCAATATACATCCCGCTTTTGGGGAGCCCTGTGCCAGCGGTTGGGCATTGAGCGTGCCCTTTCCTCTGGGTTCCATCCTCAAACTAACGGCCAGACTGAACGACTCAATGCCTCCCTGGAACAATACCTCAGGTGTTACACCAACAGATTACAAGACAACTGGGTGGCCCTTTTGCCCATGGCAGAGTTTGCTTACAACAATGCCATGCACACGGCTACCGGCATCAGTCCTTTTTTTTGTACTTATGGTTTACATCCACGTGGTATACTGCCGGTACACAACCATCCCACGAACACACCTACTATTGAATCCACAGTAGCAGACATTGCTTCAGCTCACAAGATCACTCAGCAGAGCCTCCTTACAACACGCAAGAGGTACAAGGTACACGCAGATCGGTCCTGTTTGCCCTGTCCTGACTGGAAAGAGGGGGATAGGGTCTGGTTGTCGACTAAGTTTCTGCCCCGGTGGCTTCATCCCACCAAATTAACTCCCCGTTATGTAGGACCCTTTAGGATCGCAAAGAAGGTGAACCCTGTCGCCTTTAGATTACGCATTCCCAAGAGCATGGGTCGGATTCACCCGGTGTTCCACTCTTCCCTTCTTCGCTCTGTAGACCCTGACACCCCGTCCTCAGGGAACAGGGATCTACCGGAATGCCTTTTATCCACCCCTGAGGAATATGAGGTATCAGTTATCTTGAATTCCTGATATAGTAAGGGCAGGTTGGAGTATATAGTGAGTTGGAATGGGTACCCCCGATCAGAGGATTCCTGGGAACCTGAAGCTCATGTCCACGCACCTGTTTTGACCCGATGGTTCCATAGGCTCCATCCGGGCAAACCAGGTGTCGTGGGTAGAGGAGAGGGGCATAATGTCACACGCCGCGGGAGCTGGCAGCTCTGGCCCTGATGGTGTTTGTGCCGCCATTGACCTGAGCCGTCATGCTCAGGCGCACCTTGTGCCTGTGGTCTAGTTTTCCTACGCAAGTGACGTCGGAAGCCCGTTATCCCTAGTCGCAACCCGGAAGCCTACGCGTTGCAACCTTCGCGCGTTAGGCTTTCACGTTTTCCTTGTCTTGCTTCCCGGTCTGTCTCCCCTTTATCCTTTCTTGCTGTACTTCCCGTTTTCCCTTCGGTTCCTGTCCATCTGTATTTCCGTACCTTTCGCTCTCCTTATTTTAGGGATTTTTCTCTCTTTCCTTCGAACTGCTTCCAGGTCCCCTTCCCCTTGCTGCTCTGCTGTTCTCTTTCCGGCCTGACATTGTGTTCACCTCACACCGGATCCAATCTTCGCTCTCTGGAACACACCTTTGGCTTCATCTGCAGAAGATCTGTGGGCCACTGCCTTACAGGGGTTTTTTATGCCATCCGGCTTTTTCCCCTGACTAGTTTACTTCGGAAGAGGGGCCCCCCTAGATCACTTATTCAAGGGTCAGGGTGGCTTCCTTCCGAGGTAGACCATCCAAGGATGCACGGGATCTTCTGCCAGCCCAGGTGGCCTTGTGGATATCCAACAAAAAAAAGGAGGCACTTTGGAAGAAGAGGTTTGGAGAGGAACTAGGTTTCAACATAACAGGTGAGGAGGCGGAAGGGGAGAGGGGCATACAGGAGAGAATCAAGTTGAAGAGTGAAAGCAATGAAAGTAGTGAAAAGATTGTCCTAGCAGAGGGTAGGGGTAATTATAGAATACTCCACCGAGATTGTAAAGTGAATGAAGTCATTTGGGCTATATAGGGGGGAGGACTGTACTAGACAGGAGACACACAGACAGACACACACAAGAATCTGGGGAGACAGGAGAAGGATAACGCAGAGGAGGCAGCTGAACCATACCAAGGCAGAGTGCAGAGACCAGACCCCTTGACTAGCTGTCCAGAGTGTCCTGAGATCCAGCTGGCTTTCCAGAATCTCATCCAGGAGAGCGCAGAGACCAGACCCCTTGCCTAGCTGTCCAGAGTGTCCTGAGATCCAGCTGGCTGTCCAGAATTCTTTCCAGGAGAGTGCAGAGACCAGACTCTTTGCCCTAGCTTTCCAGAGTGTTTTGAGATCCATCTGGCTTTCCAGAATCCTAAACCAAGGCTAACTTTGTAAGTAGCAAAAAGCCCCAGCCATAAATTGCATAATCTTTTCCTTATATTAGCATAACTCCATTGAAAATCCCATTGAAAGTCCCAAATTGCCTGTATAATTCATTCACCTTTCCATAGAAGAATCTGTATTAGCCTGTGTATGTTAGCGTATTCCTTTGATAAATATTTCAGTTGTCTGTATAAGTCTTTAGTATCATTTTGAAATAAATCAATGTATTCCCCCATTGAAATTCATGTTCAAAATTGTTGCCATTCGAAAAGAACAATCTTGTTGAGTGTCTTTATTAATTACTCTAGTCATTAAAGTATAACCTCAAAAGAGTTAGTCTCCATGTCACTAAAAACCGAATTTGTCCATGTATTGTGTGCATTCCCCACAAATTCCTATTTGCATCAGTACTATTGAAATCCCCAAACCATAGTCCCATTGAGAGCAATCCCTTTTGCCTAGAATCCCATCTGTCATGTGCCACTGTCCTTGTCTTTGAAAACCAATTTCCGATTTTCAAAACTAAACCCTTTTCTTAGCTACCTGTCATTGTAAAACCTGTGTAAAACGAATTTCTATTTGCTGTATTTATTGTTTTCCTTTTCCATGCTTTCTCCCCAAAATCGATTTCTTTACCTAATTTCATCGTTGTTCTGTGTACTGAATAGTGGTCTCTAAGCTTTGCTATCTCCTCAAATGTCCTTTTATTCTGTCCCACCGCAGTTGTAAGTAGCCGTGCGAGTAACAAGCAAAATCTGATTCTGCCGTTTTTCTCCAAAAACGGGTTTTCATTTTCTTTTCTGACTTTCCATCTTGGGATGGTGGGCTTTATTCCAAATCCAACTTTTCTCTCTCTACCCTTACTCCTTGACGCTGCCTTCCATTCAAAGGCATTAAGTTAGCTGATGTTTGGGGTGAGGGTTGCAGGGGGGAGTGCTAAACCTTGATGCTATCACTTGATTAAAAACTGTATTTCTTTCCTGTTTTGCCATTAAAGAACCGTGTAAACTGTGATAGGATATCTGAAACTAATTGTTCTGAAGGAATCATTGCATTTGTGTTACCACCTATTAGTGGCTGTTGTATTATGAATATTTTTTTTTCCTTTTTCATTAAATAATAAATGAATAAATATCTTACTGGTACACACCGGCCTGATTCCTAGTCCATTGTGACATGGAGTGTTTGTGAAGGTGGGTGCGAGACTGGTTGGAGGCCTACTCAAATAGAAGAACCTGTGGGTTATTTTTATTGTACGCCACATACATTGTCAGGGAAGGAATCCCTGGCTGGAGCGTGCCTGTGTATTGAGCTAGAGGGCGCTGCGGGAAATAGGCCACAGGAGCTGACTTCCTGGAAGCACAGAGAATTATGATGGGTTTCCTTGCAGAATCCCTGGCTGAATCCCTGCAGAATCCCTGCAGAATCCCTGGCAGAAGTACGAATGAGATTGAAAAATCCATAAGTAGTCTACACATGCGCAAACATACCTTAATTCGACTATGGACTGTAAAATCATCTATAATTAGAAAACTGTTTTTTGTTAAGATGCCATGGACATGAAATGAGAGTGTGACACAGACCTGCTCCTGTCTTCTCGATGCAGGTTGTGGATGTGCTTGAGCAGGACTACCGCCTGCCGCCACCTCCTGAATGCCCCACCGCTCTCCACCTACTCATGCTTGACTGTTGGCTAAAGGACCGAGTGCAGCGGCCTAAATTTGAGCAGATTATCAGTTCACTGGACAAGATGATCCGCAATCCATCCACGCTCAAGACGGTTGGCGCCGCCAGCAGCAGGTAATCACCGGTATTGGGGTGAGGTTTCCGGATAATAGAGGAACGCGCTGCTCTGTGCCTACCAATCATCCATCTTACACAGCGCTATCTGGGGGTTTAGCTCTCACATAGATAATCAGGCTATCCTGCTCAGGTAGCTCCAGCAATCTCGCAGACTCTTATCTCCTTTCTCAGGGATTCCCTTTTTAGTTTAGCCTATTAAGTGTTGCTTGCGCCACCTAAAAGCTGAAACTATTGCAGTACAGCTGAAAGAGAAATGGGATATGTGGAGGGACACACAACTAGGAGGTTTTGTTTGGTTATTGGCCCACCAATTGACAATCCATGGACATGATAGTGCCCATGGCCCTTCCCACCCAATTCCAGCCCCTCCCTGCCCAAAGCACTGCCTCTTAGGAACTCTTTTTGCTCGCTTTAAAGAAGCCTTACCATCAAACTGTGCACTGTAAGTGCCTGCCAGTGTTTCATCAAAGCAGTCTTCAAAGAGTTAAGGGGTCATTATGACCCAGGCGGTAAGTACACCAACTTTACCACCATGGTGTAAACTATGTTTACACCATGGTGGATGGCGGATTTACCGCCCCATTCCAAGGTGAGTGGGGCGGTAAATCCCCATTTCCATTTACCCTTCCCCATTCTTGCCCCATAGGGCATAATGGGAGTGGGGAAGGCGCTAATTACGGCACCGTAAATGACGGTGCCGTAATTAGCACCAAGGCGGTTTAGCGCCATGGATTTTAACGGCTGCTAAAAGCAGCCGTTAAAATTGGAATCAGGCGTTAAGGGTTAACGACGGCGTTAACCCTTAACGCCTGAGTTGTAATGAGGCCTATTATGCGTATCTTTCACTGAAGTCCTTTTTAAAACAAGCTTTGACAAAGCCAACAGTTTTGGCTTATGCGTTATTATCAGACATGTGCCAGGCACTGCTATTAGATGCCCAGGTACTTGCACCATTTTGCATCTGCTACCATCAATGGTGAGTTATACCACTACGGTAGTGACTGGCAATTGCCTTTCCCATGCCTACCCTAAAACCCAAACTATTGGCATTGCCAATGCTTGTTTACATTGTTTGCTAATTTATGCAATACTGTCTCACATTGATTCATTGATTTGATTTTATTTATATATTTGTAACATGCATACCACGTAAGGACCAAGAAGAGGCTGCATATATGCTCTGATGTAGTAATACCAATTCAAATTAACTGCACAAGTCTATCTCATGGGTTTACATAGTTATAGGAAGACTTTTACATACAAAGATTAGTTTTTAACTACTTCCTAAAGATAGTCAGTGAATCGATCCGGCGAAGTTCCAGCCGAAGGGAGTTCCAGAGCCGAGGTCCAAAGGAGGAGAAGCGCCCGTCTTCCCAAGTGGTTGTTCTTCAAAATGGAACTGTTAAAAGGGGTTGGCCCGTGGATCGAAGTTCTCATTGTGGGCAGTACGTTTGGATGTATGTGGTCAAGTAGGCTGGTGCCAAACCATGGATGCATTTGAAGACCAGGCATAAAACTTTGAACAGGATTCTCTGCTGTACAGGGAGCCAATGATGGTTCTTCCGATGTTGCCAGACAGTTGCCTTTCTAGGCAGCGAGAAGATCAGCCTAATGGCAGAGCTCTGGGCAACCTGCAGTCTCTTAATTAGAAATATTTGGGCACCCCTAAGAAGGGCATTGCAGTAATCTAATGTGGCATTAGTGAGGGTGCCTATTACCGCTGAGAGGTCCTTTCAGCAATGAGGGATACAGCAGGCTTTATGAGTCTAAAGAATTACTGGATCCACAGACCACCAGGGCATCAGGGACACCCTCCACTCACTTTTCTGTTTCCATCCCCTTCACCCATGATACATTTTCCACAGCAATGAGATCCAGGTCATTTACTGAGGGTCGATGACCAGATCTAAAGGTAACGGGTTCATGCCTTTCTGAAGGGGTTCTCCCGTTTAAGTATGAGAGCCCCAGAATTAGCATCAGTTCCTTCAAAGCATTACCCTCTCTATCTTACACCGTTCCCTCAAAAGTGTGAGGGAAGTGTGGGGGGATCCCGCACACATAGCCCCCATAGCCTACTTCTCAGCTTCCCTTTTATTTTCCCCTGAACCACATTGCAGCCCCACAAACAGCATGTCCAAGTGGCTACCTCACTCTTTCTTGTCTAGGCTTTCTGGGATTCAACTAAGGATTTAATATCCCCTCCATTCACTCGTTGGGTACCCACTGCGTTGTAAACATCAATCGGAGCCCAGCCCGTGAACCACTTCTTTTGGATCCCTCTTTTTATCTTACTATTTAATAGTTCCATTGTTTATATTTCTGTTAGGGAAGGTTTTATTTTAATTACAAGGGGAATGCATCTGGATTTGAGTAAATGATTTCAGAAATGCCCACAAACCCCCAGTGTGTCACTCTGAGCGACCCCGAGATATGGTTAGTTGGTTCCGAGGGGATCCTAAGGAGAAAGGGCATGAAATCTAAATCTTAAAATGGGTCTCTTCTAGCAATCACATAGCTGTGCCCCCTTCTAGCAAGATCATTCTTTGGACCTGTAAGCCTAGTGCCTGTCTGGGAATGTTCACCTTTTTATCTCTCAGCTATTGCTATTACCGCTGAGAGGTCCTTTCAGCAATGAGGGATACAGCAGGCTTTATGAGTCTCAGTTGGTAATATATGGATTTAACCGTCTGGCTAACCTGAGGATTGCAATCCATACTCAACTGCCAAATACAACCCAGGTTCTTTACTGCATCCGAGAATTTGGTAGGGGCACCAAACAGTGAGGGACATGGAATGTGTTGAACAGTCTTGATCACCCTTCACTTAGGGCCAAGCACAATAACCCCTGTTTTTGATGGATTTAACTGAAGTTTGTTTTCCAACATGCAGTTTTTAATGTTATTGGTACAGGATAGAACTCGATCTATTGCCTCCCACGGTTGCTTAAGTCGTACATAGATCTGGGTGTTGCCAGCGTATGAATGATAAGACAGACCAAATTCAGAAAAAATATTCAACAATGTACGGATATAAATGTTAAACAACAGTGGTGACAATGAAGATCCTTGGGGGACCCCGCATTCCGCAGGTAGAGCATTGGAGAAGTAAGCCCACATTTTCACCTGCTGGATGCGGTTTGTCAGAAAGGACACACATCATTTCAAAGTTTAATCTGATACCTGTGCCACTGAAGACAGCCTGGAAATAATGAGAATCTCAAAGTCGACTATGTCAACAGGTCGTCCCAGAATGTGACAAGAGCTTTCTCAGTGCCATGGCCCGGTCTGAATCCCAACTAAAGGGGTTAAGAATCCTATGTTCATCTACATAGTTCTTTAATTGATGACACTGTGTATCAGACCAGCCCCTCTTCCGGTGCAACTTATCCTCGATTTTTGAAGCAAAACAGTTCCAATAGCAGGTGGTGTAAAAATTAGTCCTCAATACTGAAGTCAACTTGTACAATAGCCCTACCGTACCGTTATGCTGCACTCCATCACTCAGCGATAGCTTCAGCAAGATAAAACGAGGCCCCTTATCTAATTTGAAAGGGAAGTTCATCATTATCAATTTTATCACATTTTATTGTTCAAGAATTGCCTTCCACAGACCATCCCCAAAGTTAGATGGTGGAAATTCTGTCGGACACAACTAAAGAATTACTGGATCCACAGACCACCAGGGCATCAGGGACACTCTCCACTCACTTTTCTGTTTCCATCGCCCTCACCTATGATCAATTTTACACAGGAATGAGATCCAGGTCATTTACTGAGGGTCGATGGCCAGATCTAAAAGTAACGGGTTCATGTCTTTCTGAAGGGGTTCTCCCGTTTAAGTATGAGAGCCCCAGAAATAGCATCACTTCCTTCAAAGCATACCCTCTCTATCTTACACCTTTCGCTCAAAAGTGTGAGGGAAGTGTTAGGGGATCCTACACACATAGTCCCCATAGCCTACTTCTCAGCTTCCCTTTTATTTTCCCCTGAACCACATTGAAGCCCCACAAACAGCATGTCCCAGGGGCGACCTCACTCTTTCTTGTCTAGGTTTTCTGAGATTCAACTAAGGCTTTAATATTCCCTCCATCCTCTCGTTGGGCCCCCACTGTGTTGTAAACATTAATCGGATCCCAGCCCGTGAACCCCTTCTTTTGGATCCCTCTTTTTATCTTACTAGTTAATAGTTCCATTGTTTATATTTTTTTAGGGAAGGTTTTATTTTAATTACACGGGAATGCATCTGGATTTGAGTAAATTATGTTAGAAACGCCCATGCACCCCCAGTGTGTAACTCTGAGGTTCCCCGAGATATGGTTAGTTGGTTCCGAGGGGATCCTAAGGAGAAAGGGCATGAAATCTTAAAATGGGTCTCTTCTAGCAATCACATAGCTGTTCCTCCTTCCAGCAAGATCATTCTTTGGGCCTGTAAGCCTAGTGCCTGTCTGGGAATGTTTGCCTATTTATCTATCAGCTGTGTGCCTGTGTTAGCCTGAAATGTCAAAGGGGTTTGCAGATTCCCTCCATGGTTTGGTTCCAGCTGCTGTGTCCATGTTACCTGGAAGAGATTGAATGTGTGTGCTTGGCTTTCTGGGTATCAGAGTCAGCTCTTGTAAACACAACATATCTCTTGTGAATGCAACACATCACAACACCCAGAACTACCACACACTATGTTTTTGTTCTCAAAATATGTGTTTGGTAAATATTACTTTGGGGTCCCTCAAGGCTCTTGTGTCTCCCCAACCCTATACAATATCTATACCAAACCGCTCTTTGACCACCTTGACTCCCTCGGGCATCTCTTACACCAACTATGCGGATGACACACAAATCCACATCCCCCACACAGGCAACTACAATCAAGATTCAAGCACTATCAAAACAATCTATGGCATTATACAAGCCTGGATGGCTGCAGACCATCTTTGCCTCAATGATGACAAAACAGAAATCTTTTTGGTCTACCCCCTTCACGCTTAGCCAAACCTGACCCCTCCTATCGATCCTTCACCATTGATGTATTTTCCATCCTGGTCTCCTCCTCTGTCAAAACTCTTAAGAGTCTACCTGGACTCTAGCCTTGTCAACCCTATTACCTCATCAGCAGTCCACACCACTAAACTCTTGAATGCAACCAAACCCTTCCTCGCCACGCAAGGCGCCTGAGCATAGCAAGAGCAATAATTGGCTCCCAGCTTGATTGTTGCACCTCTTTCCTTGCAGGCAAATTTGTACACAACTTCAACAAACTCAAGACTATCCAGAAAAATGCTATCTGAGCCACCATGAACTTAACCAAACAAGATCATGTTTCAGCCAATAGGAAATCGGCACACTGGCTTCCAGATAGATAATGAATCCACTTTAAGATTCTCTCCATCACTCACTGATGTCTCTCCAACTCTGCTCCGCCCTACCTTTCACAAGGGATCACAAAAAGCACCTCTTCAATACCCACAAGGTCAATCTACAGCCACAAATGGACCACTCCTCATTTTATGCACACCAAACCTGGGGGCTCCAGTTTCTCAGTCACTGCAGCCCGTCTGTGGACCGTTCTGCCTCTACACTTGCGTACCGAACCCTTTTACTGGCCCACCGGAAACAACTTAAAACCAGTCTTTTCAACTGATGGCGGGCCGCTCAATGAGCATACTAAAACCATCTCTGTCCATCTCTGAGCCTCGGGAGGATAGATCAGGGGCAACATGCTCGCCTTGAAAGCAAGACGACACGAAACAACACAGGTTCGATCCCCAAGTCCGCATTTAGAAACCTCTGGGTATTAAGCGCATTATAAATAACTAATCATATCATAGTATCCCACTTCTTCCCTCTCTCCACCAAGCCCATCACCCTCCCCTAGCTTGCCGTCTTTGCAACCAGCACCTTGGGCCTGTTGGGTGTTGTGCTCTTTAAAAAATATAATAATAATTTAGATGGAAGTTACAAGACTGAGAGCTAGAAAAAGTGACACGGTACACCTATTTGGGTGTACGAATTGACAAAAGACACTTAAAAGAAGCCCATCTGGAAGTTCAGGAGTCACGAGTGACAAATGCCATCTCACAAACAAAAGTAATATTATATAAGTATGGCAAGTTCTCAATATCTTCTGCCATAACTTATTATAATCAAAGAACAACTCCAGTACTTTTATATTGCCTGTCTCATTATAGAAAATAACATCCTACAAAAATTTGAAGGAAAATAATGGAGAGCAGTTTTAAATGTACCTCAATGTGTTCCTATGGCCTTTATACGCCATGAGATTGGCTTATTGGCCTTGTCGATTAAACACCAATGGCGTCAGTGTGCGTTATTGAGAAAATGCATTTTGGCCAATACACCGGACACTCTGCTCTTGTCCCTCTCTCGTTATATTTTGAAATCTGATCATTAATTTGTGAATAAATGGAAAACCGCATGTCTTACTAGAAGATCCAGAAAGAGCCAAGAAAAAGGTATACCTATATGATTGGATAAAAACGAGAGATCTTTGCTGTCTATATAAACATTTCAGAGGGAACCCGTTCTTAAGAAAAAGATTTGGATAATGTGAGCCTTATTTAATCCGCTACCCTTCTGTAGCTCTTCGCTCAGCTTTCTTACGATTCAGATAAAACCTCTGGCCTACCAGAGTGGTCATGATCAAACGTAAATTGCTTAATCATTCACTTGATTTCAGTCGTTTTTGTGAAAACCCAAACCAAAGAGAGACTTTACGACATATAATTTTAAAGTTTGTTGAACTAGCTGGAAAGAGAGAATTGTATCTAACTAAATAGTACATGCATTTCAACACTTTTGATGCTGATGACAGATGGAATGTACTATTCTCAATGCACTGCATGTCAGTTCATATAGCAATTAAGAATTTCTTAGATACAGTATTTGAAGGTCAATGAAGAGGACCCATATGAAAGCTAATTCAGTATGTCGACTGTAAGAACCAAAGTCATGATGAATGTTAATAATGCAATTGTATACACTCATTTTGAAACTGTTAAATGTCAATGTAGGATGTAAAAGAGGATATGCAAGCTTTCTTCTGATTCTTTTTCTTTTCATGGGGCCTCATTAGGACTCAGGCGGTAAGGGGTTTACGGCGGCGTAAACAGCACCGACCCTTACCGCCTGATTCCGAGGTCCCTTAGCGCCATGGAGGTTTTAACACCTGCTTTTAGCAGGTGTTAAAATCCATGGCGCTAAGGGACCTTGTTGTTAATTACGCCACCGTAATTTACGGTGGCGTAATTAACGCCTTCCCCACTCCCATTATGCCCTATGGGGCAAAAATGGGAATGGGGAAGGGTAAATGGGTTAATGGGGACTTACCGCCCCACTCACCTCGGAATGGGGCGGTAAGTCCGCCAACCACCATGGCGTAAACGTAGTTTACGCCATGGTGGTAAAGTCACGGCCCAGGCGGTAACTTACCGCCTGGGTCGTAATGAGGCCCATTCTCTTTTCATTTTCTTTTGCATGTTTTATATAAAATGTCTTATTGTAAAAGTTGCTTTTCATCTATAAACAATAAAAAAACATAAACATAAAGAAATAAATTAAATTATAGCATGTAAATGATTAAATTATAACATGGAAATCTGTTCATAAAAGTAAAACAAACCAATTCTCCTTACACTGTTAACTCGCAGTGAGTAAAACTATGTATAAGCAGTGTCTCATGCAACGTTTTTCACAGGATACTCTACTGTAAAGAGGATTCTGAAAATGCATTATTTCAAGTATAATGAAATGGTGAAAGGTTTTATTAAAATGGGAAGGATACAGGCATCAGCTGTGTTCTGCAGAAGCTAGAGTCTACATTTCAATGAACCAATCCATGGATGTTCCAATGCAAAGGACACAACAACTCCAGCAAGCAATTCAAGCCGGCTGGACTGGCCGAGAACTGTCGGACATGAGGTCCCTGGAAGCCAGATGTGCACAGTCTTGAAGATGTCCAGCAATGACCAAGTTGGACCAGAAGTAAATGTTGAGGTCAAGTTTACATGGCCTTGCATATGTCAAGTAATGCAATTGTGCATGGATGAAAAGGGTCTTCTGCCAGCCCAGGTGGCCTTGTGGATATCCAGCAGTGACCACAGTCTTTCCCTAGGTCCTTGGGGAGGTTCCAAGAATAAAAAGGGTCTTCTGCCAACCCGGGTGGCCTTGTAGACATCCTGTAGTGACCACAGTCTTTCCCTAGGTCCTTGGGGGGGTTCCAAGGATGCACAGGATCTTCTGCCAGCTCAAGTGGCCTTGAGGATATCCAGCAATGACCACAGTCTTTCCCCAGGTCCCTGAGGAGGTTCCAAGGAGGAACATGGTCTTGTGCCAGGCCGGATGGCATTGGGGAAATTCAGCAGTGACCACAGTCGTTCCCTAGGTCCTTGGCGAGGTTCCAAGGATGCACAGGATCATCTGCCAGCTCAAGTGGCCTTGAGGATATCCAGCAGTGACCACAATATTTTTCTAGGTCCTTGGGGAGGTTCCAAGGATGAAAGGGGTCTTCTGCCAACCCAGGTGGCCTTGTACATATCCAGTAGTGACCACAGTCTTTCCCTAGGTCCTTGGGGAAGTTCCAAGGAGTAACATGGTCTTCTGCCAGGCCGGGTGACCTTGGAGAAATCCAGTAGTGATCACCGTCTTTCCTTAGGTCCTTGGGGAGGTTCCAAGGATGAAAGGGGTCTTCTGCCAACCCAGGTGGCCTTGTAGAAATCCAGCAGTGACCACAGTCTTTCCATAGGTCCCTGGGGAGGTTCCAAGGATGCACAGGATCTTCTGCCATCCCAGGTGGCCTTGTGGATATCCAGCAGTGACCACAGTCTTTCCCCAGGTCCCTGGGGAGGTTCCAAGGAGGAGCATGGTCTTGTGCCAGGCCGGGTGGCATTGGAGAAATTCAGCAATGACCACAGTCTTTCCCTAGATCCTTGGGGAGGTTCCAAGGATGCACAGGATCATCTGCCAGCTCAGGTGGCCTTGTGGATATCCAGCAGTGACCACAGTCTTTCCCTAGGTCCTTGGGGAGGTCCAAGGATGAAAGGGGTCTTCTGCCAACCCAGGGGGCCTTGTACATATCCAGTAGTGACCACGGTCTTTCCCTAGGTCCTTGGGGAGGTTCCAAGGATGAAAGGGGTCTTCTGCCAACCCAGGTGGCCTTGTAGATATCCAGTAGTGACGACCGCCTTTCCCTATGTCCTTGGGGAGGTTCTAAGGATGAAATGGGTTTTCAGCCAACCCAGGTGACCTTGTAGATATTCAGCAGTGACCACAGTCTTTCCCTAGGTCCCTGGGGAGGTTCCAATAATGAACAGGATCTTCTGCCAGCCCAGGTGGCCTTGTAGATATCCAGTAGTGAACACAGTCTTTTTGTGGGTCTTTGGGGAGGTTCAAAGGATAAAAGGGGTCTTCTGCCAGCCCAAGTGGCCTTGTAGATATCCAGTAGTGTCCACAGTCTTTCCCTAGGTCCTTGGGGAGGTTCCAAGGATGAAAGGGGTCTTCTGCCAACCCAGGTGCCCTTGCAGATATCCAGTAGTGACCGCAGACTTTCCTTAGATCCTTGCGCAGGTTCCAAGGATGAAAGGGGTCTTCTGCCAACCCAGGTGGCCTTGTAGAAATCCAGCAGTGACCACAGTCTTTCCCTAGGTCCCTGGGGAGGTTCCAAGCATGAACAGGATCTTCTGCCAGCCCAGGTGGCCTTGTGGATATCCAGCAGTGACCACAGTCTTTCCCCAGGTGCCTGGGGAGGTTCCAAGGAGGAACATGGTATTCTACTAGACCAGGTGGCCTTGTAGATATGCAGTAGTGACCACAGTCTTTCCCTAGGTCCTTGGGGAGGTTTCAAGGATGAAAGGGGTCTTCTGCCAGCTCAGGTGGCCTTGTAGATATCCAGTTGTGACCACAGTCTTTCCCTCTGTCCTTGGGGAGGTTCCAAGGATGAAAGGGGTCTTCCGCCAACCCAGGTGGCCTTGTAGGAATCCAGCAGTGACCACAGTCTTTCCCAAGGTCCCTGGGGAGGTTCCAAGGATGCACAGGATCATCTGCCAGCCCAGATGGCCTTGTGGATATCCAGCAGTGACCACAGTCTGCCCCCAGGTGCCTGGAGAGCTTCCAAGGAGGAACATGGTATTCTGCCAACCCAGGTGGCCTTGTAGAAATCCAGCAGTGACCACAGTCTTTCCCTAGGTCCTTGGGGATGTTCCAAGGATGCACACGATCATCTGCCAACCCAGGTGGCCTTGTGGGTATCCAGCAGTGACCACCATCTTTCCCCAGGTCCCTGGGGCGATTCCAAGGAGGAACATGGTCTTGTGCCAGGCCGGGTGGCCTTGGAGAAAACCAGCAGTGACCACAGTCTTTCCCAAGGTCCTTGGGGAGGTTCCAAGGATGCAGAGGATCATCTGCCAACTAAGGTGACCTTGTGGATATCCAGCAGTGACCACTGTCTTTCCCCAGGTCCCTGGAGAGGTTCCAAGGCGGAACATGGTCTTGTGCCAGGCCGGGTGGCCTTGAGGATATCCAGCAGTGACCACAGTCTTTCACTAGGTCCTTGGGGAGGTTCCAAGGATGAAATGGGTCTACTGCCAACCCAGGTGGCCTTGTAGATATCCAGTAGTGACCACAGTCTTTCCCTATGTCATTGGGGAGGTTCCAAGGTTGAAAGGGATCTTCTGCCAACCCAGGTGACCTTGTAGATATTCCGCAGTGACCACAGTCTTTCCCTAGGTCCCTGGGGAGGTTCCAAGGATGAACAGGATCTTCTGCCAGCCCAGGTGGCCTTGTAGATATCCAGTAGTGATCACAGTCTTTCCCTAGGTCCTTGGGGAGGTTCCAAGGATAAAAGGGGTCTTCTGCCATCCCGGGTGGCCTTGTAGATATCCAGTAGTGACCACAGTCTTTCCCTAGGTCCTTGGGGAGGTTCCAAGGATGAAAGGGGTCTTCTGCCAGCCCAAGTGGCCTTATAGATATCCAGTAGTGACCACAGCTTTTTCCCTAGGTCCTTGGGGAGGTTCCAAGGATGAAAGGGGTCGTCTGCCAACCCAGGTGGCCTTGTAGATATCAAGTAGTGACCACGGTCTTTCCATAGGTCCTTGGGGAGGTTCCAAGGATGAAAGGGGTCTTCTGCCAACCCAGGTGACCTTGTAGATATTCAGCAGTGACCACAGTATTTCCCTAGGTCCCTGTGGAGGTTCCAAGGATGAACAGGATCTTCTGCCAGCCCAGGTGGCCTTGTAGATATCCAGTAGTGACCACATTCTTCCCCTAGGTCCTTGGGGAGGTTCCAAGGATGAAAGGGGTCTTCTGTTAACCCAGGTGGCCTTGCACATATCAAGCAGTGACCACAGTCTTTCGCTAGGTCCCTGGGGAGGTTCCAAGGATGAACAGGATCTTCTGCCAGCCCAGGTGGCCTTGTAGATATCCAGCAGTGACCACAGTCTTTCACTAGGTCCTTGGGGAGGTTCCAAGGATGAAAGGGGCATTCTGCCAACCCAGGTGACCTTGTAGATATCCTGTAGTGACCACAGTCTTTTCCTAGGTCCTTGGGGAGGTTCCAAGGATGAAAGGGGTCTTCTGCCAACCCAGGTGGCATTGTAGCTATCCAGTAGTGACCACAGTATTTCCCTAGGTTCTTGGGGAGGTTCCAATGATGAAAGGGGTATTCTGCCAACCCAGGTAGCCTTCTAGATATTCAGTAGTGACCACAGTCTTTCCTTAGGTCCTTGGGGAGGTTCCAAGGATGAAAGGGGCCTTTGCCAACCCAGGTGGCCTTGTAGATATCCAGCAGTGACCACAGTCTTTCCCTAGGTCCTTGGGGAGGTTCCAAGGATGAAAGGGGCCTTTGCCAACACAGGTGGCCTTGTAGATATCCAGCAGTGACCACAGTATTTCCCTCGGTCCCTGGGGCGGTTCCAAGCATGAAGAGGATCTTCTGCAAGCCCATGTGGTCTTGTGGATATCCATCAGTGACAATAGTCTTTCCCCAGGTTCCTGGGGAGGTTCCAAGAAGGAACATGGCATTCTACTAGACCAGGTGGCCTTGTAGAAATCCAACAGTGACCACAGTCTTTCCCTAGGTCCTTGGGGGGGGTTCCAAGATGCCCAGGATGTTATGCCAACCCAGGTTGCCTTGTGGATATCCAGCAGTGACCACAGTCTTTCCCCAGGTCCCTGGGGAGGTTCCAAGGAGGAACATGGTCTTGTGCCAGGCTGGGTGGCCTTGGAGAAATCCAGCAGTGACCACAGTCTTTCCCTAGGTCCTTGGGGATGTTCCAAGGATGCACAGGATAATTTGCCAAATCAGGTGGCCTTGAGGATATCCAGCAGTGACCACAGTCTTTCCAAAGGACCTTGGGGAGGTTCCAAAGATAAAAGGGGTCTTCTGCCAACGCAGGTGGCCTTGTAGATATCCAGTAGTGACCACAGTCATTCCCTAGGTCCTTATGGAGGTTCCAATGGTGAAAGGGGTCTTCTGCCAACCCAGGTGGCCTTGTAGATATCCAGTAGTGACCACAGTCTTTCCCTAGGTCCTTGGGGAGGTTCCAAGGATGAAAGCGTTCTTCTGCCAACCCAGGTGGCATTGTAGAAATCCAGCAGTGACCACAGTCTTTCCCCAGGTGCCTGGGGAGGTTCCAAGGAGGAACATGGTATTCTGCTAGACCAGGTGGCCTTGTAGAAATCCAGCAGTGACCACAGTCTTTCCCTAGGTCCTTGGGGAGGTTCCAAGGATGAAAGGGGTCTTCTGCCAGCCCAAGTGGCCTTATAGATATCCAGTAGTGACCACAGCTTTTTCCCTAGGTCCTTGGGGAGGTTCCAAGGATGAAAGGGGTCGTCTGCCAACCCAGGTGGCCTTGAAGATATCAAGTAGTGACCACGGTCTTTCCATAGGTCCTTGGGGAGGTTCCAAGGATGAAAGGGGTCTTCTGCCAACCCAGGTGACCTTGTAGATATTCAGCAGTGACCACAGTATTTCCCTAGGTCCCTGTGGAGGTTCCAAGGATGAACAGGATCTTCTGCCAGCCCAGGTGGCCTTGTAGATATCCAGTAGTGACCACATTCTTCCCCTAGGTCCTTGGGGAGGTTCCAAGGATGAAAGGGGTCTTCTGTTAACCCAGGTGGCCTTGCACATATCAAGCAGTGACCACAGTCTTTCGCTAGGTCCCTGGGGAGGTTCCAAGGATGAACAGGATCTTCTGCCAGCCCAGGTGGCCTTGTAGATATCCAGCAGTGACCACAGTCTTTCACTAGGTCCTTGGGGAGGTTCCAAGGATGAAAGGGGCATTCTGCCAACCCAGGTGACCTTGTAGATATCCTGTAGTGACCACAGTCTTTTCCTAGGTCCTTGGGGAGGTTCCAAGGATGAAAGGGGTCTTCTGCCAACCCAGGTGGCATTGTAGCTATCCAGTAGTGACCACAGTATTTCCCTAGGTTCTTGGGGAGGTTCCAATGATGAAAGGGGTATTCTGCCAACCCAGGTAGCCTTCTAGATATTCAGTAGTGACCACAGTCTTTCCTTAGGTCCTTGGGGAGGTTCCAAGGATGAAAGGGGCCGTTGCCAACCCAGGTGGCCTTGTAGATATCCAGCAGTGACCACAGTCTTTCCCTAGGTCCTTGGGGAGGTTCCAAGGATGAAAGGGGCCTTTGCCAACACAGGTGGCCTCGTAGATATCCAGCAGTGACCACAGTATTTCCCTCGGTCCCTGGGGCGGTTCCAAGCATGAAGAGGATCTTCTGCAAGCCCATGTGGTCTTGTGGATATCCATCAGTGACCATAGTCTTTCCTCAGGTTCCTGGGGAGGTTCCAAGAAGGAACATGGTATTCTACTAGACCAGGTGGCCTTGTAGAAATCCAACAGTGACCACAGTCTTTCCCTAGGTCCTTGGGGGGGTTCCAAGATGCCCAGGATGTTATGCCAACCCAGGTTGCCTTGTGGATATCCAGCAGTGACCACAGTCTTTCCCCAGGTCCCTGGGGAGGTTCCAAGGAGGAACATGGTCTTGTGCCAGGCTGGGTGGCCTTGGAGAAATCCAGCAGTGACCACAGTCTTTCCCTAGGTCCTTGGGGATGTTCCAAGGATGCACAGGATAATTTGCCAAATCAGGTGGCCTTGAGGATATCCAGCAGTGACCACAGTCTTTCCAAAGGACCTTGGGGAGGTTCCAAAGATAAAAGGGGTCTTCTGCCAACGCAGGTGGCCTTGTAGATATCCAGTAGTGACCACAGTCATTCCCTAGGTCCTTATGGAGGTTCCAATGGTGAAAGGGGTCTTCTGCCAACCCAGGTGGCCTTGTAGATATCCAGTAGTGACCACAGTCTTTCCCTAGGTCCTTGGGGAGGTTCCAAGGATGAAAGGGTTCTTCTGCCAACCCAGGTGGCATTGTAGAAATCCAGCAGTGACCACAGTCTTTCCCCAGGTGCCTGGGGAGGTTCCAAGGAGTAACATGGTATTCTGCTAGACCAGGTGGGCTTGTAGAAATCCAGCAGTGACCACAGTCTTTCCCTAGGTTCATGGGGAGGTTCCAAGGATGAAAGGGGTCTTCTGCCAACCCAGGTGGCCTTGTAGATATCCAGCAGTGACCACAGTCGTTCCCTAGGTCCTTGAGGAGGTTCCAAGGATGCACAGGATCATCTGCCAGCTCAGGTGGCCTTGAGGATATCCAGCAGTGATCACAGTCTTTCCCTAGTTCCTTGGGGAGGTTCCAAGTATGAAAGGGGTCTTCTGCCAACCTAGGTGGCTTTGTAGATATCCAGTAGTGACCACAGTCTTTCCCCAGGTCCTTGGGGAGGTTCCAAGGATGAAAGGGGTCTTCCGCCAACCCAGGTGAGCTTGTAGATATTCAGCAGTGACCACAGTCTTTCCCGAGGTCCCTGGGGAGGTTCCAAGGATGAACAGAATCTTCTGTCAGCCCAGGTGGCCTTGTAGATATCCAGTTGTGACCAGAGTCTTTCCCTAGGTTCTTGGAGAGGTTCCAAGTATGATGAGGATCTTCTGCTATCCCAGCTGGCCTTATGGATATCCAGCAGTGACCATAGTCTTTCCCCAGTTCCTTGGGGAGGTTCCAAGGATGAACAGGATCTTCTGCCAACCCAGGTGGCCTTGTGGATATCCAGCAGTGACCACAGTCTTTCCCCAGGTCACTGGGGAAGTTCCAAGGAGGAATATGGTATTGTGCCAGGCCGGGTGGCCTTGGAGAAATCCAGCAGTGACCACAATCTTTCCCTAGGTCCTTGGGGAGGTTCCAAGGATGAAAGGGGTCTTCTGCCAACCCAGGCGGCCTTGGAGATATCCAGTAGTGACCACTGTCTTTCCCTAAGTCCTTGGGGAGGTTCCAAGGATGCACAGGATCTTCTGCCAGCCCTGTTGACCTTGTAGATATCCAGTAGTGACCACAGTCTTTCCCTAGATCCTTGGGGAGGTTCCAAGGATAAAAGGGGTCTTCTGCCATCCCGGGTGGCCTTGTAGATATCCAGTTGTGACCACAGGCTTGTGGGATGTTTTTACCCATGCATCCAATCCCTACAATAAAACTGTGCAGTACTGGCATGGAAAACATCATGATGGCCAGAACTCCCCAGAGAGTGCACAGGGAAAACATGAAGAATAGGCATTTTTGCCTATGTTGTGAGCACAGGAGGGCACTGCCTAAAACCACCAGTGGGCTACACACACAGTAGCCTGAAACCATTGGGAATGGCAATGCTGATTGCCAAAAAAAGCAACTCAGAACTGTGGGGAATTCATTTTCTTAATCCCAAAAATGGTTGCATTACCAGTACTCACCACTATCAGAAAGCCGGCGTTTTAAAACCACCAGACTTTTGTGTAAAACTGAACAAATGAAACAAAACCAGACCAAGGAAAGACTTGCTAAGAGGTGGATACAATGTAAAACTATATTCTGAAATGACTTGAAGGAAGTAATTATTTAATGTATATGTAAAAATTGTCGGTTTGATTTGAATGTAGAAAACTGGGAACAAAAAGTGACATTTAGCTGAAACCTGGCTTAATGAAACTGGATTCTGCCTGACAACTACCCCCGACAGGAGTTGAAACCTGCTCAGGCACTCCCCTTGCCAAAAGGAGTTGTCACCTCTCTGATTAGATTAGGGGTGGAGCAGCTGGGGTCTACAGGGAGTTGAACAAAGGCCTGTCCTGGACTCAGGCAAATGTTATATTGGGGGGCCGTAAAGTGGCTTCCTCTTAGGGGAAACTGGGAGGGGCAGTGCCTCTGCTAGCAGCTGAGCTTGGGGGAAGTGGATAAACCAGTTATTCCACCCTGTGATGTGGGAAGCCACACCCCTTTTTGACCAGAGCATAATTTTAAAAAGATAGATAACTCATAGTGCGGACTTGTCAGAATTATATAAGTAATATCATTATTTTTGTGATTTTTCTGTGAACATTTTGAGAGGCGTTAGGACCCTGTGGTGTATTCTGGGGGGTTGCTAGCGGAAAATAGGGTCTCACTCCAAATGTCTGCATGTTAAAAATCTGACACTTCATCAATTAATGTCCATACTCCTTGCGCACATGTGTGTAATTTTGGGTAAATGTCTGATATTGCAAAACCAGTTAAAAAGCGCAAAATGTTGTCATTTTTGAATGCAAGCCCCCAGGAAGATCAGAGGCGGACAAGCATGGACCATAAGGAATATATAATGTGCACCTGTAATTTCAACAAATTGTATATCTGGGAAGGATGTATTTGAATCAAATATAGATTTGTGGGCAAACTGACCAGGGGAGGATCCTCTGACCCATAAACAGACTTCATCATGCTGACAATCCATTTCCTTCCCCCAATCATGGGAGAGGGGAGAATTGGGCCAATGACAAGTAGAGAGGGGCAGGCTTAGCTAGGCCCAGGCACACACCCATTTTCAAAACACATAAAACGAGACTGCTGGGACAGGTAGAGACATTCAATTCCATTTGCTGCGGAGCATGCTGACCGACGACTTCACATCCAGAGATCCAGACTTCAAATCCATCAATCTCCAAAGACCAGAACTTTGCTTCAGAACTTAAAGCAAGGGCCTAAACCCACAAACTGAGAACTCTTCTCAGCAGGCCTCAGCAACCTTAAAATCATTTGCAAACTATTCCACAGCCGGGCGAGCTGTTTGAATTCTTTTGCCAAGAACAATTGCCAGAGACCAGACCAGAGATCCAGAGTGACCCAGACCGCTGTGAGCAGAACCAGTGACCCAGATCGCTGTGAAGTGCCGAGACCAGAACCCGAGTCCAGTCCAAAACCTGACCAGATTTGTGGCGAGGCCCATTCCTGCACAAAATATCTTGTGAGTACCTAGCAGAACTGTGCAGAACCAATCTCTTAGTTAAAATAATCTAATCCAAACTATTTTAACCTAAGTAGAACTGCCTCTTAGAAATCGTGTCATCTGTCATTTTTAAAGCTGCACAACTGTCACCTGTCAATTCTGCAGCTGCAAGCTGTCACCTGTCATTTTGAGTTTACTTTAAATCCGAAAAACGACCTTTACAAAATCATTCATATCTCTGGAGCCGTTTGTCCTAGGAACTTGGTTCAACTTTCCTCTGAAAGCTTAGAATCTCAGCTTTCTAACGAACCTAGAACTTATACTTTTGCTGTAATCACGATTCACGCACTCGCGAATTTTGCCGCGATTTGCAATTTGGCCTGATTTCTTTACCTGTAAAAAGATAGAAGCTTTTTGCTTTCCTCTGCTAAAAATGTGTTTGCCTCTTAATATCCATCCCTGAATCATTGCTAAAGTGAGCCTGAGCTCATCCCAAGTATCTCTCACTAACCCTGAACCTCCTAAAGGGAATTAAAAGCATTTTCAGCATATTTCTCACTTCATTGCCACCACATTCAAAGCACTTGGGACTGTGTTTTAAAACTCATACCGGTTTTCTCTAAGCTTGCTGGGGGGGAACTGAATTTCGTATTGTATTTGATTGCATTCCTGAGAACTGTGTCCTCCTCTTTCCATCTCCTTCCATTTCTTACATTGCATAGGGGAGGGGGGTGAATTGCCAGAGAAAAAGTGATTATATTATCTTTTGCTAAAACCATATCAAGTATTTCTGTACTGCATTTTATTCCTCATTGCTTTTCCCTTGAAATCATAAAAGTATTTTTGCTACTTTATCCATCCTATACTAACTCCTCATTGATTATAAAGAAGTGTGCTAGTGTCAGATTACCCATTGTTGATTAACATTATATTTATAAGGGCGATATTGATTATTAATTTATTATAAAAGCGTGGTATCTATATTTTGTTTTATTTCTCAAATAAACCTTTTAAACTTGCAAAACAGAACTACTTCTTGGCTCAGTGGGGTCAGGGGGATTGTAAGAGAGGGGTGTTATATAGGGGTAGTCATCCAGAACTCATGAACTGGACATAAAGATATATCAATAAGGGTTTCCATTCAGTATCCCAGACTAGGCATTGACTTAGCTGTAGTGTTGAATTGAATCCTCTTACAAATTGGGGGCTCGAGCCGGGATATTCTGGGTTAGATTTACCATTTGTGCAGATTAATACAGTGTGCCAGCTGACCAGATACACATATCCGGTCGGATCACCACGCTGTGTTACGCTGTAAATCACTCCTCAAAGGAACGCTCTAAGGAAACGGTCTGTTTTGCAAAAATAAAATACAAACTTCTGTAAGTCAGGAAGGAACTCAAATTCCAGAATGACGACACTCGTAGACATCAAAATAGCCAGAGAGCACTTCTTACATAAGCTATTTGTGAAAGGTCAGTGGACTCATCAGGACCAAACGGTCTGGTTGCAGGCAGTTGCGCAACAGGTCACTGAAACAGGGTCAGATATATGCAGAGATCAGGGTCCCCTACATGTGGCCCTGAGTGAACTATATATGGCCCCTAAAGCCAAAGATGAACATAATAAGATTGCCAGGATAGCGGCATATTTGTACCTATATATGGGAGCCATGCAGGACAAATGTGCTGAAGGCCAAGATCTGGCAAATAGGCAACGGATGGCGTTAGACAAGGCCCAATCTGATCTGGACTCTTCTGAGCAGAGGCTGCTCAGGAGCCAGGAGTCAGAAAAGGACAGCAGACAGTACATCACTAAAATAAAGGAGGATATGGATGTGCTGCAACAGGAAAAGGCTGACCAGGATACCAGATTTCTGGCCTTGCAGAAGGAGTACCAAGAAGGTTTGGACTTCCTACTGCAGAGCCAGAAAAAGCTGGAGCAACAGTTAGACCTCAATAGGGCATGTGCTGAGCAGGTAGTCACCCTGCAAAGCCACCTAGATAGGGAAAAAGAGGAAAGCAATACATTGATTCTGAAGGACCTGGATACCCAGGCAGAGTTTGATCAGGAGCGCTAGAAAGCTGGTGCCTTCCAAAGGCAAAGGGACGACCTGGCGGCACAGATGCAGGCTCTTAGTCAGGAAAGGGATACCTTAAACCAGGAAGTCTGCCACTTAAAAAAGGAAAATGGAAGAAAATCACTTGGCCCTCCAGGGACTGGGTGACCTCCAAAAAGAACACCAGAACTTGTTAGAGCACACCAGGAGGGTGGAGGAGGCTCTGGCAAGAAAGGAGCAGGCCAGTAGGGATGGGACTCAGGAGGTAACCCTCCTGCAGCAGAGACTGGCCCAGTACTCCAGGACCAATCAGGAGGCACAGAGAGAGAATGAGGTTTTCTGCCAGCACAATGATAGGCTCCAGCAACAGGTAGCGATGCAGGAGAGACTGATAGAGTCTAGTAAGGCCTTAACTGAGGAACTGAAAGCGCAGGCTCTTGCATTGCAACAGGGAACAGGGGCGGATAGAGATGAGGTTCGCTGGGAAAGAGAAACTCCTGAGCATAACCTCAGGAGCCCTAATGCCAGAGGCCTTCACCTCTACCAGTCCCTGGACTCTGCCACCCCCATGTTCCCTGGTGCACGTGAGCACGGGGCCACAGGGATGGCAGATTACTATCCAGCTAAAAGTATGGGGCTCATAGGCCAGTACCTCCCAGGAATGGATGGGCGGGTATCCGGGTATGGGCACCCAAACACAGTGCAATTTAGTGGGAAACCCCAGGAGAGTAGGCCCATTAAGGGCATCCTGAAAACCTCTGCCCAGTTAGGTCAGTTGGGGGGGTACCCATCAAATCCTGGCAGCAAGGAGGGGTCTGAAGACTCCTTTGAGCATTACAGGACACAGGAGACCAGGTCCCCACCTTCTGCCAGCCATTCCCAGGCTCGCAGAATCCGGGAAAACCTGGAAGATCAGACGGGCACCGCTGGGAGCAGCGCTTCTGAGTCGTAGGATGAATGGACCAGGGTTACCCGAACCAAAAAGGCCAATAAGGCAAAAAGGGCCTTGCTTAAGGACCCATTGAAACAAATAAAGGCAATAAGGAGTGTCATCACGCCTTATCATAAGAACGCCAAGTATTCTGTTTGGGAACACTTGGAGCTCTATGAGCAAATGATGGAGACTTTCCATTTGAAGGACAGCCAAAGCTGTATTCAATATGTAAAGTGGACCTTCTCACCAGAATACTCCAGTTTCTTTGCGGGGCTGGAGGATCAAAACCATTCAAGGTGGTCCACATACACGGCGGCCATCTTGAAACATTTTTCTGTGCACAGAAATCTTCAAGAGGCTCGCAAGGCAGCCTACAATTTGCAATGTGGGGAGGATCAGGCCCCACAACAGTTTGTGCAAGAATTGAACCATGCTTTTGCGCAGACCACCAGAAGGGTTCGCACGGATAGCAGAGAATTTATCAATACGTTTTTCCATGCCTTACCCAAATACATAATGACCCAGCTCGTGAGAGATTTTCATGAGAAAAGATCTTTAGACTGGGTCATTGAACAGGCTACCCGGATCTATGAGGTGCAGAAGCCTATCGAAAATAAAAATAATGCGCCGAAAAACCCCAAAACCAACAGCACCCCTGCTGCTGCCAAGGTGGCAGAGGTAAAGGTTGCCCCCGTTTTAGATTTGGAGATGGGGGGGCCTAAAAACCTGCCTGCACCAAATAATTCACAGCCCAGAAGGCCCTCGGGCCAGTCACAGACAGGGAGTCGAGGAGGTAGTCCCACAAATGGGGTCCCCCGCTCCCCTGACTATGTAAGTCCCTGCTATAAGGGAAACCGACCAATCCTGGGTTATGTGTGGACTCCTCCAGCCCAAGGGGGGGGATCCAGCCAAGCACCTAACCCAGGGAACTTCCCCCCCAACTTCCCACAGGAGGGCAGAAATTCTCCAAATCCTGGGCAGAACTTTTTTCCCAGGTATCCACCCAATTTCCAACCCCAAAACCATCCATCCTTCTTTCCCCAATTCCCTGAGCCCAAACAACCTAATCCGGGAGAGGGGAGGCCAAGGGTGGAGGGGTACCAAAATCTTCCCAACCAGGGGTACTACCAGAGAAGGGATAGCTACCCTTCCCGGGATCAGACCAGGGGAGAAAATAGAGCCCCGTATCAGCCTGAGTGGGTTTCACAACTTGAGCGCAAGGTCCAAAATATGGCACGGGATCTGGGTCACATACTGAGGGCTCAACAGAACCCTCAGATGAGCATGCCACCGCAGAATACCCCAAACTCTGGACCTGGTGCTCCAGAACAATGACGGGGGCAGCACCCCGATAACCCACCGGTTCCCAGGGAGGAGGCACAAGAGGAAAGGGGGTGTAAAGCCTTGGAGGAAGCTTCCTTCCCAACTTGTAAACAGCCCCTGGAAAACCAGGAACCGGAAACAAAATCTCCTGCCCCTGAAAGCCTGCCACCCAAGGAGCAGAGGGGGGGGTAGGAGAAACAAAGGACCCAAACAGACCCACTTTGTGGAGGATGTAAAGGTCTTCCAATTTGAGGGAGAGGGATCCCAAGAGGATCATGGGGAAAGGATCTTCTCCTTCAGAGATGGGGGAACTCCTCCCAAGGAAAAATGGGTCCCAAGGGACGCCAATTCAGACTGGGGAGATGTGGAGACTGAGCTACCGCCGCCCATCATCTCATCCCAGAACCCACAATACCGAGATCCCCTAGTTCAAACCCATCCTGGTGACTGCCTCCAAAAAGGGGGGGCGGCTCAGAACCGGAACCAGGGGAACCCACAATGGCTCTGATCTCCAGTTGCCAACTTTTTCTTTCAGATTCCCAAGGCTCTTCACAGAATTCTGCCCAAATCTTTTCGCTAGCAATGTCCAAAACCAGAAAGTTAGCCCACCAGTTGTCCAAAATGTGCATTATCTGTGCCCCCTTGAGGAGAAGGAGGGAAGATACTATGCCCCGGTACAAGTACAGGGGCAGGGTACAATTTTGGCAGTGGTGGACACTGGATCCCAAGCTACCCTTCTGTCCAAAAGGGCCTTTGAGGAACTAAATGCAGGCAGGGGGGAGAATTACCAAATTCCTCTCACCTCTCTTCCTGGACAACTGCAGAACTTTGACGGGAAGGAAATTCCCATTGAGGGGACTGCAGACTTGGACATTAAAATTGGGCGACACAAGGTGAAACACCCGGTCATAGTAGTGACTCCAGAGGGCACCCCTTGTTTACTAGGGAATGACCTCCTGAGAAGGTTGTCACCCCTAATAGATTGTGTAAACAAGGTTCTCTGGACCCAGACTAGCCGACCAATAAAATTAAAACAGAGTGTCAACCATGTTAGTTTAAACGGCACCTGCCACATGGTTGA
The DNA here is from genome assembly GCF_040938575.1 of Ambystoma mexicanum. Lineage (NCBI taxonomy): Eukaryota > Metazoa > Chordata > Amphibia > Caudata > Ambystomatidae > Ambystoma > Ambystoma mexicanum. The sequence goes on along the minus strand of NC_090925.1, from coordinate 31,187,543 downwards.
ACAAAAATCTGACCAAGTAGAATTTCACTTCCAGAACAACCAAATTCCAGACGTGACAGTAATAGCAATAGGACAGCAGACTGGTGATGGGGGGTCCTCTCTATTTCTGAAAATCAACCTTCCTTCCAGTTTAAGGTGGAATTCCACACTGGAAGGAAATACTCTGAAATTCTTTACCAATCCACAATCAGACACTCCCACTCCTATAGTCCAGAAAGATGTGAAATCAGCTCAGAGCCTGGCTGATATTCAGCAAATTGGAGAGCAGTTGTTCATCCCTGTTCAGTTAAATGATGGGAAGGAATCTGTTCTCCCTCGAGTGTGTGTGAACAACGGTAAGAGCTTCATCAGCGAAGCCATGTTCCGCCAACTCCCAAAAGATCCAGCCATTCCCACATTCAAACTGATAGACAAATGGGAAATGGACCTGGAAGCACCTAATGCCAAACATCTCCTGCCCAGCAGGTGTATGCTCAAAATCTCCATTGGCAACAAGAGCATAGTCCATAATTGTTGGGTCGTGCGAGACGTCACTGCCGCCGTTTACTTAGGCAGTGACATTCTCAATCGCTTTGCCATTAGTTTGGACCTAATAAACTTCAAAGCTTGGTCCCGATTAGCGGATAATCCCATGGGCTTTGATGATCCAGAAAAAGCATTTAGGTCAGGTCAATTGCTACCTTTTGCGGTTGAAATTCAGATTAAAGAGGAAGTCACCATCCCAGAAAGGACCCGACAATTCTCCCTGGAAGTGAAAGTTAAAAGAGGACAAATATTGCAAAACCCTGATGCTTACATACATCTAAATGCTTCTCTCCAACAGCAAGGGTTAGGGGTAAACCCAACACCATTAGTCAACATAGAACATGACACCACTCCAATAGAGGTGGATAACAGCGACTTAAAGAGTATTACTCTAGCCGCAGGCACCATTATTGGAATGGCGATTGATGACCGACATTTCTCCATTGATTTAGGAAATGAACTGTTAGGACCAATCCCCAAGGACTGTTTTGACAGTGACAGTGAGGACAATACAACACCAGACAGGATTTTCACCCGGCATGGGGGGAACTTCCTGGTGTACACTTCTTGCCCTTATGGTAAGGAAGATGTGACTTGTGACTTCAGGAGGGATGAGGTGATTTTCCAGGTCCATGAGGGCTACCTTTCCCACCTGAAGCCTCCGGTCCAAATCAGCACTCTGACCACGGACTTCTCCACCCAGCTGGAGGAGGCCGCTGAGATAGCCAAACCAGAAGACTTTCCAGGCTTCAGGCAGATGGTGGAAGAGAGAGTCAACCTAGCTGATGCCTGTGTGACTCTGGAACAGAATCAAAAGTTGAAACAGGTTTTCTTGGATTTCCAAGATCTCTTTGCGGTAGACTCATATGACTGTGGTCGCACCGACATCCACACCACAACAATTCCCACGGACCCTGGAATGACTCCAGTGTTTGTGAAGCAATATCGTTTGCCTCTCGCATCCATGGAGTCCCTTACTGAAATAATTAAGAACCTTGAGTCCCGGGGAATAATACGTCCAGTACACAGCACCTTCAATAATCCGGTGCTGGGAATATTGAAGCCAAACGGCCAGTGGAGACTCTGCGCCGACCTTAGGGAGCTCAACAAACGGGTCCATACTTCCCGATGGCCTCTGCCCTACATTGACCAAGGGCTGGCCCAGATTCAAGGGTCACAAGTATTCACTGCAATAGACCTGACCAATGGATACTGGACCGTGCCTGTCAGTAGGGAGGACCAATACAAACTGGCTTTTACCTTTGGGGGCCAGCAGTACACCTGGACCCGGACTCCCTTCGGATACCTCAACTCCGGCAATGAATTCAACATTTTCCTACATAAGGCCATGCCCGACCTGGGTGCGAGGGGTAACCTGGCTTATGTAGATGATGTCCTCATCAAAAGTTCATCTGTGGAGGAACACATAGCGGAGATCCGTTATGTTCTGACACAGTTGAGGGCCGCCGGAGCAAAAATGTCCTTTCAGAAAGCACAGGTGTGTAGAACCCGTGTTAATTTCTTGGGGCATGAGATTACTCCTCAGGGTCTCTGTCCCCAAGAAAAGAAAGTGGAAGCACTCCAGAAACTGAAAGACCCCACAACTCTGCGGGAACTAAGGAGCCTCCTTGGACTTACTAATTACAGCAGAAAGTTCATTGAAGGCTACGCAGAGATCACTAGACCCCTGATTCATCTCTTGAAGGGGGGGGTCAAGTGGGAATGGGGTCCAGAACAATCTGAGGCGGTAAGACAACTCAAAAGAAGCCTCTCACAAGCGCCTTGCCTAGCTTACCCTGTCAGAAACAAGGAGTTCTTCCTGGAGAGGGGGTTCTCTAATACGTGCTTGACGGCAGTATTATACCAAAAGCATGACAAGGTCAATAAAGTAATCTCCTATGCGAGCAAAACTTTATCCTCTGTGGAGGAAAAATTCAACGATTGTGAGAAGGCACTCCTGGCAACGGTGTGGGCATTGAAGAATTACCGCCCGTTTATCCAGGAGGAACACATCATAGTGGAGACTCCACACCAGCCTCTGCAATATCTCCAAAGTGACAGGATCCGGGCCGGAAATGTGAGTAATTCCCGAATTACTTCCTGGATTCTGTCAATGCAAGGCTTTCCTGTGGAGGTCAGATATGGCCAAAACAAGAAGAGTCCCCTTGCGCAAGGTCTGGCTGACTTGCATGATTGTGCCAGAGAAAACTGTCTTGAGGACGAAAGTCTAAAAATTAAGGACAACATGGAGGCATACCTCAATTGCCCACACAAAGTCTTTGAAGAAGACAAGTGTGAGGGAGTGCCCACTGTCTATGTGGATGGATGCTCTTACCATGTTGACAACAACGGGGAGAAAGAACTGGTGGCCGGCGTAGGGAATGCATGGGTGAAGGAGTTTCCAGAACCCTCTGCTGGATACAAAATTGGTCCCCGAAGTAGTCAGGTGGCAGAATTGATGGCTGTGCATCAGGCCATCCTCACTGCTGTCCAACATCAACTCCACGAACTGGTCATAATCACCGATTCGGATTATGTACGGAACGGGTTCGTGGAGCACCTGGTTAATTGGAAAACCAGAGGCATGTTATGTGCTAATAACAAACCCCTGAAACATGGGAAGTTAATCCAAAACATTGATGATCTGGTCACCTCGAATGGGATGACCATCTACTGGAAGAAGATCAAGGGTCATTCCAAAGTAGAGGGACCAGACAAAACTGGAAATGACTTAGCTGATCAGCTGGCCAAAACCGGGGCCATCCAAGGGGATCTAATCGAAATAGAGTCCCTGTTGGGTGAAATCCAGGTCACTGCTATCACTAGGTCCCAGACAAATGCTCACAATGATCTTTCAACTGCACAATGGAGTAAGGAGATCCCTGATGCTGATTTAATTACAGCTCAGAAGGGGGATCCAATTATTGGTAAGTTTTACCAACACCTTGAGGACCCTGAGAACTTTCCCCTGACGGATACCGATTACATTGGGAAAGAGGACCTAAGAGTGTTGATGAAATGTCCAAAAAATGTTCCGAATCCAAGATGGTTTGCTGGTAAGGAAATCCAAAGCTGGCCACGATCAGTGGGTGGTTCCTACCTCATTCCGAAGCCTGATGTTAAGTCACGCCCATGATGCGGCCACCGCCGGTCATAGGGGGTTTCACACAACACTGGAAATCTTAAGAGAGGTTGCATACTGGCCACACATGGGGCAGGACCTTGACCAATACTTGAAGGGGTGTCTTGTGTGTGCACAATTTCAGCCATCATCCCTCACGCACCGTGCACCTCTCCAAAAGAGGGGGATGACACTGCCATGGTCAGATTTGCAAATCAACTTTGTAGGCCCTGTAATCCGCTTGTCTAGAGGAAACAAGTACATGTTGACCATTACATGCTTGTTTACCAAGTGGGTGGAATGTCTCCCAGCCCCAAACTGCAAGGCAGAAACAGCAGCTGCCCTGATGATTAACCACATCTTTTCCCGTTTTGGTCTACCTCAAAGGATTGAGTCAGAAAGGGGTAGCCACTTCACCAGTGAAGTAATGACAAAGATGTGGGAGATACTGGGGGTTAAAAGGAAGCTACACATTGCTTACAGGCCAGCTTCTTCTGGAGCAGTGGAGAGATATAACCGAACCATTGTGAGCATCTTAAAAACGTTTGTGGCAGATTCTGGGCCAAGTTGGGATATCCGATTACCTCTGGTCCTAATGGCCATCAGATCTACCCCTTCATCTGCAACCAAAATGTCACCATTTGAGTTGATGACTGGACGCAAGATGGTGCTTCCCCAGCATTTGCTCTACAGAACCCAAGAGCAAACGTTGATAAATGCCTCCACAACTCATGAGTATGTGGAGAATTTAAGGAAACACCTTCAGCATGCTTTTGCCTATGCTCAGCGGAATCTAGAAAGATCAGCCGAGAGCATGAAGACCCACTATGATTTAAAAAATACCCGAAAGGAATATAAGGTGGGTGATCGGGTCTATCTATACAATTTTCAAAGGAACCAGGCCAAACAGCGAAAATTCTTGCCTACATGGAAGGGACCGTTTGAAATTATAGACAAGATCTCCCCTGTGGCCTACAAGATCCGCATCCCCAAAGGCGGTTTGGCAGAGGGGGAAGACAAGTGGGTCCATATTAACCAGCTAAAGTGTTGCCATCCCAGGCACACTTTGCAGCAACTGGAGGAGTCCTCTGCAATACAAGAGGGGACCGCTCCAGATTAATTCAGTTCCAACCCTAAAATATCCCACATATAGTCTCTAAAATATTATACTCTTGTAAGCCACTGTCTTTGAATGATAACTTGTATCTCAAAAGTAAAATGTTAGGTATGTTAAAGTATAAAATGTATATGTCTGCCACACCATTAGTAGTGATGGAAAAATGTCTACGAATAGGTATTGCCGCTTTTCCTTTGTCGTCCTAGGAGAAAGAAAACCTGGAGACTGCCTAAGGAGGACGATCAGGAGACCGGGAGCAGAGACCCAAGGGGCCCGGGGTACCGCCCAATCCTTCCATCAAGACCAGTAAGGAGAACTGATTGATCGACTGGAGGGAGGAAAAGATGCTGAACTGTGCCACCTATGGAATTGGAAGAAGAGGAGGCGAACAACCCAGATCTTGCGAGTTCCATCAGTGAAAGGACAGAATGGCCATCGCAAGACGGGGGGCTTGTGGGATGTTTTTACCCATGCATCCAAGCCCTACAATAAAACTGTGCAGTACTGGCATGGAAAACATCATGATGGCCAGAACTCCCCAGAGAGTGCACAGGGAAAACATGAAGAATAGGCTGCCACCCATTTTTGCCTATGTTGTGAGCACAGGAGGGCACTCCCTAAAACCACCAGTGGGCTACACACACAGTAGCCTGAAACCATTGGGAATGGCAATGCTGATTGCCAAAAAAGCAACTCAGAACTGTGGGGAATTAATTTTCTTAATCCCAAAAATGGTTGCATTACCAGTACTTACCACTATCAGAAAGCCGGGCGTTTTAAAACCACCAGACTTTTGTGTAAAACTGAACAAATGAAACACAACCAGACCAAGGAAAGACTTGCTAAGAGGTGGATACAATGTAAAACTATATTCTGAAATGACTTGAAGGAAGTAATTATTTAATGTATATGTAAAAATTGTCAGTTTGATTTGAATGTAGAAAACTGGGAACAAAAAGTGACATTTAGCTGAAACCTGGCTTAATGAAACTGGATTCTGCCTGACAACTACCCCCGACAGGAGTTGAAACCTGCTCAGCCACTCCCGATGCCAAAAGGAGTTGTCACCTCTCTGATTAGATTAGGGGTGGAGCAGCTGAGGACTACAGGGAGTTGAACAAAGGCCTGTCCTGGACTCAGGCAAATGTTATATTGGGGGGCCGTAAAGTGGCTTTCTCTTAGGGGAAACTGGGAGGGGCAGTGCCTCTGCTAGCAGCTGAGCTTGGGGGAAGTGGATAAACCAGTTATTCCACCCTGTGATGTGGGAAGCCACACCCCTTTTTGACCAGGGCATATTTATAAAAAGATAGATAACTCATAGTGCGTACTTGTCAGAATTATATAAGTAATATCATTATTTTTGTGATTTTTCTGTGAACATTTTGAGAGGCGTTAGGACCCGGTGGTGTATTCTGGGGGGTTGCTAGCGGAAAATAGGGTCTCACTCCAAATGTCTGCATGTTAAAAATCTGACACTTCATCAATTAATGTCCATACTCCTTGCGCACATGTGTGTAATTTTGGGTAAATGTCTGATATTGCAAAACCAGTTAAAAAGCGCAAAATGTAGTCATTTTTGAATGCAAGCCCCCAGGAAGATCAGAGGCGGACAAGCATGGACCATAAGGAATATATAATGTGCACATGTAATTTCAACAAATTGTATATCTGGGAAGGATGTATTTGAATCAAATATAGATTTGTGGGCAAACTGACCAGGGGCGGATCCTCTGACCCATAAACAGACTTCATCATGCTGACAATCCATTTCCTTCCCCCAATCATGGGAGAGGGGAGAATTGGGCCAATGACAAGTAGAGAGGGGCAGGCTTAGCTAGGCCCAGGCACACACCTATTTTCAAAACACATAAAAAGAGACTGCTGGGACAGGTAGAGACATTCAATTCCATTTGCTGCGGAGCATGCTGACCGACGACTTCACATCCAGAGATCCAGACTTCAAATCCATCAATCTCCAAAGACCAGAACTTTGCTTCAGAACTTAAAGCAAGGGCCTAAACCCACAAACTGAGAACTCTTCTCAGCAGGCCTCAGCAACCTTAAAATCATTTGCAAACTATTCCACAGCCGGGCGAGCTGTTTGAATTCTTTTGCCAAGAACAATTGCCAGAGACCAGACCAGAGATCCAGAGTGACCCAGACTGCTGTGAGCAGAACCAGTGACCCAGATCGCTGTGAAGTGCCGAGACCAGAACCGGAGTCCAGTCCAAAACCTGACCAGATTCGTGGCGAGGCCCATTCCTGCACAAAATATCTTGTGAGTACCTAGCAGAACTGTGCAGAACCAATCTCCTAGGTTAAAATAGTTTGGATTAGATTATTTTAACTAAGTAGAACTGCCTCCTAGAAATCGTGTCATCTGTCATTTCTAAAGCTGCACAACTGTCGCCTGTCAATTCTGCAGCTGCAAGCTGTCACCTGTCATTTTGAGTTTACTTTAAATCCGAAAAAAGGACCTTTACAAAATCGTTCATATCTCGTTCATATCTCTGAAACCGTTTGTCCTAGGAACTTGGTTCAACTTTCCTCTGAAAGCTTAGAATCTCAGCTTTCCCTAGAACTTATACTATTGCCATAATCACGATTCACGCACTCGCGAATTTTGCCGCGATTTGTGATTTGGCCTGATTTCTTTACCTGTAAAAAGATAGCAGCTTTTTGCTTTCCTCTGCAAAAAATTTGTTTGCCTCTTAATAACCATCCCTGAATCATTGCTAAAGTGAGCCTGAGCTCATCCCAAGTATCTCTCACTCACCCTGAACCTCCTAAAGGGAATTAAACGCATTTTCAGCATATTTCTCACTTCATTGCCACCACATTCACAGCACTTGGGCCTGTGTTTTAAAACTCATACCGGTTTTCTCTAAGCTTGCTGGGGTGGGAATTGAATTTCGTATTGTATTTGATTGCATTCCTGAGAACTGTGTGTGTTACTTCCATCTCCTTCCATTTCTTACATTGCATAGGGGAGGGGGGTGAATTGCCAGAGAAAAAGTGATTATCTTATCTTTTGCTAAAATCATATCAAGTATTTCTGTACTGCATTTTATTCCTCATTGCTTTTCCCTTGAAATCATAAAAGTATTTTTGCTACTTTATCCATCCTATACTAACTCCTCATTGATTATAAAGAAGTGTGCTAGTGTCAGATTACCCATTGTTGATTAACATTATATTTATAAGGGCGATATCGATTATTAATTTATTATAAAAGCGTGGTATCTATATTTTGTTTTATTTCTCAAATAAACCTTTTAAACTTGCAAAACAGAACTACTTCTTGGCTCAGTGGGATCAGGGGGATTCTAAGAGAGGGGTGTTATATAGGGGTAGTCATCCAAAACTCATGAACTGGACATAAAGATATATCAATAAAGGTTTCCATTCAGTATCCCAGGCTAGGCATTGACTTAGCTGTAGTGTTGAATTGAATCCTCTTACAGTCTTTCCCTAGGTCCTTGGGGAGGTTCCAAGGATGAAAGGGGTCTTCTGCCAGCCCAAGTCGCCTTGTAGATATCCAGTAGTGACCACAGTTTTTTCCCTAGGTCCTTGGGGAGGTTCCAAGGATGAAAGGGGTCGTCTGTCAACCCAGGTGGCCTTTTAGATATCCAGTAGTGACCACCGTCTTGCCCTAGGTCCTTGGGGAGGTTCCAAGGATGAAAGGGGTCTTCTGCCAACCCAGGTGACCTTGTAGATATTCAGCAGTGACCACAGTCTTTCCATAGGTCCCTGTGGAGGTTCCAAGGATGAACAGGATCTTCTGCCAGCCCAGGTGGCCTTGTAGATATCCAGTAGTGACCACATTCTTTCCCTAGGTCATTGAGGAGGTTCCAAGGATGAAAGGGGTCTTCTGTTAACCCAGTTGGTCTTGCACATATCAAGCAGTGACCACAGTCTTTCGCTAGGTCCCTGGGGAGGTTCCAAGGATGAACAGGATCTTCTGCCAGCCCAGTTGGCCGTGTAGATATCCAGCAGTGACCACAGTCTTTCACTAGGTCCTTGGGGAGGTTCCAAGGATGAAAGGGGTATTCTGCCAACCCAGGTGACCTTGTAGATATCCAGTAGTGACCACAGTCTTTTTCTAGGTCCTTGGGGGGGTTCCAAGGATGAAAGGGGTCTTCTGCCAACCTAGGTGGCATTGTAGATATCCAGTAGTGACCACAGTCTTTCCCTAGGTTCTTGGGGAGGTTCCAATGATGAAAGGGGTCTTCTGCCAACCCAGGTAGCCTTGTACATATCCAGTAGTGACCACAGTGTTTCCCTAGGTCCTTGGGGAGGTTCCAAGGATGAAAGGGGCCTTCTGCCAACCCAGGTGGCCTTGTAGATATCCAGCAGTGACCACAGTCTTTCCCTAGGTCCCTGGGGCGGTTCCAAGCATGAGGAGGATCTTCTGCAAGCCCATGTGGTCTTGTGGACATCCATCAGTGACCATAGTCTTTCCCCAGGTGCCTGGGGAGGTTCCAAGGAGGAACATCGTATTCTACTAGAACAGGTGGCCTTGTAGAAATCCAACAGTGACCACAGTCTTTCCCTAGGTCCTTAGGGAGGTTCCAAGGATGCCCAGGATGTTATGCCAACCCAGGTTGCCTTGTGGATATCCAGCAGTGACCACAGTCTTTCCCCAGGTCCCTGGGGAGGTTCCAAGGAGGAACATGGTCTTGTGCCAGGCCAGGTGGCCTTGGAGAAATCCAGCAGTGACCACAGTCTTTCCCTAGGTCCTTGGGGCTGTTCCAAGGATGCACAGGATAATTTGCCAAATCAGGTGGCCTTGAGGATATCCAGCAGTGACCACAGTCTTTCCAAAGGACCTTGGGGAGGTTCCAAGGAAAAAAGGGGTCTTCTGCCAACCCAGGTGGCCTTGTAGATATCCAGTAGTGACCACAGTCTTTCCCTAGGTCCTTATGGAGGTTCCAATGATGAAAGGGGTCTTCTGCCAACCCAGGTGGCCTTGTAGATATCCAGTAGTGACCAAAGTCTTTCCCTAGGTCCTTGGGGAGGTTCCGAAGATGAAAGGGTTCTTCTGCCAACCCAGGTGGCATTATAGAAATCCAGCAGTGACCGCAGTCTTTCCCCAGGTGCCTGGGGAGGTTCCAAGGAGGAACATGGTATTCTGCTAGACCAGGTGGCCTTGTAGAAATCCAGCAGTGACCACAGTCTTTCCCTAGGTCCATGGGGAGGTTCCAAGGATGAAGGGTCTTCTGCCAACCTAGGGGGGCTTGTAGATATCCTGCAGTGATCACAGTCTTCCCCTATGTCCTTGGGGAGGTTGCAAGGATGAAAGGGGTCTTCTGCCAACCCAGGCGGCCTTGTAGATATCCAGCAGTGACCACAGTCGTTCCCTAGGTCCTTGGGGAGGTTCCAAGGATGCACAGGATCATCTGCCAGCTCAGGTGGCCTTGAGGATATCCAGCAGTGACCACAGTCTTTCCCTAGTTCCTTGAGAGGTTCCAAGTATGAAAGGGGTCTTCTGCCAACCTAGGTGGCCTTGTAGATGTCCAGTAGTGACTACAGTCTTTCCCGAGGTCGCTGGGGAGGTTCCAAGGATGAACAGAATCTTCTGTCAGCCCAGATGGCCTTGTAGATATCCAGTAGTGACCAGAGTCTTTCCCTAGGATCTTGGGGAGGTTCCAAGCATGAAGAGGATCTTCTGCCATCCCAGCTGGCCTTATGGATATCCAGCAGTGACCATAGTTTTTTCTCCAGTTCCTTGGGGAGGTTCCAAGGATGAACAGGATCTTCTGCCAACCCAGGTGGCCTTGTGGATATCCAGCAGTGACCACAGTCTTTCCCCAGGTCCCTGGGGAGGTTCCAAGGAGGAACATGGTCTTGTGCCAGGCCGGGTGGCCTTGGAGAAATCCAGCAGTGACCACAGTCTTTCCCTACGTCCTTGGGGAGGTTACAAGGATGAAAGGGGTCTTCTGCCAACCCAGGCGGCCTTGGAGATATCCAGTAGTGACCACAGTCTTTCCCTAGGTCCTTGGGGAGTTTCCAAGGATGCACAGGATCTTCTGCCAGCCCAGTTGGCCTTGTAGATATCCAGTAGTGACCACAGTCTTTCCCTAGGTCCTTGGGAAGGTTCCAAGGATAAAAGGGGTCTTCTGCCATCCCGAGTGAACTTGTAGATATTCAGTAGTGACCACAGTTTTTCCCTCGGTCCTTGGGGAGGTTCCAAGGATGAAAGGGGTCTTCTGCCAGCCGAAGTGGCCTTGTAGATATCCAGTAGTGACCACAGTTTTTTCCCTAGGTCCTTGGGGAGGTTCCAAGGATGAAAGGGGTCGTCTGCCAACCCAGGTGGCCTTGTAGATATCCAGTAGTGACCACAGTCTTTCCCTAGGTCCTTGGGGAGGTTCCAAGGATGAGAGGGGTCTTCTGCCAACCCAGGTGACCTTGTAGATATTCAGCAGTGACCACAGTCTTTCCCAAGGTCCTTGTGGAGGTTCCAAGGATGAACAGGATCTTCTGCCAGCCGAGGTGGCCTTGTAGATATCCAGTAGTGACCACATTCTTTCCCTAGGTCCTTGGGGAGGTTCCAAGGATGAAAGGGGTCTTCTGTTAACCCAGGTGGCCTTGCAAATATCAAGCAGTGACCACAGTCTTTCGCTAGGTCCCTGGGGAGGTTCCAAGGATGAACAGGATCTTCTGCCAGCCCACGTGGCCTTGTAGATATCCAGCAGTGACCACAGTCTTTCACTAGGTCCTTGGGGAGGTTCCAAGGATGAAAGGGGTATTCTGCCGACCCAGTTTACCTTGTAGATATCCAGTAGTGACCACAGTCTTTTCCTAGGTCCATGGGGAGGTTCCAAGGATGAAAGGGGTCTTCTGCCAACCCAGGTGGCATTGTAGATATCCAGTAGTGACCACAGTCTTTCCCTAGGTTCTTGGGGAGGTTCCAATGATGAAAGGGTCTTCTGCCAACCCAGGTAGCCTTATAGATATCCAATAGTGACCACAGACTTTCCCTAGGTCCTTGGGGAGTTTCCAAGGATGAAAGGGGCCTTCCGCCAACCCATGTGGCCTTGTAGATATCCAGCAGTGACCACAGTCTTTCCCTAGGTCCCTGGGGCAGTTCCAAGCATGAAGAGGATCTTCGGCAAGCCCATGTGGTCTTGTGGATATCCATCAGTGACTATAGTCTTTCCCCAGGTGCCTGGGGAGGTTCCAAGGAGGAACATGGTATTCTACTAGACCAGGTGGCCTTGTAGAAATCCAACAGTGACCACAGTCTTTCCCCAGGTCCTTGGGGAGGTTCCAAGGATGCCCAGGATGTTATGCCAACCCAGGTTGCCTTGTGGATATCCAGCAGTGACCACAGTCTTTCCCCAGGTCCCTGGGGAGGTTCCAAGGAGGAACATGGTCTTGTGCCAGACTGGGTGGCCTTGGAGAAATCCAGCAGTGACCACAGTCTTTCCAAAGGACCTTGGGGAGGTTACAAGAATAAAAGGGGTCTTCTGCCACCCTAGGTGGCCTTGTAGATATCCAGTAGTGACCACAGTCTTCCCTAGGTCCTTATGGAGGTTCCAAGGATGAAAGGGGTCTTCTGCCAACCCAGGGGGGCTTGTAGATATCCAGCAGTGACCACAGTCTTCCCCTATGTCCTTGGGGAGGTTGCAAGGCCGAATGGGGTCTTCTGTCAACCCAGGTGGCATTGTAGATATCCAGCAGTGACCACAGTCGTTCCCTAGGTCCATGGGGAGGTTCCAAGGATGCACAGGATCATCTGCCAGCTCAGGTGACCTTGAGGATATCCAGCAGTGACCACAGTCTTTCCCTAGTTCCTTGGGGAGGTTCCAAGTATGAAAGGGGTCTTCTGCCAACCTAGGTGACCTTGTAGATATCCTGTAGTGACCACAGTCTTTCCCTAGGTCCTTGGGGAGGTTCCAAGGATGAAAGGGGTCTTCTGCCAACCCAGATGACCTTGTAGATATTCAGCAGTGACCATAGTCTTTCCCGAGGTCCCTGGGGAGGTTCCAAGGATGAACACAATCTTCTGTCAGCCCAGGTTCCCTTGTAGATATCCAGTAGTGACCAGAGTCTTTGCCTAGGTTCTTGGGGAGGTTCCAAGCATGAAGAGGATCTTCTGCCATCCCAGCTGGCCTTATGGATATGCAGCAGTGACCATAGTCTTTCCCCAGTTCCTTGGGGAGGTTCCAAGGATGAACAGGATCTTCTGCCAACCCAGGTGGCCTTGTGGATATCCAGCAGTGACCACAGTCTTTCCCCAGGTCCCTGGGGAGGTTCCAAGGAGGAACATGGTCTTGTGTAAGGCCGGGTGGCCTTGGAGAAATCCAGCAGTGACCACAGTTTTTCCCTAGGTCCTTGGGGAAGTTCCAAGGATGAAAGGGGTCTTCTGCCAACCCAGGCGGGCTTGGAGATATCCAGTAGTGACCACTGTCTTTCCCTAGGTCCTTGGGGAGTTTCCAAGGATGCACAGGATCTTCTGCCAGCCCAGTTGGCCTTGGAGATATCCGGTAGTGACCACAGTCTTTCCCTAGGTCCTTGGGGAGGGTCCAAGGATGAAAGGGGTCTTCTGCCAACCCAGGTGGCTTTGCAGCTATCAGTAGTGACCACATTCTTTTCCTAGGTCCTTGGGGAGGTTCCAAGGATGAAAGGGGTCTTCTGCCAAAACAGGTGGCCTTGTAGATATCCAGTAGTGACCACAGTCTTTCCCCAGGTCCTTGGGGGGGGGGGTTCCAAGGATGAAAGGGGTCTTCTGCCAATCCAGGTGCCTTGTAGAAATCTAGCAGTGACCAGAGTCTTTCCTTAGGTCCCTGGAGAGGTTCCAAGGATGCACAGGATCTTCTGCCAGCCCAGGTGGCCTTGTGGATATCCAGCAGTGACCACAGTCTTTCCCCAGGTGCCTGGGGAGGTTCCAAGGAGGAACATGGTATTCTGCCAGCTCAGGTGGCCTTGGGGATATCCAGCAGTGACCACAGTCTTTCCCTAGTTACTTGGGGAGGTTCCAAGTATGAAATGGGTCTTCTGCCAACCTAGGTGGCCTTGTAGATATCCAGTAGTTACCACAGTCTTTCCCTAGGTCCTTGGGGAGGTTCCAAGGACGAAAGGGGTCTTCTTCCAACCCAGGTGACCTTGTAGATATTCAGCAGTGACCACAGACTTTCTCGAGGTCCCTGGGGAGGTTCCAAGGATGAACAGAATCTTCTTCCAGCCCAGATGGCCTTGTAGATATCCAGTAGTGACCAGAGTCTTTCCCTAGGTTCTTGGGGAGGTTCCAAGCATGAAGAGGATCTTCTGCCATCCCAGCTGGCCTTATGGATATCCAGCAGTGACCATAGTCTTTGCCCAGTTCCTTGGGGAGGTTCCAAGGATGAACAGGATCTTCTGCCAACCCCGGTGGCCTTGGAGAAATCCAGCAGTGAGCACAGTCTTTCCCTAGGTCCCTGGGGAGGTTCCAAGGAGGAACATGGTCTTGTGCCAGGCCGGGTGGCCTTGGAGAAATCCAGCAGTGACCACAGTCTTTCCCTAGGTCCTTGGGGAGGTTACTAGGATCAAAGGGGTGTTCTGCCAACCCGGGCAGCCTTGGAGATATCCAGTAGTGACCACTGTCTTTCCCTAGGTCCTTGGGGAGTTTCCAAGGATGCACAGGATCTTCTGCCAGCCCAGTTGGCCTTGTAGATATCCAGTAGTGACCACAGTCTTTCCCTAGGTCCTTGGGAAGGTTCCAAGGATAAAAGGGGTCTTCTGCCATCCCGGGTGAACTTGTAGATATTCAGTAGTGACCACAGTTTTTCCCTCGGTCCTTGGGGAGGTTCCAAGGATGAAAGGGGTCTTCTGCCAGCCGAAGTGGCCTTGTAGATATCCAGTAGTGACCACAGTTTTTTCCCTAGGTCCTTGGGGAGGTTCCAAGGATGAAAGGGGTCGTCTGCCAACCCAGGTGGCCTTGTAGATATCCAGTAGTGACCAAAGTCTTTCCCTAGGTCCTTGGGGAGGTTCCAAGGATGAAAGGGGTCTTCTGCCAACCCAGGTGACCTTGTAGATATTCAGCAGTGACCACAGTCTTTCCCTAGGTCCTTGTGGAGGTTCCAAGGATGAACAGGATCTTCTGCCAGCCGAGGTGGCCTTGTAGATATCCAGTAGTGACCACATTCTTTCCCTAGGTCCTTGGGGAGGTTCCAAGGATGAAAGGGGTCTTCTGTTAACCCAGGTGGCCTTGCACATATCAAGCAGTGACCACAGTCTTTCGCTAGGTCCCTGGGGAGGTTCCAAGGATGAACAGGATCTTCTGCCAGCCCACGTGGCCTTTTAGATATCCAGCAGTGACCACAGTCTTTCACTAGGTCCTTGGGGAGGTTCCAAGGATGAAAGGGGTATTCTGCCGACCCAGTTTACCTTGTAGATATCCAGTAGTGACCACAGTCTTTTCCTAGGTCCTTGGGGAGGTTCCAAGGATGAAAGGGGTCTTCTGCCAACCCAGGTGGCATTGTAGATATCCAGTAGTGACCACAGTCTTTCCCTAGGTTCTTGGGGAGGTTCCAATGATGAAAGGGTCTTCTGCCAACCCAGGTAGCCTTGTAGATATCCAATAGTGACCACAGACTTTCCCTAGGTCCTTGGGGAGTTTCCAAGGATGAAAGGGGCCTTCCGCCAACCCATGTGGCCTTGTAGATATCCAGCAGTGACCACAGTCTTTCCCTAGGTCCCTGGGGCAGTTCCAAGCATGAAGAGGATCTTCGGCAAGCCCATGTGGTCTTGTGGATATCCATCAGTGACTATAGTCTTTCCCCAGGTGCCTGGGGAGGTTCCAAGGAGGAACATGGTATTCTACTAGACCAGGTGGCCTTGTAGAAATCCAACAGTGACCACAGTCTTTCCCTAGGTCCTTGGGGAGGTTCCAAGGATGCCCAGGATGTTATGCCAACCCAGGTTGCCTTGTGGATATCCAGCAGTGACCACAGTCTTTCCCCAGGTCCCTGGGGAGGTTCCAAGGAGGAACATGGTCTTGTGCCAGACTGGGTGGCCTTGGAGAAATCCAGCAGTGACCACAGTCTTTCCCTAGGTCCTTGGGGATGTTCCAAGGATGCACAGGATAATTTGCCAAATCAGGTGGCCTTGAGGATATCCAGCAGTGACCACAGTCTTTCCAAAGGACCTTGGGGAGGTTACAAGAATAAAAGGGGTCTTCTGCCACCCTAGGTGGCCTTGTAGATATCCAGTAGTGACCACAGTCTTCCCTAGGTCCTTATGGAGGTTCCAAGGATGAAAGGGGTCTTCTGCCAACCCAGGGGGGCGTGTAGATATCCAGCAGTGACCACAGTCTTCCCCTATGTCCTTGGGGAGGTTGCAAGGCCGAATGGGGTCTTCTGTCAACCCAGGTGGCATTGTAGATATCCAGCAGTGACCACAGTCGTTCCCTAGGTCCATGGGGAGGTTCCAAGGATGCACAGGATCATCTGCCAGCTCAGGTGGCCTTGAGGATATCCATCAGTGACCACAGTCTTTCCCTAGTTCCTTGGGGAGGTTCCAAGTATGAAAGGGGTCTTCTGCCAACCTAGGTGACCTTGTAGATATCCTGTAGTGACCACAGTCTTTCCCTAGGTCCTTGGGGAGGTTCCAAGGATGAAAGGGGTCTTCTGCCAACCCAGATGACCTTGTAGATATTCAGCAGTGACCATAGTCTTTCCCGAGGTCCCTGGGGAGGTTCCAAGGATGAACACAATCTTCTGTCAGCCCAGGTTCCCTTGTAGATATCCAGTAGTGACCAGAGTCTTTGCCTAGGTTCTTGGGGAGGTTCCAAGCATGAAGAGGATCTTCTGCCATCCCAGCTGGCCTTATGGATATGCAGCAGTGACCATAGTCTTTCCCCAGTTCCTTGGGGAGGTTCCAAGGATGAACAGGATCTTCTGCCAACCCAGGTGGCCTTGTGGATATCCAGCAGTGACCACAGTCTTTCCCCAGGTCCCTGGGGAGGTTCCAAGGAGGAACATGGTCTTGTGCAAGGCCGGGTGGCCTTGGAGAAATCCAGCAGTGACCACAGTTTTTCCCTAGGTCCTTGGGGAAGTTCCAAGGATGAAAGGGGTCTTCTGCCAACCCAGGCGGGCTTGGAGATATCCAGTAGTGACCACTGTCTTTCCCTAGGTCCTTGGGGAGTTTCCAAGGATGCACAGGATCTTCTGCCAGCCCAGTTGGCCTTGGAGATATCCGGTAGTGACCACAGTCTTTCCCTAGGTCCTTGGGGAGGGTCCAAGGATGAAAGGGGTCTTCTGCCAACCCAGGTGGCTTTGCAGCTATCCAGTAGTGACCACATTCTTTTCCTAGGTCCTTGGGGAGGTTCCAAGGATGAAAGGGGTCTTCTGCCAACACAGGTGGCCTTGTAGATATCCAGTAGTGACCACAGTCTTTCCCCAGGTCCTTGGGGGGGGGGGTCCAAGGATGAAAGGGGTCTTCTGCCAATCCAGGTGGCCTTGTAGAAATCTAGCACTGACCAGAGTCTTTCCCTAGGTCCCTGGAGAGGTTCCAAGGATGCACAGGATCTTCTGCCAGCCCAGGTGGCCTTGTGGATATCCAGCAGTGACCACAGTCTTTCCCCAGGTGCCTGGGGAGGTTCCAAGGAGGAACATGGTATTCTGCCAGCTCAGGTGGCCTTGGGGATATCCAGCAGTGACCACAGTCTTTCCCTAGTTCCTTGGGGAGGTTCCAAGTATGAAATGGGTCTTCTGCCAACCTAGGTGGACTTGTAGATATCCAGTAGTTACCACAGTCTTTCCCTAGGTCCTTGGGGAGGTTCCAAGGACGAAAGGGGTCTTCTTCCAACCCAGGTGACCTTGTAGATATTCAGCAGTGACCACAGACTTTCCCGAGGTCCCTGGGGAGGTTCCAAGGATGAACAGAATCTTCTTCCAGCCCAGATGGCCTTGTAGATATCCAGTAGTGACCAGCGTCTTTCCCTAGGTTCTTGGGGAGGTTCCAAGCATGAAGAGGATCTTCTGCCATCCCAGCTGGCCTTATGGATATCCAGCAGTGACCATAGTCTTTGCCCAGTTCCTTGGGGTGGTTCCAAGGATGAACAGGATCTTCTGCCAACCCCGGTGGCCTTGGAGAAATCCAGCAGTGAGCACAGTCTTTCCCTAGGTCCCTGGGGAGGTTCCAAGGAGGAACATGGTCTTGTGCCAGGCCGGTTGGCCTTGGAGAAATCCAGCAGTGACCACAGTCTTTCCCTAGGTCCTTGGGGAGGTTACTAGGATCAAAGGGGTGTTCTGCCAACCCGGGCAGCCTTGGAGATATCCAGTAGTGACCACTGTCTTTCCCTAGGTCCTTGGGGAGTTTCCAAGGATGCACAGGATCTTCTGCCAGCCCAGTTGGCCTTGTAGATATCCAGTAGTGACCACAGTCTTTCCCTAGGTCATTGGGGAGGGTGCAAGGATGAAAGGGGTCTTCTGCCAACCCAATTGGCCTTGTAGCTATCCAGTAGTGACCACAGTCTTTCCCTAGGTCCTTAGGGAGGTTCCAAGGATGAAAGGGGTCTTCTGCCAACCCAGGTGGCCTTGTAGATATCCAGCAGTGACCACAGTCTTTCCATAGGTACTTGGGGAGGTTCCAAGCATGAAGAGGATCTTCTGCAAGCCCAGGTGGCCTTGTGGATATTCAGCAGTGACCATAGTCTTTCCCCAGGTGCCTGGGGAGGTTCCAAGGTGGAACATGGTATTCTACTATACCAGTTGGCCTTGTAGAAATCCAGCAGTGACCACAGTCTTTCCCTAGGTCCTTGGGGAGGTTCCAAGGATGCACAGGATCTTCTGTCAACCCAGGTTGCCTTGTGGACATCCAGCAGTGACCACAGTCTTTTCCCAGGTCCCTGGGGAATTTCCAAGGATGCAGAGGATCTTCCACCAGCCCAGTTGGCCTTGTAGGTATCCAGTAGTGAGCACAATCCCTGGGGAGGTTCCAAGGAGGAACATGGTCTTGTGCCAGGCCGCGTGGCCTTGGAAAAATCCAGCAGTGACCACAGTCTTTCCCTAGGTCTTTGGTGAGGTTCCAAGGATGAAAGGGGCCTTCTGCCAAACCAGGTGGCCTTGTAGATATCCAGTAGTGACCACAGTCTTTCTCTAGATCCTTGGGGAGTTTCCAAGGATGCACAGGATCTTCTGCCAGCCCAGTTGGCCTTGTAGATATCCAGTAGTGACCGCAGTCTTTCGCTAGGTCCTTGGGGAGGTTCCAAGGATGAAAGGGGTCTTCTACCAACCCAGGTGGCATTGTAGAAGTCCAGCAGTGACCACAGTCTTTCCCTAGGGCCCTGGGGAGGTTCCAAGGATGCACAGGGTCTTTTGCCAACCCAGGTGGCCTTGTAGATATCCGTAGTGTCCACAGTCTTTCCCTAGGTCCCTGGGGAGATTCCAAGGAGGAACATGATCTTGTGCCAGGCCAGGTGGCCTTGGAGAAATCCAGCAGTGACCACAGTCTTTCCCTAGGTCCTTGGGGACGTTCGAGGGATGAAAGGGGTCTTCCGCCAACCCAGGTGGCCTTGTAGATATCCAGCAGTGACCACAGTCTTTCCCCTAAGTCCTTGGGGAGGTTCCAAGGATGAAAGGGGTCGTCTGCCAACCCAGGTGGCCTTGTAGATATCCAGCAGTGACCAGAGTCGTTCCCTAGGTCCTTGGGGAGGTTCTGAAGATGAAAGGGGTCTTCTGCCAACCAAGGTGGCCTTGTAGCTATCCAGTAGTGTCCACAGTCTTTCCCTAGGTCCTTGGGGAGGTTCCAAGGATGAAAGGGGTCTTCTACCAACCCAGGTGGCATTGTAGAAATCCAGCAGTGACCACAGTCTTTCTCTAGGTCCCTGGGGAGGTTCCAAGGACGCACAGGGTCTTTTGCCAACCCAGGTGGCCTTGTAGATATCCAGTAGTGTCCACAGTCGTTCCCTAGGTCCGTGGGGAGGTTCCAAGGATGAAAGGGGTCTTCTGCCAACACGGGTGGCCTTGTATATATCCAGCAGTGACCACAGTCTTTCCCCTATGTCCTCCGGGAGGTTCCAAGGATGAAAGGGGTCTTCTGCCAACCCAGGTGGCCTTGTAGATATCCAGCAATGACCACAGTCTTTCCCTAGGTCCCTGGGGAGATTCCAAGGAGGAACATGGTCTTGTGCCAGGCCAGGTGGCCTTGGAGAAATCCAGCAGTGACCACAGTCTTTCCTTAGGTCCTTGGGGATGATCGAGGGATGAAAGGGGTCCTCCGCCAACACAGGTGGCCTTGTAGATATCCAGCAGTGACCACAGTCTTTCTCCTAGGTCCTTGGGGAGGTTCCAAGGATGAAAGTGGTCGTCTGCCAACCCAGGTGGCCTTGTAGATATCCAGCAGTGACCACAGTCTTTCCCTAGGTCCTTGGGGAGGTTCCAAGGACGCACAGGGTCTTTTGCCAACCCAGGTGGCCTTGTAGATATACAGTAGTGTCCACAGTCTTTCCCTAGGTCCGTGGGGAGGTTCCAAGGATGAAAGGGGTCTTCTGCCAACACGGTTGGCCTTGTAGATATCCAGCAGTGACCACAGTCTTTTCCCTATGTCCTCCGGGAGGTTCCAAGGATGAAAGGGGTCTTCTGCCAACCCAGGTGGCCTTGTAGATATCCAGCAATGACCACAGTCTTTCCCTAGGTCCCTGGGGAGATTCCAAGGAGGAACATGGTCTTGTGCCAGGCCAGGTGGCCTTTGAGAAATCCAGCATTGACCACAGTCTTTCCCTAGGTCCTTGGGGAGGTTCGAGGGATGAAAGGGGTCTTCCGCCAACCCAGGTGGCCTTGTAGATATCCAGCAGTGACCACAGTCTTTCCCCTAAATCCTTGGGGAGGTTCCAAGGATGAAAGGGGTCGTCAGCCAACCCAGGTGGCCTTGTAGATATCCAGCAGTGACCACAGTCGTTCCCTAGGTTCTTGGGGAGGTTCCAAGGATGAAAGGGGTCTTCTGCCAACCAAGGTGGCCTTGCAGATATCCAGCAGTGACCACAGTCTTTCCCTAGGTCCTTGGGGGAAGTTCCAAGGATGAAAGGGGTCTTCTGCCAACCCAGGTGGCCTTGTAGATATCCAGCAGTGGCCACAATATTTCTCCTGGTCCCAGTGGAGTTTCCAAGGATTCACAGGAATCTTTTGGTCAAGATGAAGTCTTATCAACAGAGTAAACATTGGGAGCACACACAGCAGAGCCGTGCAGAGCACATGCATAGTCTTAGGAAACATCTTCACTTCTGTTTACATATTGGCAAAACATTGCAAACTGTCATTAATAACCCGTCCCTTCGCTGTGTGGGGGATGGTGGAGAAATGAAGAGGGGTCATTGGACTTTTTCATGTTCATGTGTGTGTTCGCTTGTCTGTCCGCATATGTGCAGAGAGGCACCATTTGGAATTTACAAAGGATCATAGCCACACATTTCAATGCCCATTTTTTTCCCTTTGCACAATGGCACAAATATGGATGTGTGTGTGCTCGTGGTGGGGCAGAATGCTGGAGAGTGATCTTGCGTTGTGAGAGCGTAATCAGAAAACACAATGCACCCAGAAATGTGTGGAAATGTCTTGACTTTCCCCTGTGCCTTATCGGGGTCATATGATATGATATGATATGATATGATATGATATGTAAAGTAAATAAAAAGAATAATCGAAGTAAACCGAAAGAAACAAAATGAACAAAAAGAATAAAATGAAGAGGATCTAATGAAGAATTCTTTAGAGCGGATGAGTGCGTAGAGCGGATGAGTGCCTAGAGCGGATGAGTGCCTAAAACGGATGAGTGCCTAGAACGGATGAGTGCCTAGAGCGGGCAAGTGTGTAAACCAGACGAGCGCGCATAGCGGTTGAGGGCCAAGAGTAGATGATTTCGGTGAGCGGATGAGTGTGTAGAGCGAATGAGTGCATAGAGCGATTGATTGCGTATAGCAGACGAATGCATAGAGCAGATGAGTCTCTAGAATGGATGATTGCGGTGAGCGGATGAGTGTGCTGAGCGGATGAGTCTGGTGAGCGAATGAGTGTGGTGAGCGGGTGAATGCGGAGAGCGGATGACTGTGTAGAGCGGATGATTACGTAGAACGTATGAGTGCGTAGAAAGGGTGAATGCCTAAAGCGGGTGAATGCCTAGAGCGGATGAGTACCTATAGCGGACAAGTACCTATAGCGGATGATTACGTAGAGCAGTTGTTTGCATAGAGAGGTGAGTGCCTAGAGCAAGCGGGTGAGTGCCCAGAGCGAGCAGGTGAGTGCCCAGATCAGATGAGTGTGTAACGCAAAGTGGATGAGTGCGTAAAGCCGATGACTGTAGAGCAGATGTTGCGTATAATGGATGAATGCGTACAGCAGACGAGCGTGTAGAGCAGATGAGTACATAGAGCGGTTGAGTAGTCAGTACAAACGATTGCATAATGCGGTCAAGTATGAAGAGTTGATGAGTATGTAGAGTGGATGAGTGCCTAGAGAGGATGAGTGCCTAGAGCGGGCGAGTGCCTAGAGCAGATGAACGCCTAGAGCGGAAGAGTGCATGAACGGATGAATGCGTAATGCGGTTGAGTATGAAGAGTTGATGAGTGCATAGTGCGGACGAATGCCCAGAGCAGATTAGTATGTGAGTGGATGAGTGCATAGAGCGGATGAGTACATAATGCAGATGTGTATGAAGAGCGGATGAGTGCGTAGAGCGAATGAGTGCATAGAGCGGATGAGTGCGTAGAGCGGATGAGTGCGTATTGCTGACTAGCGCCTAGGGCGGATGAGTGTGTAGAGTGGTTGAGTGCGTAGAGTGGTTGAGTGCGTAGAGTGGTTGAGTGAGTAGAGTGGATGAATGTTAGTCCAGATGAGCGCGTAATGCGGATTAATAATGGGCTCGATGTAAAGTGCATGGAACAAATTGGAGTGCACAGAAATATGCAACATACATGGAATGATCTACAGTGCATACAACGTTTGAAGAACATGTAGACCATCATATCATATCACATCACCACGCTTACTCTCTTCCTTACACCACCACTCAAATAGAACACAGAGATACTATGACACCATTCGGTATAGCTGTTCTCATACCAACATCTGCCTCATACTTCCCATCACTCTAAGTAAAACACTGCTGGTTACACACCCTCCAGCCAGGCGTTCTCCTCAGGCCTAACACAGCCAGAATCGGTCTGGATAAAACCTGCCAGAACGAACACATACTCCTGATCTCTCAACTACCACACTGATCACTAAGAGGCAGCTACTTCACAAATACCACACCAGCTGCACACATATACGGTGCTCAAACGCACCTTAGACTCTCTCTACTCTCTCTACTGACTTGAACTTCGGTTCCCGAGGGCGTTCAACCTACCAGCGCCTTGAGACTATACTAATGGTACATAAGGCGCTATATAAATGCAAAGTAAAATAACGTAACATAACATATGATAGTTTATTTATATAGCGCCTATGCACAATGGCCCTCATTACAACCTTGGCGGAGGTCCATGGTGCTATTAGCACCATGGTCCATGCCACTAAGGTTGCAATTCCGCCATGGTGGATGGCGGAATTACCGCCCCATTCCAAGGTGAGTGGGGCGGTAATTCCCCATTCACCAATGGCCCCTTCCCCATTCCCATTTTTGCCCCATAGGGCATAATGGGAATGGGGAAAGGCGATAATTACGACACCGTAAATTACGGTGCCGTAATTATCGCCAAGGTCCCTTTGCGGCATGACTTTTAACGCCTGCAAAAAGCCATCCCGCAAAGGGAACCTTGTAATCAGGCGTTAAGGGTCGGCGTCGTTTACGGCGCCGTAAACCCCTTAACGCCTGAGTCGGAATGAGGCCCAATGTGTTTCAAAGCGCTTCAAGGCAAGGGAGGGAACAAGGGAAAATACAATTACATTCTTACAGGCCATGAACAGTAAGGATGTGAAATTAACTATCGTACTCGGCCTGACAACATTTCAGGTAGTGCAAGTGCTAAAACATAGCTAAGGAAGGAAGGGGGAGAGTGGAAAGGAAATGGAAACAGACAGGTGACTACCGTACTAGGCCTGACGACATTTCTGTTAGAGCTGGAGAAAAACAAAAGGTGAGGGAGAAGGGTGCAGAAAGAGAGGGGAGGAACAAAACAAGTGACTATCATACTAGGCCTGACGACATTTCAGATATTGCTGGGGGGAGAGGGGGAGGAAAAAAAAAAGTAATGGGAGGGTGGAGGAAACAGACGAGGTTGCTATCATATTAGGTCCAGGGACAATTCTGATAGAGTAAGTGCATAGAAAGTAAGGGGAGGAGATAGGAAAAGGGAGAAGGGAGACCCTTTGCGTGCATTGCCCTAGTTCAGGATCGTGGTGGCATGTGGTGCTCCTGTGCCTATCACAGGAGTGCCCATTTCCCAGGAATAGGAATGCATTTCATTTCCTTGTTTCAATTCTTCAGGATGTTCTACGGAAGCCAATTCTCAGTGCCGGAGCTGCACTTCCTGTCTACCTCCTTGTGTACACGGTGACCTGGAAGTTCTTGGAAGCTGTGCATATCTCTCAGTGCTGCCATTTGCATTCCTTGCAAGTACAGCCTCTAGTGAAACAGTGCATTTTTCTACTAGTATCTTTCATTCCTTTTACAGGAAATAGTACCTTATTACTGCAGAAGTTTCAACATTCCAATGTCCTGGCTAGGGCTATGGGGTTATCTACCACCATCCTGAGCTTGGACCAGGGAGCAACCTTTGATGATGCTTCTGCCCCGTATCCATACATGTATCATCATGATCTTTGTGGAATGATTCTGTAGATAACTAAAACCATGTCATCTCTTTGCAGACCCTCTCAGCCGCTACTGAGCCCCTGCCCTCCAGAGTTCCCTTTGCTCAGCAGTGCCCATGCCTGGCTGGATGCCATCAAGATGGGCCAGTACAAGGCCAACTTTGACAACGCCGGCTACAGGACCTTTGATGTCATCTCACGTATGACGCTGGAGTGAGTGATAACTCGGCATATCCAGACAAACATGCACGATTGAAATGAAGGGCAGGGCCCATGAGATATGAGAGAGTGGGTGGTAGAGAACACGGGGCAGTGCAAGAGAAAGAAAGAGGATGCTCAGTGGGGTGATGAGTTTGGATGTATGTGGGGCGAGAGAAAGAGTGATTTTTTTGAGAGATTTTGAGAAACAGAGAGAAAGAGTGGGGTCTTGCAATTTGAAGAAAAGATTGAGCAAATGAGGAAGGGTGGTCCTAGGTTGAGAAGGGGAGCAAAAATGGGGAAGTGAAAGAAAGAAAATTGCGGAATTTTGAAGAGAAAACGCGATGATTTCACGTGAGAGACAGAGAGAAGAGAAAAGAGGGAAAGGGAGCGAGGGGGACAAACGTTAATACCAGGAGGGAGGGTGGGTCTAGGGTTCAGGGAAAGAAAGAGAAAGTGACACAGAGAAAAAAGACAGAGACAAAGTAGAGAGGGAATGCGTGATAGAGAAAGAGAGAGGAAAAAAGGAGAGAGGGGGAGAGTGCAAGAGAGGGCAGTAGAAACGGAATATGCAGAAGAAGGAAATGAAAGAAAAGGGGGAAGTGACGCAGGGTCAGGCTGAGGGATTGTGTGAGAAATAAACAGTATAGGGAAGTGACATGGAAATAGAATGCAGAGAAATTGACCAATAAAGGAAGGCTAAGAGAGAGCAAGAGACTCACAGAAAATTATCGAAAGAAGCATCTGAATAAGGGGCGGGGCGATGATACTGATAGTGATGGGGGGCAAAGTAACATGAGACGCAGGTACAGGAGGGCACTAACAGGGCCCAGAAGACTCTGTGCAGCAGAAGGAGTGAATGAACACAATCGATACCATAAAAGCTGAGATTGCCAATCCTCCTTGCTCTGGACCCAGCCCCTTGTCACAGTGCTCCCTTCAGGCTTTGCTGCTCCTTCAGTACCCAGATCTAATTTCCTTCTTCCTTCATTTATAGTCCTGGCCCCCTCCCAAAAGAGATGGGGATGCCACCATTCCTACTAGCACCCCGTTTATGCAGTATGTAGACGCGACACCGTGCATGGAGGACGGGATGGAAGGTGGACCATGATCTAAGCACGTCTAGTAGGCGTACTGCTTTTTCTTCCCCAGTAGAGGGATGTGGGCACAAAATGGATCGCCCAACTTCCTGTGCCAGAGGAAATGCACCAGACCAGTGTGCATAATCAGTGCCACCTGGTGAGCATTAAGACATTAAGACATGGAGGGGGACACACTAAACCACCCACAATCCCCAGTCTTCTAAGCAAAGCAGTCGCCACTAGAAATGTTCTTTTATATGCCAAGAGACTAACAGGACATTCCCATGTAGGCCCCCAGGGAGAGCCTTGTAATTCCTTCAAAACCAATAGGAGTTCCCAAGGAAGATGTATTGGGAATGGTGGGTTAAGCAGCAGAAGACCGCAGAGCAAGCTATGCATTCATGAGTATAATACCAACAAACCACCCGAGGATGGGGGGAGGGGTTTAAATGTCTTAAAGGCAGCCCACTTGGTGGATGGACATATTGAATTCCAACCAGCACCTGCTGTCCAGTCTGGCACCCCCAGTGTCATGAGACCCTACTATTTATTTATCTATTTATAGAGCGCCGGAAGCCCGCGGGTATCAGGGCGCGCTAACACAAACACAGAAGGGACGAACATAAAAGACAGGGCGAGGAAGCCAGGCCTACAGATAGATCTGGGCCACACTCCAAAGTGGCACAATTAGCAATATTATTGCAGTCAGGTCCAAATTCAGAAACAGCTTCTCTGAACTGGGCAAATTCGCCTGAAGAGGAAACCATGGCATCCTTGCTCAAAGTGGCACCACCAGAATGGGGTCCTGCCTCTCCTTCCTGAACTTCATGGGAAAGTGTACAATTATGGAAGGGAAGAGGACATGCATATAAGACGCCCTTTGGCCAGGGAATAGTCAGGAGGTCTATGCCACACGCGGCCGGATCTGGATGCCAGCAGCAGTGCACGATCAGCATCCTGCTCTGGTGAGCAGGTCCACCACCGGAACCCCAAAGTGTTCCCAAATCTGTGGAAACCTCTCTTTTGACACAGTTTGGCTGGAGGGTGGGAACTTGTGTCGCAGGTGGTCTTCTTTGTAATTGAGGATGCCTTGGACATCAGTGGCTGATATTGCTAGCAGGTTCTGCTCTGACATGCCATGACTCTGTTAGATAGATGTGACAGACATGCACCCTTTGTCTCATCCTTTGTCTTCATTTCTATGCTATTATCAATGCATGACAACACTTGGCGACCTTTGATATCTACTACCAGTGTCCCTTGGGCAGGTCTACTGCTTGGAGAGCCTTCCAATTGAATGATTGTCTAATGTCTCAAAGTGCCTTGCCTCGCTGGCATTTCATCTCTTCCCAGGTCACACCCCAGCCCACACCACTGGCCTTGGTCATGACCACTTCATGCAAGAGAAGAAGCTTGCCCAAGAACCTTTTCTCAAGGATCCAGATGGACCCTCTAGTCCAAACGTTGTCTCTGCTGCATCCTAATAGAGATCCAGATTTGTAGTTTGCCGACTGTGCATCCCGATGTTTGCCCCCGGTGCAAGGAATATCAGAGCATCTACTTCGTCTTTTTCTGACAGGCAGGATCTTTCACCTCCTTGTGTAGGAGCCTGCATCGTCAATCTCTGGCCCAATCGGAAGTGAGCCCTAATAAAGATCAGGTCTTGGCAGAGGCTCATGTTCGACTTCTATTGGTTTATCAAGAATCCTAGTCGTTTCAAGTGTTGACCAGTTCTCGTTGCATAGCTGAGAGTATAAACCTGCTGTCCAGGTATGCGTGCAATTATGAACTGTTTTACTGCTGAGATGGGCCATTCACACGCACACTGAATGACAGACACAGGAGCCATTGCCTCTCCAACCTTCCCTTTATTCCTCCATGCTCTTACTGCCGTTTCCCTTCCCATGCTCCTCTCCTTCCTCCTGCCTCCCGCTCCTTCCCATTAGTCCTGGGCTTCCCTCTTAAAGGGGCTCTGTCCTTTTCCCACTTACAACATGAACCCTCTTGAAGTAGGATTTTGATAATTGGTGGAACCATTTGTGTGAATGTGCTTGCAAAAATGGTCAGTTCAAATGGCATTACTGCAAAGTAAACATGCTGACCGACATCAGCAATCTGGAGGTAGTTTTTGGGATACAGGGCTGTCGTTATGCAATGGTGCGCCTCTGGCTGGTAGGTTTACGTATAAAACACCTTTGGCCCATTGGGGATAGGATTGTCTGAATCGTCTTCATATTGAAAGTGAGATGTGCCATCCAAAGGTGCAGTCTTTTTAGATTCAGCATCATCCGGAGACCTTAGGAGGCCTTCAATACTAGAAATACTGAAGAATAGAACCCCTCTTCCTTCTTCCTCTTTGATAACCGGGAAAATGGCCTTTATAGTTTGGCATGATTCAGTATTGGTATTAATGCTTTCGCCTGGTCCTGGTGTTTTGGAGTCCGGCATTGCAATCCCGGTCTGTATCCCTCCTCCGGCGCTATCTTGCCTGCCCATTTGTCCAACGTCATGGGTCTCCAGATTGTGGCAAACTGTGTAAGGCATTCACCCACCTGAAAGACATTCCTTACTGTCCTGTGTTCAGGAAGGTTGTGACTTTGCAACAGTGGTGGAAGGCATGATGCTGCCATCGAGATCCACCCATTGGTCATTAGGCCTTCATGAGGACCATTGACTTTGATGTATACTTCTCGGGTGGAATGGTCCTACACTGCAAGGGGTATGAGCACTCGCTATCTTCAAAGGTTCTCTTCTAGTTCTGGGCCACACAACATGTCTCCCTTAAATGACATGTGTAATTACACATTGCTATGTGTGGCTTTGCTTTTCCAATCTCTTACGTGGCTATTATGCCTGGCAGCTACGGAGGCGTTGCATGCCAAGGCTGCCACCATGATTGACACCATTTGTGTGCACAATGTGAGGTGTATTTGCTTCTCCGTGAGCCCCAGGGTCTCACTGCACTCCCCCCTCGCGTCCAATTTGTTGTACAATGTCTTTAAGTCCTCGAGTCTTGATTGGGTCAGGCACAGCATGAACGTTCCAAACTTCAGTGAAAGGTCTGAACCTGGATATGCCTTTTTACTGCCGTGTTCACCTTACAAGCCACTGCGTCTGTGATGGTCATATCTACTGCCACCGTTTACCCTTTTCTAGTAAGACTTGGGATCATAGAATCTACCCTTGTGTTCCCTGAACATGCGTTGTATCGATTCCTTGCATGCTGGAATGCTTTGATAAATATTTGGGAATGACCACCTTCTCTGGTTCCTTGTACAGTGCTACATCTTCACAGAACATTTTTTGATTCTTCTTCCTCTATTTGTTTCATGAGTGATGTTTTCTTTGGAGGTGTATCTCCCCCTTGTCATCAGGGTCTTATGCCTCATTGCGATTACCCATGCAACAGCCTCAGAAATTGCCAAATGGGAATTCCTTCCTGGTTTTGAGAAGGCCAGAAGGGGGGGAGGGATTCAATCTTGGCTGGTTGTCCCCAGTGGTAGTTCCCTTGATGGGCCCCAGCCGGGGAGGGCCTATGATGAGAGCTGTGCCTAGATCTAGAGCGGGGAGATGTATGAGGTCCATATCTGGAGCACCTTCCACCTCTGGCATGGCACATCCTCTCTATGGGGTGTCGTCTACGCCGAGAACGCTACCTGCTGTGGCCAATGTCTCCCTCCTGAATCAAGTGTGTGAAATCACTGCCCCGCTCTTGCTCCCCATTATCAGGATTAATTGGAACCATGTTTTTCAAGTATTGAACCAGAAATCCCAGTTTCTCCAATACACTGCCAGCTCTGTGATGCATCCATCCACCAGGCTGCGATCTGTTGCTTAGCAACAGCATCCCTGGTATATACCTCCATGAGCATATCACTGCGGCCTCACCTAACCAAGCAACAACGCTCAACCACTGCTCGCCACCGGGCGTCCAAGCCTGTGGCACTTTCTCCAGACACCAATGGAGGCCTCAGCCCACATTCCCCACCACTATTGAATAGATGCCTTTCTGGAAGCGGGCTTCTCCTCAGAGCCCATACATGCAGCTGAGGGCCAACCTCTTGCATGGGTACCCACAGAACAAAAACACAGAAGGAGAGATAGCGTCACTATCCCTTTTACTATGAAGTAGGTAGGAGTTCTTCAGGGATTCAATGTTGTGGAGCGCATTCCTATATCCGTGCTGGGAGGATACAGCTTTTCTGTCACTTGGTGGCCCTTAGTGGAAAGCATCTACATTTTCGCTGGCCATCCACCCACAGGTGCGCAGGTGGCTGCATCCTAAAACGAGGGAGGGAATACCAGGTTTCAAAATGGAAGAACAAATCCAGTCTTCCCCTCTTCATTGCCACTGGCTACAACCTTTGCATTAGGAAATGTGCTAATGCCAGCTCAATCCCCTTTATAATATCCTGCAAATACTGTTCTAATTGCGGGCTAGTTGTGACATCACTACTGACTTGTAATATGAAAATGGCATCACAATGGCTCTGTGATCAGTTATTATGCGTCGGCCGTGACGCCACCATGCCTTCTGTTATTATGCTTCAGCTGTGACGTCACCATGCCTTCTGTTATTATGCTTCAGCTGTGACGTCACCATGCCTTCTGTTATTATGCTTCAGCTGTGACGTCACCATGCCTTCTGTTATTATGCTTCAGCTGTGATGCCACCATGCCTTCTGTTATTATGCAGCGGCCGTGACGCCACCATGCCTTCTGTTATTATGCTTCAGCTGTGACGCCACCATGCCTTCTGTTATTATGCGTCAGCTGTGACGTCACCATGCCTTCTGCTTGAGCCAGCCCAGGACAGCATTACAGAGGCCACTGCAGTACTTGATTAAAGCTGTGACAAGCTTTTCAAATTCCTTGCTTGTAAAATTGCTTCCCATGAAACCTTAAAGCCATTAACTGATAAGGATGTTTTCATGTTTGTATGTTTGTTATGTACACTGTCTGAAGTGACACATATGACAGCAATCATCTCACTTCATTTTATTACTTATTTAAACGCCCCGAACGAAAAGGTTTTTAGATGTATTTATATAAACCTGGTTAAACTATTTTTCTGCAAACCATTAGAAGCTGCATAATATTATTTTATTTTGAATCCAGACAGATTCTACATTGATCAAATGTATTAGCAACTGGAAGTTCTCCTACATTACATTAGCAAGAGGCCTTTTATAAAAGGGAAAGATATTGGGCCTCGTTATAAGTTTGCCGGTCTGGAAAAAAAGAACCGGTAATACCATTTACCGTCACTTTTGCGGACCTACAAGTTTGCTGGGGGTTACATGACCTCTAGCCAATAGCTGGAGGTAACTCCAGCCCACACCGGCATTAAACAACCAGTATTTTCATCACTGGTATAACCTGTCCCGGAAATACCAGCCATTCCCCTGTCGAGTCCTATGGTACTCTATGGTATGGGGAATTATCAGTATTTCCGCCGCTTGTCATATCCCGGTAATAGTGGGACATCCGGTGGCATCAATGGTAATACTGTTTGGTGGTAGCACGCCAGAATTTCTGGCAGGACACCACCAAACCTGGAATGACCCCCATTGTCCGGTCATGTGTTATAAACAGTAAGGTATCCCCTACCATACCTAAAAAGATATTGCAAGTCACTTTGGAGTTCCGTGACCTTATAAAAAACATCCAGTATTCCAGTATTTGGTATTGGAACTGCTCGGTGACTTGCAATATATTATTATAAAGTACAGTAGAGGGTATATTCCCCCATTTATTAGCCAGGGCACCATAAAAAAGGGGTGAAAGAGAATGGATTTACAGCAACAGATGCCAGGGTAGAAGCAGAAATGTGGGTGTGGAATGGGAGAGCAATTAGGCAAAGGCTGGGTGCAAATGGAGCAAAAGCATAAAAAGAGAAGGAAACAGGAAGTAATAGACATGGCCGCGCAGATAGAACGGGTCAGAGATAACCGCCAAGTAAAAACGAGGAAATGAGAGAGAATCTGGAGAAGGAACGGATAGCTGTGTGGCGGGAGCGATCACAAGAGATTAAAAGGAAGCAAAGAATCAACCTGAAAGAAGAAGCATAAGGGCCCAAACAGGTGAGGAACATAAAACAAGTCAGAAAGGTTAGAAAAACAGAGGCAGAAACATGAGAGAAGTGACAATCCAATGCAGGGAAGCAAGACCCTGAGTCGCGCTTTCTGTTTCAACATTTTGGGTTGTGCATTGTTGTGCTTCATCTGTTTTTATTTTGTTCTACATATCGTGTCTAATCTGTATGTGTTGTGTTTTATGTATCACCTGTACGTGTTACACATGCGCATTTCATGTGTAGGTCTAGTGTATTTTGGGTTTCATATATACATGTTCTGTTTGTTCTGTATGCTGTGCATTTTTTGTTTCATTTCTATGTATTGGGTATTTTTTATTTCATCTATATGTGTTGTTTATTGTCGGGTTTCATCTGTATGTGATTTGTTTTTTGTGTTTCCCCTTTACGTGTTGGGAATATTTGTGTTTCTTCTCTCTGAGTTGAGTATTTTGTGCTCCGCTTATATGTTTTCTGTATTTCTTATCTGTATGTGTTTTGCATGTTTCTGTGTTATGTTCCAT
Source organism: Ambystoma mexicanum (assembly GCF_040938575.1). Lineage (NCBI taxonomy): Eukaryota > Metazoa > Chordata > Amphibia > Caudata > Ambystomatidae > Ambystoma > Ambystoma mexicanum. The sequence goes on along the minus strand of NC_090925.1, from coordinate 31,155,173 downwards.
CTGTATGTGTTGAGCATTGTTGTTTTGTTCATCTGTATGTCTTCAATATTGTTATTTTTTATATGTATGTTTCATACATTTTTCATCTGTATGTGCTGAGTGTTTTTCATCTGTATGATTTGTGCATGTCTGTGCTTTACTTGAGTTGTGTATTTGTCTGTTTCATAAGTACATGTTGCGTACCAGTAATCGTTTGGCCGGCTCTTCCGCAGGGACATCCAGCAAATCGGCATCTCTTTGGTGGGTCATCAGAAGAAAGTTCTGAACAGCATCCAGCTGATGAGAGTCCACCTGAACCAGCAGGAGCTCGTGGAGGTCTAACAGGACATATTGCTACCAGGAATGGTGCTGGAGGCTTAAGGCCATCATAGGTCAGGACTAGGATCTACTCCTAATAAATGGACTTGAGTGTAGAGCTCGCATTCTACGTGAACAGTTTCTTGCGTTGGCACGCCTCCTCCTATGCACTAAGACTTTTCTTTGTAAAATAAGTATGGACTTTCAGATCCCCGACCCCACATTGGGGTTGGCAATATTGGTCAGAGAATATGTTTCGAGTCTCACTAATGCCTCCTCTTTTTTGTGCTCAACTGCTGTGGATTAAACTGTCAGCCTCAAATGGGATCAATCCCTGGTGGGGTTCCATAGTCCCAACAAGCATCCAACACCCTCACCGCTGGTGTCAGGCAATCACTTTGTCAGTGTGACACTTTGGAGCCACAGCGTCGATGTGTCTTGAGCTTATGATTCTTACTGCAGTCTTAGTGTTCTGAAAAATGCTGATGTCTGCTGGGGTGGGGCATGGAAGCAGCCCACCATTATTCAACCTAAGTACAAGGAATATGTTTATGAAGCAGTGCCCACATGCACCCCATGTCGCAGTATGTTCTGCACATGTATATCTGTTTCTGAGTGTATGGTAGTCCTGTCTTTCCGGACGTCTGGTCTGTGAATTTGTGCATATGTCAGAATGAGCCTAAGAAACAAGAAGAAGTCGATGGGACGCCTTCCACTCTGTATGATTGAGTTGTGTTCCAAGGTAACACTCGCATTTGCTACCATGCACAGGGAGCATTGGAGCACCTTACACTGCATTGACACCCTCTCTTTACCCTGAAATACCTCTATGAACCCCCTCCAATGAGTTTTCTACCAACTGTAGTATAATGACGCAGCAGTAACTCCTGGCTCCAACCAACTTCCCCATGGTAGCCCGCCATAACCGCCTGGCAACCTTTCGTTATTCTTCCAGAACTTTCTGTCACTTTCTGCACCAATGTTTGGACATGTGGCTAGTTACCTTTTACCCTATGTCTCCAAAATATAAAACCCTTTGTGTACGGAGTGAAGATGCTGGACAAACAAAATCACTTCAAAATAATGATCCAAAGAAAATGGTTGTCATGTCAACTAAGGTGGCCAGTCAAAATTCCTTCAACCACCTTTTTTGAAAAACAACCAGAATTGCTTGCAAAGACCCCTGAGCGAAAAAAAAAGCTTGACATATAGGGCTCAGTAGAAAATGGTTGGTATTTGAAGACAGGTGAACTACTGAAATAATTTGTTTATGGAGTGGCTATATAGTGACAGCTGGATACATTGGCATACTAAGAGTCATCATGGATCAATGAAATTATCAAATAACTGTAGAAAGTGTGATGCAGTTGCCAGAAAACAGTAGACAGTTGACAGTGTGATCTAACTGGACGACTGTTTTTAATAATACAAAAAGCGGAGCATATGGTATCTGTGTGTTGTGCAAGTATAAACAACGCAGTGTTCGAGCAAAATTAGATTTATTTGGAAAATGAAACATTTTCTATAAAATCATGCTAGTAAAATTTGTTAAAACTCCATTATTCGCAATTTAATAGAGTGTCCACAGGCACAACATACATGTTTGACTTACTCCCTGGCTTCACAGTATTGACACATGCATGTTTGCAAAATCCAGTAGCCGAGAAGCAAGTACAGACAGATTAGAACATTTCATTGCAGCAAATGTAATTGTGTATTCGCCAGTAATGACGTCAACATTGAATTTGTGACTTTGATGCCTTTACTACTACCATTGACTAATACCAAGACCGCATTAGACTATGCCACGGTACATAAAGACTCACTAGCAACCGTATGCGGGTGTCGCTAGCAGTGTCCACGGCTGCCCTCAGGGCCACCACAGAGAGAGTAATGACCTCAAAACTTAAGCCTGTCCGACACCCCAGCCGCTTACTTTCATTAACCTATAACCGGCCGCCCAACGGAGGCCTTCAGGTGGCATCCAGGAAACTTTTCAGGATCAGGCTTTTCACTCCAGGAGAAGGCCTGATCCCAGGAGGTCATCTCTTCAGAGAAGCCATAGGACCGCTACACTACAAGGGTGGGCGCGCAGGTGGTTCCCTTGGCGTTAAGCCTGGACGCTCTCTTTCAGAACTCAGAATTCATGAAATTGCCTTGTGGTATCTTTGAAGACAACCTGCACACATAAGCCTCTATCCCATTAATTGTATCCATCTTATTACAACATCCTACTGCATGACCTTCTTGAATAACCCTCCAGAGGAGCTAGGTTCATGCTGTATAAAACCCACTGCATGCATGTTACGGGTGCCATGCACTGCCTCACACCATGGTGTCTACTTCCCAGAAATGCCTGGGGTTTCTGGGATTACTAGAATTCAGGGTACCCCTGAGGAATAAGGGGGTATCAGCCTCCTAGTTGATCGAGGATATTATTCTGCCAAAATGATTCATACAGGGCTGCCGTGCTATCATTTCATCACCCATTTCCTTATGGCGCGCGACATACTGGCGCAGTGTTTAGACAAGGGGGGGTGGGGCTGCAGGATGGCATTGTATTGTGATTATTCATGCGTTTGTGTTGTTATTCTGGTAGTTTTCTGATGGTTCTCTGATGTGAATCAACACAAAGATTCTATGAAATGTCTCTTTCGATAAGGACTCAATGGGCTGGTGTCAAGGGTCACTTGATGCAATCAATGAAAGTGACCACCTGCTGGAGGTTTGTTGATGGATCAATTTTCAAATGTTTTGGTTATCGTTAACTACCTCTGAGTGTCCGGTGCATAAATTGGACTCTGTCTTCCTACTAGTGTTGTGTGAGTAGCATTCACCCGCATTTCTCTGTGACCACCCCCCTATTCCACAAGGTAATTAAAAAGGATTGATGACACTAGTCCCTGGGTGAGGGGCTTGGGGACAGAGATAACTGCACTGTCTACAAGCTGCAAGGTGAAAAACACACAGTGAATATTAATGTATTGTTTTGTGTGTGTTAGTACAAACTAACTCGTTTTCTGTAACCTTTCACACTCCCCTCATCAGCCAACCTTAGGATTTGGAGTATATTAACCTGTCTGTGGAGTGGTGGGTATGATTTGTGTCCAATATTTAGTGGCATAATGTTTCTACCCTAATTACGTCTGCTCTGCATTAAATCATGCCTCCTGCCTGGTCCTTTTAGTGTTTCCTGGTGAGTGGCTGTTTAAAGTGTTACATTACACCATGAATGCTTACAAACATTGAGCTGTTAGTTCTGGATTAAGTTCCCACTAACAGTTATGGGATGACATACAACTGTTAATTGTGTCCTAGGCTTTTACATTCATTTTCAAACTTTATACACAGTCCCCAAAGCTTCCCTCTGTTCTAATGAAGTCTCAGTGGCGGACTGGCACATACTCTGCTACATGCCTGCAACTATCATACCCACTCGGGCATACTCCTCTTTCGAATGTCTTGTCTGTAAGCGTGGTGTCTCGCCGTGACTCCCTAACTCTAGCCACCTTATACAGGCCCCCTCCTTGCCTCCTCCTCCAAGCTTCTCCTCCTTGGTGACTTCAGTATTCACCCCGACTCCCCTGATGTGGCCTCTGGGCTCTTCTGCAAACTCTGTGACTCTCTTTCCTTCTCCACTCTTTCCTCCAGTCCGATGCACTCAGTCGGACACACCTTGGATACTCTCATCTCTTCAGACATCCCCATCTCCAACCCTCTCATTACTCCTCTCTCCTGGTCTGATCATGCTCTCCTGTCCTCTCACCTGGACCTCCTGGGTCCCCCAGCTAAGCCCTCACCCGCACTGCCACCCCCCTTCGCCATCATTCGACCTATGAAGCAATTGTCAGGTGCCACTTTTGCCACCACCTTCACTCTCTCTCCTACTCCTGCCACTGACTCTCTCTCTGACACAGCCCATACTAACCTTCAACTCTCCATCTCCGACACTCTGGACATCCTTGCCCCTGTCATGAGGATCTGCATGATACCTGCATCCAAGTGTAACCCCTGGTGTGACTCCGACCTGGCCTCTCTGAAACGCAAGTGCAGAGTGGCTGAGCTGAAGTTGCAGGCCTCAAGCACATCCTGTGACAAACTGACCTGCCGCCTGCTCCAAAGGCAATACAGACTCTCCATCTGCTCGAAGAAGAGGGCCTATATCCAAGCCCACATCCCTGCGGCCACTAACAACATGGCTGAACTTTTCAAAACCTGCAAGGACTTTGCCAACCCTACTTCAGTCTCCACTTCTCCTCTGCCTTCCCTTGCACTCTGCACTTCTCTGGCCTCTCACTAAATTTCTAAAACTCAGAACATCGTGTCCTCACTCTCCTCTACTCCTCACTCTTCTCCCTCACCTGCTCTCAGGCCTCCTTTAGCCCCCTTCTCCCCTCCGCGCCTACTGTCCTCTTTTTCTCCCATAACACCTGATGATGTTTCTATACAAGTCTGCTCTATGAAAGTCTCATTCAAACAGGTGCTTCCCTGCTCCTCCAGAACTATCAAGGACAAAATTGTCTAACTTGCTCAAGTCTTGGCACATTTCTGTAATCACTCCTTTGCCACTGGATCCTTCCCCTCACTCCTCAAGCACTCCTTTGTGCACCCCCTCCTCAAAAAGTCATCTGCTGACCCTTCCTATCTCCATTACCCCCTTCCTGGGTGTTTAAGTGCATTATAAATACGCAACTAAGACAAAAAAAAAAATGACACAACTAAAAAATAAACCACTAGATGTGGTCGATTCAATTAGATATTTGGGGATATCCTTTAACAACTCACTCTGCGAAACTCCGTGGAAAGCAGCCTTGAAAGCCCGAATGGTGCAATTTGGAATTCAAGCCCAGCTTCTGGACAAATCGTATGGCAAATTCGCACTCACCCCAATTCTGAAATTTTATCTGCAGAAAGTCGTTCCAGCGATTACTTATGGATCTGAAGCAGGGTGGTCCATTGAAGCGGTCTTTTGGCAGAAGCTCGAAGCTATTTTCTGGCGACGTGTCTTGAAGTTACCAACCTACATCTCAATGATCCAACTAAGATACGAACTTTCCATAAACTCGCTTCACGCTTGCGTAATATGGAAATCTCTGATGGCTTTTAGAAAAATGATTATGCCATCTAAACCACCTGCCTATCAGCCCTTTTCCATCAGACTTGGCCCGGGAAATTCAGTATTACTCGAAGAGTGGAAACAACGTCTGAAAAACATTCTAGCCCATGCTAACTCAAATACTGATGAATTGATAAAGCGACCGCAATTGGTTAAGAAAAAGGTCGACACAATGCATTGGATCCAGAATTACGACCAACGTCGTAAGATGGTCACAACTCTAGACACCGCAATTGGACAACATAAGTTGGGCGTTTTATGCAAATACTTGACAAACTGCCCTTCCCGTCACCACCGGGCTCAGTTTCTACGAATTCGGTTAAACGCAATCAACACAAAAGCAGCATTGTGGCTTCGTCACTCAAATAAAGTAAACAACGACAGATGCCGCTTTTGCATGAAAGAACCTGAATCCATTGAACATTTGATAACTAAATGCACGCAGCTCACAACAAAACGAGCCTTACACCTAGGCAACTTTCATCCAGCGGATCCAGAAGCACGTGATTGGTGGTCGCAGGCAATGGCCGGAAACGTTGTAAAACTTTGCTGTGCGATAGTCAACTTCATAGACGCACTTGATTTAGAGAACATAGAAAGACGCTCTTAATGGAGAGCTCATCAATCGAACTTTTGTCCACAAAGAAATGGACTAAAGGAAAAGGAAATGAATCTTTGGACGAACCTCGGTTGTAATAAAAGTCAGATGTCGCGGCAATATACTGCGACATATTTCGACTGACATTTCAAAAAAAAAAAAAAAAATAAATAAATAAATAAAACTTCCTGTATCAGCGCCTAGATCCCCGCGGGCTGTGTGAGCGCTTTAAAAATGCTAAATAAAAAATGTAAACTACACTAACATTTTTCCGCTATTCTGAAACAACCATTCCGACTGCCTATGTGATAGTTCTACCTTTTGCAACCTAGGAAATCACTTGCTTTGCGGTTTGCAGTAAATATGGAATGTAAGCCCTTAAAAAAACAAAAAGGGCGCTTGGTAACGCCTTGATCGCCCAGGCTAACGCATCTGCTATCCTCCCAAAATGATCAAGGCCTATGTGTCAGACAGACCGACCCGGCCATGCCAACTGCTCCGCCAAGTTATTCAAACAAAGTTATTTTACTTTTCTATATCAAATGATAAAAGCACAAGGGATATACGTTTCTATTTTAAACACTCAATGTGATTACATACTGTGAGAAACTTGATAATGTTCTCCCACTCACTCCCCCGGATCTTCCATTCAGTTGGCCAGGGAAAGGTCATCGCTTTTGGATCCCGACCCTGGGGGAGGACAAGCGAGGGAGGATCACCTGAGTGGAGGGTCGTGGGGGATTAGAAGGAGAATAACTAAGGGCGAGACATGGTATACCCCCTTCCCAATTGCCCACCAGCCCACTCTCCCTCAGTCTTCATACAGTATTCCCATTCTCACCCCATCTCCCCCTCCCCATTTCTGATAAGTACTGGGACAAGGAAGAGGCGATCGGGATCAATGAATATTATCCTTAGACACAACATAAAGGTAAAAAGGGAGGCCTACCATCAAACACCTTTGAATTGTCCCACTAATAGAGTCGGTCAAGGTCACACACATTGCCCCAATTGTGCACACCTGACTCCAATTGACACTCACATGTGATATAAAAAGGGTGTCAGAGAGCGAGCTGCGGAAAGAGGAGCCCAGAAGGACTGGTGGAGTGCGGGACGTAGAGACACTGGCCTGGCGTGTCTAAGGGATGCAGCCTGGTGAGGGAGCCGTGTCTCCAAGAAGCCCGATCGAGACAGAAGGCAGTCTGTTGGCCTTGTTCAGACCATTCCCCGATCCCCTGGGACATTTGCTGGTCCTAGGGGTGTCCAAGGGACAGGTGGTGAGACCCCAACCTTGACCCAAGAACACTTGTATCTGCCTGCCAGCTCCGCGCTAATATTGGTGAGTTTTGTGAACCAGAATGAAAATCGTGTGGGTGGTTGGAGCAGGAGCAGTGAGAAACCGAACAGCCCAGTGAGTGAAAGTGGGAAAAAGGAAAGCAAAGCAAGAAAAGGGAAAAGGCAAAGCGAAGTAAGCGAAAGCCAGGCCAAGAAATTGAAGCAAGCGAACGCTGAAAAAACTGAAAGAAAGCAAAGCAGAGTAAAAGAAAAGGGCACTAGAGGCAAGGAAATACAGAGAGACGGAACAGGTGCGCTGGCGGCATGGAAACAGGTAAGAGTCAGTGCAAATGACCCAAAGGTAAAGAAAAGGGGCCCAAGTGACCTGAAACTGAGAAAGACAGTAAAGAAACAGAGAGCCATAAATGCAGAGAGGGGAAGAGGCACGCATATGAGAAAATGGCGGTGCAAGAAAACACAATGAGAAAATGAAGGTGCAAGAGAGCACGACAAAATGCAAAGAAAAGTGTGAAAGAGGCACAGGAAGGTGAAAAGTAAGGAGAAGTGTGCAAGAAGGATGGAAAGAAGTTGCAACTGTGCACGATAGAAAAGGAAGGCGTGCACAGAAAAGAGGAAAAGGACACAGCGGAAGATGCACAGAAGAAGAAGAGGTGCCAGAAAATAAGGAGAGGGGTTGGAGGTCAGAGTGATCACGCCTGTAAGGAGCAAAGAACCTGGCGTTGCTGAAAGTCTCTGATATTACCTGTAAGGAACTCATGGTGGCAACAGTAAAGACAGACACAAGTGATCACAGTTCAAGGGTGTTTATTAAACTGTAAGTGCAGGGTGGAGAAACGCCTAAGCTTAACCTAAATCTAAGATAGGAGTAAGCTACAATCATCAAATAATAATAAGACAGTCCTTGTCGCATCTTGTCAACTAAAAAGGGCCTACACTAAAACAACACTATTGCCAATCCTTAAAACTAATTACAAAGTAGTGTGGGATAATATTCACAAGAAAAGAACAAAGTGTTCACCAAATGATAAATCCGGATGGTAGGGCTGGGGTCTCCCTTCCCCACGTTTTTAGAATGGGACAAGGCAGGACCTTTGAGCACAGCCCACTCCTGGGCCTCAACAGCACGAGGGTACAGTTCCTTTCAAGGATGCCAGGACCTTCCGAGGCCCTCATAGGACCACTTTGACACTTCTCTTTGGACTCTTCTATGGCCTCTTGGCTTCCGTAGCAGCGAAACAAAAACACAACCCAAAAAAAGGCTTCAGTTAGAGTCCTTCGACTGAGCTCCCCACGATGCCTGACCACTCTGCTTCTGAACCTTTTATTGGGGTTTCCTTAAAGTTCATTTACACAAGTTCTTTGTTCAACTAGGTTGCCGCCTGCAACCTTGGTCCCAGCACAGTCCGGTTTTACTATCTATCTTCTTCGACTACCCGGCTGTGCAGAACTGTCAGAGCTTTCTCGTCTTGGGAGTCAAGGCCGGCACCAGAGCGGCAATCGCTTCCTCCTGCTTTGGCTAACAGCGCGAGGTAACCCTGTGTGCCGTTGACACCTTTCCCATCACACGCCAGCTAGACTTCCCGGTCTTGAGATTTCCCTTTCCGAGGCTTCACGGGTCTGAGTTGAAAAGGGCAAAGGCAGTTCCCCCTTTGTCGTCCCTCCAGGTCTCACTGCCTTTCTCCCCCATTTGAACTGCCGTTCCGGTGTAGCTGTTTCCTTGTGCGTTCAGCCTTGCTCAAAGTGTGCTCTTGTGCTCTGCCTTTTATCCCTGTGGGGAATGGAAAGGGCAGTCAGGTGTGCATAGTTATTGTCCATTGCCTGACTCTGCCTGACCCTTGTGTTGGGACATGTCAGGTGAACGGCTCTGGTTTTAGTCTGTTGTCTGTCACGGTGTAGGAACATGTTCGCGTTGGAAAAGGTAGCTTGGGGGTAGAGCTTCTAAGTATCCTATGGGGTAGGAAGGGGAAAAGAGGTTAGAAGGAAGGGGGAACCGTGTCATGCCCGTCGGCATCCCACTTCCACTCCTCGAAGACCCCTCATCCACTGGTCCACCCCCTGGAACTGGATTCAATAGCAATGGCCATGCCTTGGCCATCTGGATGACAGATCTCTGGGGACTAGCGGGTGAGACACATTCAGGTTTCTCACACACCCCATGAAAAAACTGTACAGTGAAAGGTACATCCTGATACAAGGACATTTTTGTTTGTTTGTTGAACTGCTTAAGAAGGGCCTAGGCTTGGGGAAGGGAACCCAAAAAGGCCCACTAAAGACATTTTTGAACTTTGTGGAGAGAGGCCTATACATGGGGAAGGGAACCCTGAGAGGCCTAACAAGAACTGTGTTTTGTTTTTTTTATGTGGAAGGATAAAAGCTTGGGAAACGGAACCACAAGAGACCCAGAGACATTGTGAACTCTATTGACTTGCTTCAAGATCCCTACGTGCAAGGATCCCAGGGCAACCCTGTTGAGCTGAACTACTTTAAACTGGCAGGGTTTGGACACATAGCATAGGTTTGGACACAGACAAACTTCAGTTTTGGAATTTCAGACAGCAACAGCCCTTAGAAGCATCACTTGAGGGAACAATCCTCTTAGAGCTAGGGACAGGTAGGCATTCCCCTGCACTCAGGGCTGTCTCTGTATCCCTGCAGCCCCCTACCTGACACCTGTTGTCTGCACTTACCCCTGCACTTGCCCCACTTGGCTGAACTTCTCATTTATTGTATGTATTGTTTTTTATTTGTTTTACTGTTTTCCTATGTACTGTACTGCCCCCTCCCCTTACCCCTCGCACTTTTCTCTTTCCCCCCTCCCTTGCACTTGCATGATCTCAATGACGCCAGGCCTTGTAACATCACTGTCTTCCCTCTATTTCCCCCTCCCTTGCTTTGTGGTGCCTTGAAACACTTGTGTATAGGCGCGTTATAAATGCTATATCATATTATATCAATACACCAACCCCACAAAGTGTGATACTAAAGGTTTTTCAAACTGTAAATTTTGAGTCTGTGTCTCTCTCGATACCATGCCTGTCTCACAATACACATAACCCTAAACTACCAATGAATAGTCATACCTAAAAAGGAGCACTAAAACATAGTGTCACATACTCATTTCCGGGGAACTAAAATTCATTAACATTTCTCGACAACACCTGCACCTATTTGACAATGGTCCTGATTACAAGTTTGCTGGTATCCCCCCCTTATTACCAGCAGGATACCGGCAAACTGCACTTACCATCTCTGCTGACCGATATCCCAGTTTTATGGGATTTTATGGGCGGCGGAGTGCTGTTAAGGGTTGTCTTTTCTCCATTGCCATTAAGGGTTGTCCTTTCCCACATCTTTTCTTCCTTCCTTCTACTGCTTCTCCTAACGGAACCCTTCTGACTTCACCGCTACCTTCTTCCTCTGACACCTCTCTGGCACCCTCTCATCCTCTCTGCCTACTCTGCCATCTCCTTCTTCCTCTTCTGTACACTCTCGGGCCCCAATACAACCTATTTTTTTTTAACCTCTCCACTGAAGTCTTTCGATGTGGTAATGTGCTCCATGTCGCTAATCTCTACACTTGCTCTGCTGTCAAACACTCCTCCGACATCTGCCGACTCCTTGAAGAACTTGATCTGGATGACCTCTGTCTCACAGACACATGGTTCATGGCCAGCTCTGTCACAAGTCTTGACACTCTCCTCCCGGATGGTTATAAGATCCTCTCTGAACCCAAAATCAACCGTCCAGGAGGTGGAGTAGCTCTGATCTTTCTGGACTGGACTGGATCCCTACTTCTGACATTCATACACAGACCTACTCCTCCTTTGAATGCCCCGTCTGCAGGCTCTCTATCTCTCCTGACCTCTCTCTTTCAGTGGCCAGAATCTACAGGCCACCTGGCTAGGCTGACCTCTTCCTCTCTGAGTGGATTGGCCTCCCCTCCTCTCTCCTTACCTCGACCTCTCACTTTCTCCTCCTTGGAAACCTCAACATCCATCTGGATGCTTCAAACCCCTACTCAGGGCTCTTTCACAATCTCTGCGACTCCCTCTTTCTTTTCTACCTTCTGGCCAGACACAATCCACCGGGAACACCTTGGATGTTCTCATCTCCTCTGACATCGCCCTCTCAAACCCTCTCACCACTCCTCTCCTGCTCTATCTTAGCCCGACCACTTTCTTCTCTCTTCCCACCTGACACCCTCTGTCACCCCAGGTGAAGCAAGCCCCAGCACTGCCACCCACCTTCCCGGCCATCCAGCCCATTAAGCGCGTGTCAGTGGAGGTTTTCGTCGCTACTTTCTCGCCTCCTGCTACACCAGCAGGTGACTTACACTCTAACACAGTCCCCTATAACCTGCATCTCTCTATCACTAACACTCTTGATGTCCTTGCCCCTTTCATGAGGATCCGTTTGAACCGCACCTGCAAGTGAAACTCTTGGTATGACTCCAACTTCGCCACCCTTAAATTTAAGTGCAGGGTGGCCGAGAGGATGTGGAGGGCATCAGGCACACCCTCTGACAAACTGGCATGTCGCCTGCTCCAAAAGCAATACAGACTGTCGTGTCCAAGAAAAGAGCCTACATCCAAGCCTGAGTCTCTGCGGCCTCTAACAACACAGCCAAACTCTTCAAAACCTGCAAGGAGCTGGCCAATCCTGCTGCAGTCTCCACCTCTCCTTTGCAAGGTCCTATGCTTGGCACAGGCTTCTAACTTCACCATGAAAACTCAGGACATCCTGTCCTCTCTCTCCTCTTCCTCTACCTCTCTCAGCCCCTCTCTGGCCGCTTATCCCTCTCATCCTCTTTCCCCATGTTCACCCCTGATGATGTTTCGCGACAAGTCTGACCTATAAAAGTATCATCCAAGCAGGTGCTCCCCTGCTCCTCCAGAACCATCAAGGACCACATTGACACCCTCGCTCCACCCTTGGCCGATTTCCGCAATCACTCTTTTGCCACAGGAACTTTCCCCTCACCCCTGAAGCACTCCCTTATGCACCGCCTCCTGAAGAAGGCTCCTGCCGATACTTCCTCTCTGGCAAATCATCGCCCGATCTCTATCACACCTTTCCTGGGTGAACTCCTGGAAAGGCTGGCCATCTCCCAGCTTACTATCCATACCGAATCGGTTGGTCATCTCCATGACCATCAATCTAGCTTTAGAGCAGCCAGAAGCACGGAAACTGCTCTCATGAACATCCGTGACGACCTGCTCTCAAATCTCGACTCTAGCCTTCCTTCTGTCCTCATGCTCCTTGATATTTCCGCTGCTTTCAACATGGTCAACCATGCCATCCTGCTCAATCGTCTCCATGGCAACATGGGCATCACAGATCAGGCATTACCTGGTTTACCTCCTTCCTCTGTGATCGACCCTCCCAGGTCCAACCTTTACTTGGCACCTCTGGCCCATCTCATCTCTACCTTCTCTCCTAATTTTCATTTTTATGCGGATGTCAGTCAGCTCTCCTTCAGGCTCCCCTCAGCTTCCTCTCCTTTCTTGCTCATTCCTGATTGTCTATCAGCTCATTGGGTTGAGCGCTCGCTGCTGCGATCTGAGCGTGATCTGCAGGTCGCAGGTTCGAATCCCACAAGGCCAACTCAGCCTTTTATCCTTCCGTGGTTGATAAATGAGTACACATTTCGGTTGGGTGATATTCTATGTAAAATATGTGCTCTGTAAAGCGCTTTGGATTAAGGCGCTATATAAATAACACATCATTATCATTATCAGCGATTCAGCACTGGTGTGTCTCTAACGATCTCTGCCTGAATGCCAGTAAGACTGAGACCCTGCTACCACTTTCCCGCTTTCAGTCTGGCTGCCCTCCTTTGGCCCTCTACCTGCACCTTCCTGCGAGGCAAAAACCTTGGTGTCATCTTCGACTCCACCCTCTCCTTCTCTCCTCACATCACAGACGTCTCTAAGAAGTACCACTATCAGCTACACCTCCTCAGAGGTATTCTTCCTTTTCTCACTTTCTCCCAGAAGCTCACTGTCGGCAGATCCCTGGTTCTCTCTAGGCTGGACTACTGCAACAGCCTCTTTCTAAATCTGCCTGCCTCTAGGCTTCGCCCTCTGCAACTAATCCAGATCAGGACTGCAAGACATGTCCTTGGCCTCAAGCCCAGGGATCGTATCTCTCCAGCCATGATATCTCTCCACTGGCTCCCGGTGGCTGCAAGGATCAAGTTCAAGACCCTCTGCATTGGCCACAAGGGGTTCTGGGGCCGGGGACCACACTACATCCAACTCTCTCTTCCTAAACACTTTCCTTCTCGAGCCCTCCGCTCATCTGCCTACAACTCTCTGAGGGTCAGACGCTTCTCCAGGCTGAGAGAGGGGGGTAGATCTCTCTCCTCGACTGGTGTCTCCTCTGGAACAGCCTCCCTGCCTCTCTCAAACTTGAGCAGGACCACCTCAGGTTCCGGAAGCAACTCAAGACCTTCCTTTTCACTTCTGCTTTCTCTCTCTCTCTCTCTCTCTCTCTCTCTCTCTCTCTCTCTCCCCTGCTGATGTTCTCGTCTGCTGCACTAACTGGTTACCTGGCCTCCCTCTGAACCTTATGGAGACAAGGCTCCTTCATGACCAGTAGGCCCATGCACTGCCTCCGGGCCTACCACGCACTAAGAACTGTATCTGCAACCCTACAGTCCCCTGCCTCCTTGCGCTTACATAGAACCGGCCACCACGGTGACACTTACTTGAGCTTTGCTTATTGCACTCTGCTGTTCCCTCCCCCTGGCACTTCTCCTCTCCCTTCCCCCAGCACTCGCACAATCTTAATGACATAAGGCCTAGTAAGATAATTTCTTTGTCCTCCCTTTGTCTCACCTTAGTTGTCTTGTTACACCTAGCAACACTTGTGTACAGGCATGTTATAAATGACATAATTTCATATCATATGATGTCTACGGGGAAGTGAGCGGGTCAGTTCCACCCATTTTCACTTTCAGTGAAACAAAGCTGTCATTTAGCGGCATACCGTCACGGCAGCTAACTATTGCTTTTCTACTCTGCCATTGATGCGATATGATATGATACTTTATTTATATAACGCCTATGTACAATGTGTTTCATTCAAAATGAGATCTTTTTGTAGGATTCTGCCTATACACTTTGTGGTAAGTGGAGCTGGTGCTCGCACACCGTACACACCAATGTTGAATGTCAGAAGTGAGGCGGGGGAGCCCCTTAGGGATAGCACAGAATCTCACTATTTAAAGATGCCACACTTGTGTATTTGCATGCACTGTAGTATGTGCATACCGACCATAACAGGGGATTAATTACTCTCTTTCCTGTTTTGAATACATAGTTGGATGTAGTTGTGTGACAATTGTATTATAGTGGCAATGTCCAGTTTGTTGACTGGTTTATAGTAATAGTTGTTCATTGCCCACAGATCAAGGGTTCTTGACCTGGAAATGGGACAGCAGAATCCCCCGGGTGGTATGGAAACCCAAGAGTGAGGGACATTGTGAACACAAGGTACGCAGGTTACTCTGAACATTAACTGTCTTGTTATATTTGTTTGACAGATTAGCTTGGTTTAATAATAAAGTTCGGACAGACCACTATGATCTAAGACATGGTTTTATGTTTTTACCATAGACACATACGAACGCAGGATCCCATTGATGGGTTTGAGAGCAAGCACCATTTTTTGTCCTGAGGAAGGCCGTACAAAGCTGGAGCATTACAATCACTTGCAAATCTGCCGAAACACAACATTTCGACCATACATTAAACATAAGTAATACAGACGTTGTCAAATAGGTGCAGGTGTTGTGGAGAAATGTTAATGAATATTTTTCATGCATAGTTGAGAAGGGTGTCCATCTGTATATGTTGAGTGTATGTCTCACCATTGTTTATATTTGCATAAGTTCTGTTTGTTTTCCTTTGTCTAGAGATTCTTTGAAATTTAAAGTCCGAAAGTAGTGACATTTTGTTTATGTTTGTTGCCAAATGTCATTAGAGTAAGAGTATGTGACACTATGTATTAGTGCTCTTTTTTATGTCTGACTATTTATTGGAAGTTTAGGGTTACGTGTATGTAATCACATTGTGTGTTTAAAAAACAGAAATGTATATCCCTTGTGCTTTTAACATTTGATATAGAAAAATAAAATCACTTTTTTGAATAAATTTGCTGAGCAGTTGGCGTGGCCCAGTTGTCTGACACATGGGCCTTGATCCTTTTTGGAGGATAGTAGTTCTGGAATTAAGCATGAAACATGCAGGCAAGCACTGAATATAGCTGCTGCTACAGTTGTTCTGGAGGTAAAAGGTAAGGCATGCATGATGCTCAAATGTTTCTCAACAAAAAAGGGCACTTGGCCTACAGACTATCAGATGTTTGTTGCATCACTTATTAGTAGCATGTATACATTAATATTGATGGGTGGGCATGGCTGGTAAGCTGGTGCTGGGTCTTGGTGCATCACAATGTTCTCAAGTCAATGTAGATTGTAGTTATCAAGTAGTGCATGGTCTTGAACATGATGTATGTCTATATTCTATTTTAGAGCAGTACAGTCCTACTAAAGTAAACAGAGTGTTAGGGGTTACTCTCTTCTGTTGAGCATTGTATTCAGCCCTGGCCAATTGTTGCTTGCAGGTGTGTTTCAACATTAGCACCCTTGGCGGGGGCACTAACCAATCAGGAAGCTCAGAATGCAGGCTGTATTATCTGGTATAAGCCTGCGTTCTGGGCTCCCCCATTGCTGTGTGCCCCTTACCTTGTGCATCCCTCCCTCCCTCCCTCCCAAGCCTCCATACCGCCTTTAGCCCCCACATGTGACCACAAGCAGGTGCCAAAGGCAAAGAAAACAGTTTTAACAAAATAAAAATGTATCTTTCTTCAGCCATTCGACGGTCTGTCTGTAACAGGAGTCTATCTTCAGTGTTAATTTGTAATCAACACTGAAAACAGACTCCTGGTCCCGATGCAAAGTCACAAGGCTGAAAAAAAGGTACATTTTTATTTTTACTTCACCTTTAGCACTCTGCGTGTGGTCACTCGTGGGTGCTAATGGCGATATAACCCTCAGGGGTCGACTGATTGTGCAGGTAATGGCACCGCCGCCCACATTAAGGGATCCTTGCTTCACTCAAACTCTTATATTGGGTGGCGGGGCGTTACCGGCAGTTTGGGATGCCTCCTCTGGTTATATCACATCATTAATGATGACATGACAAATGGTATAGAGATCAAAAGCTCTGTATAGCCTCTGTAGCAGGCTGCATAGGTGGTCTTAGCTGCTAATTTAAAATCCTAGCAGTATTTCGTCAACCAGGAGAGGGTACCAGCTCACGTAATAGTAGTTATGTGATGATCAGGCCTTCACACATAACCCTTTGTACACCTCTCTTGATTGTATCTGTTCTTATGTATTTTATATTGTACCTTTTCTTGTTCGATGTATGTAATCTGCAACTCTGTTCTTCAAGTTATGCCCCCAGATGCAAGACCCTAAAATTACTGTGGATTGATACTCGAATCCGTGTGCTATTCACCAACCTATTAACAAAATGTACACAAGTTCAACATCAGCAGCGGGAGTCTCGCAATCTGAGAACCCTCCACAAGGGTTCACACTGTAGTGAAAATGAATCAAATATTGCGATACTTTTTCCACGCTTGATACTAATATTCACAAACTACTTGTTTACACTATGTCAAATCCATTTGCAGACAGAACAAAAGATAATAGTCCACACTGTGTGTTCCATTTGATGTCATCTTTATGTTGAAATTATATAGTTCGTGAGTTTCATCACCAATAGCCGACACGTGTTTCGACAGTTGTGGTCGTTCTCAAGGCTATATTAGTACAATTCACCACATTCAAATGCACAATGATCCACAATAAAAATAGACAAAACATTATATTTCATGTTATCAAAAAAATGTGTTAAAAATAAAAACATACCACATAGGTTGAAGTAGGTTTCGAGAGATGCAAGCAACCATGGAAATTTAGAATAAAGAAAAGAACCAAATATTTGATTAACAATCTAATACACATTATCATATCTTACGAATAATGTGATGAATTAAAAACTAGATGCATTCTAAATCTATTTGCAATGTCATGTGACCACGCCAGTTGACCACCCGTAACTCTCCTTCCTTAAATTATCCAAATATTCACCCATGTGAAGAGTCCTTATTATTTCAACCAATTGTGCTCCCGTAGTCAAGTGTCTCAAAATATTGAATAAGCTTACCCTTGTCACGTGTTACTTTCTTGGCATCTATATGAATAAATGTAATAATGATGTGCAATGATTAAATAGCCCTTTTGATTACCCAATATGTGGGCCTACTATATGGATAAATGCCCACCCGATAGTACTGCCAGAATAACAGAACAAAATTAGTGGTATCTTCTTCTATGTCTCTGGGATAGTTCATGGTTCCAGTAGTTACCCTTAAGCTGTATCATCACGCTTCCATCGTGGGATACTAATGTCGCACTCGTATCATAGGACACTGGACCTTTAACAACTTCAACACTCTCAGAATTGCGGTTAATTGTTCTTAACAGGGCAGGTTCTCCTACTGGCTTGGGCAATGCTTGCTCTTCTCTTCAGGTTAATAACTTCTGTCTTCTTGGAATACTTTTTCTAAATGTTACAAGAATCGTTCTTCAATATAGAACAGATTTAGGTCCACACAACCATTGTGAAGGAAGATGTTCATTTTTAAAGTCTTGAAAGAAATTGTATTTCCTTTTCATTATCACGGAGTTACTCTCTGGCTCACGTCGGGAATCCCAATTATTTGTACCCAACCTTGCTTTGATGTAATATAACTTGTAACAAATCGTGAAAGTCAGCTTTAGGTTTTCGGTGTGATTCTGAAAAGCGTTCCCCTTCTTAATTGGAGACACGCGACCGGTATCCAGTCATAATTTCGAATACAATATATTCGAAAGTAAAAATGTCGAAAATATTTAGTCGAAAAACAAAAATGTCGAAAAACAAAAATGTCGACTTTTTTTCGACTTTTTTCGATTTTATGTGTTAATAATAAATATTTTATTAAACCTTTTTTTAAAAATAATTAAAGGTATTTCCATGGGGGGTGGGGGTGATGGGGAGGATGGGGGGGTTGGGGATAGGGGTTTGGGATGGTTTTTTAAATAATTAATTAATTATTTAATATTATATTAAAGATTTTTTTAAAATAATTAAAGGTATATCTATGGGGGGTGGGGGGGATGGGGAGGAGGGGGGGGTTGGGGTAGGGGTTTGGGATGGGGGGGTTGGGGGGGGACCCCCCCCATAATAAATGTTACTATCTGGGTAAAAAAAAAAAAAAAGTGTTTTGGGTTTTCGATTTTTTTTTCGACATTTTTTTTTCAAAATTATGACTTTTCCTATAATATGTATGTTTTTCGACTTTTTTACATTCGACATTTTTTTTTCGACATTTTTGCTATTCGACATTATGTTTTCGACTTTTTGTCTATAAACCCACGCGACCACTCCCGAAGCAGTAATACAGTTCCATAATAGGGAAGCGTATCCCTCCTACGTGAACATCTGCTTGCGATTTCAGGCTGATAATACTGGGGTTTGATCCGCCCCACACAAGCTCAGAGATTCCATCTCTACATATGGAGCACATTGCTTCATTAGGAAGCAGAGGAATCATAGAGTATATATATAGCAGTTTGGGCGTGACCATCTTTTTCACACATTCAATCCAACCCCACAATGCGATGTTGAGTGTAGAGCGTTTGTGTGGGTTGGTGACGATCTTTTCCAAAGCTTCTGTGATGTTTTCATCCATGGTGATATATGGGTCTCGGTATATTTTTATGCCTAGATATTTAAGCCTTTTTTCTGCCCATCTAAAGTTGAAGTTGGGCAGATGTAATTTATAACTAGGCTTTCCTGTCTTTAGTGAAATCCGATAAACACCGGAAAATCACCCCCAGACGAAAAGGTGCCTCATAGGTTTAAACTGAAAAGACGGTTTCCTCTATCCCAGTGGTGCTTTAGTGTGAGCAGGGATGGGAGGAAGTTTGGGGGTGAAAGGGGTGGCTGGAGAGGGGCTTGACAGTCAAATGGAAAAGGGCCCTACTCCCCCCGATGCATGCTTGTTTGCTTTCTCCCATTGCTTTCCCAACTGTCCCCTGACCTTATTCAAAAACACTGCACATTCATTGTTACACTATTTTCTTTGTAAAGAAATAATATTTGAGTTCATATTTGGTCAGAGCTATTTTGAGGAATTGTAGTGAAATTTGAGGCATTTTTGTGGTTGACGATTTACATCTTAAAATTGGCTAAAATTCATCAGAGTAGCCCTTGACTACAGAAAAATATTTGTATTTAAAAGAAATATGGTTTAACATATATTTTTCAGTGTCTCCGTGGCCCCAGATCCTCTGTGTATGTGTTCCCTTCATTGAGCAGCGCTGAAAAGTGTCAGCTGCCTGTCAACTTTAAAAGGAAAGCTTTCTGAGTCTTCCATGTACGAGGCTCGCATGAGGCCACAGTGTCATGATCACCTCCCAACCTACCGTGCCTCTTTATAGCACCGGCACCCAGCAGCCAATCAGATGCTGCAGACCTCTGAATAGCTACGTAGTACTTTCTTTCTTCAAGGAGAGTTTTAAAATTAGGAGCGATTTATAAATGATGGTTGGTTTAAGGGACCATTGTTTTGGACATAACACTCGTAACCTTTCCGTGTAAAGAAATGCATATGGGCATTTATTTCTGAAAGCACACAGAAAGCACAAGTTAGTTGCCCAAATCTATGCCGTCCTCCGGGCAAATGTAACACAGAACAGTTCAAAACTAACGAACTACATTATTTTCAGAGGTTCACATTTAACAACAAAAAGTGTTTATTTCTCGTAGAATGTAACTCTTCCATCATATCTTAGATGAAACCTGCATTTGTCAAATACAAACAGGTAACCCTTTCACACATTGCGTGTTGTTATAAGCCTTTCAAAACCGAAAGGCCATTTTATTTGCCTTTTGCTGAATTGCATTCTGGTATTTATAGTCTGCCAGTCAAAATGGGTGAATAATGTCACATTGTACAGTTTTCCCCTACCATAGTTCTATAAGTATTTATATATTTGTGTGAATACCTTACTATAGTATAAGTACTTTTCATAGTACTGCAGTTGTATATTTCACTTTAAGATATGTTTGCTTACTTTGAGTGTATTCATAGGTGCCAGCTTTTGATTTTCGCTATGGAGACAAAAGTTCCCACTCAGAGAGTGCCATCCTCATCCCCAGTCGAAATAACACATGTTGCAGCACATGTTGCAGCAAGAATAGGTAAAAAAACCCATACGATTTACTGGAAAGTATGAACATAAAACATCTCAACAACAATCACCTAACCTGCTGAATTGCCTTTTCAATATTCTGCTATAGGATCTCCTGATATTCCCACACCCAACAAGCAGTTTTGGCCTGCTAACCCCCTCCAGTCAAGCCTTAAGGGGTATATTAATGAGACTCCCTTCTCATTTCTTAGTGAGCAGCACTTGATAAACAGTTATTATCTGCTTGGAGTTTATTTCTTTTCACAGTCAAAATAATCCTTATCTCTCCCAAAGTGAGTTAGATATTACTGGATTAGCACATTCATTTTTATTCTCTGGAAAGTGTTCATAACATCTTGCTCTGAGAGATATTACGCTACTTATGCAAGCAATGAACAATTAAATCATATTTGTGTTCTTACACTGGAAAAAAACAGTTTTCTGCGATTCTTTGAAGGGGGCAAATGGGAAAACACTGATAAACACAGATTCTGAACATTTTTGTAAACACTGGAAAAATACCACCGGAAGTAAAACAGAATAAACCTCTAAAACAGGAAACCACATTTATAACAATGTGCCATAATTGGCAGGGCCTCACAGTTATGCCAGACTATTTTGTATCCCGAAAAAGAGTGAAAACATGTTAAGTAGTGAATTAAGTCACTTAATGGATTTCACTGGGCATCTAATCATTAGCAAGATGAAGCATATAGTAGCGCTTTTATTGCTACTGTCAGGGAGGAGATACTTGATATAGCTTTATCTTGCCTGAGTGCTATTGCTAGAGGCTCGAGTACTAGTAGGAACAACAATGGGGACAGCGAGCATCCTTGTCAGGTGCCATGCTGAATGGGGAAAGCGTCTGATATACAATGTGAAGAATCTGGACAATTCGTCCCTTCTCCCCAGAGGGGGGCCACCCCTTTTAGTCTGGGGCAGTGAGCCCACTAAGCAAGTACTTCAGTGGGGGTCTGGGCAAGTGGGACCTCAGTGGAAGTGACTCCACTCTTGAGGCAAGGACTCCCATTCCGATAAGAAACTGCCAGTCTGTAACACTGTTTCTGGCTATATAGTTGCTGAAACGACATTGTTATCGCACGTTATCCCAATATTTGACAAAAACCCTTTTTCCACTCTTTTGGCTTCAGGTAATACTGAAGGTCGTATGAATTCCAAGACCAAAGAAGGCAGACACTATTTTGTTGGTTTTGTTGACATATATAAGAACAAGACGGAACACATACTGGGGAGAGAAGACTCCTACAGAGGAGGGAAGAGCAGCGTCTATGCAGAGGCGAGCATCTGGATGAACAACGTCCTGGAGGGGCAGATCCAAGCTAAACCGCAGAGCCGCTGGTAGCGCTGATGGCGAGCCAAATGCAAGCCGGATGCCGGACGTTTGGCGTCCTGTCCGCCGGTTGCATGGGCTCTAGTAACAGGCAGTTTGATAATCACCAGATCCACTTTAGTCTGGTATGCCACCCCACCAATGCCCACATATGGTAATTCCAAAAGGTGTAGATCCTGGCACCCTAGCAAATTTCACCATATGACATGGGACCTGCCAAAGCGTAGCCCCCCTGCTGGCCAGTACATCAGTGTTGTCAGTCAAAAAGACAGAAGGGCACATGACAACAAGCCAAAGCCTATTTTAATTGACGTGCCCCATGTCTGATCCCAATGATACCTTGAGTCAATTCCCAGCTGAGCACAACCCAAAAACGGAGTCACTGACAGGCAGTAAAGGTTCAGCAACTGGGATCGAGGACCACGACACAGCAAGAAAATCCCCCGTTGCGACAGCACAGGATCAAGGCACGAGCTAAACCGTGTGAGAAACCGAATGGTGTATCATGCTACAGCAGAGCTGCGTAAGGGTGCTGCAGAATTCCGGTCACGACACGGACCACCAGCAAGCCCAAAGCCAGAGCATTGACGAGCCGCACCATGGGTGCACACGTCAAGATGGGTGCGTACCACCAAAGCTACTTCCATCAACTGTCAAACTTCTGCTTACTGGTTTAAAAGCATAGTGCCATCAATGTAATTTAGGTTTCATTGGCTGTTCTAGGCCCTCTTAAAAATGTGCGATGTTCTTGTGGCCCCCTGTGTACTTGGAACAACAAACTGCAGATGTGTGTCTTTAATTTGAACACAAAACGTGAGTGACGACTCCACTCAACGCAGATCTGGTTTCAACCTTTTCGCACATCCTAATCTATGGCGCTTCACATATACTGTGCATGATAAAATCCTGAGTTATCAGAAGGCCTCCATGAACCCACTGGAGCAGTGTAATCTGGGGGTGATCAGCCTCCAGATGTGCAGGACATAAGTTGTTCTCTGACCACCTGATCATTGCAGCTGTTCCCCTAGACACAGAGGATTAGTGAGCAAAATCCAACATTGTATGTGTTACTGATCTAACGGTTGTATGAGCTGTGACATTTCACACTCATTTTGGGGGTGGCAAGACAATCCCCACGCCCACACACTGCTTTGCCATGGCCTCCATCACACGCCTACCAGCAGCCCTCGCCATCCCTCAGCGCCAATAAAAAAAGTGTGCTGTCTTTCTCTATTCCCACATCAAGAGCCCTGGAAATAGACAATAATGCTAACATGCCCCTCTGCAATGCAATAACCTGTCCATCCTCGTGGGACCCTCATTATTTCTCAATGCTTGACCTCAAACATTTCTGGTAAAGTTTGAGAAGTTCTCATTACTCAAACCACCCAAATGTCAAGGGTTTTGAGTTTTGCCAAACTAGTTCACCCACCTCTACAGACCACATAGAATGACACCTAATCTTGGCTAATCACAGGTAGCGGGAGCTAAGCAAGTGAGTTATCATTTAACTCATTTTGTTGATTACTAATAAACAATTTAGCAGATCAGACATTTCCCTTGGCAAATGAATGATTGTGGCTATGTATTGTGAATGTAATGTGGTAGTCTGCTCACTTTTAGTCCCCGAGTATTGTGTGTTCTCTAACAAACAAAGACAATTGTATATCCTTGCATCCAAAAGAGTCATTGCAACATAATGGTGGTACCTGGCTGGAATATTGTAAGAGGTGCAAATGTTATATGCAGTATTTCATGTTTGTTTATTTTCAATATGACTAACATGAAGCTCGACAGATTCATGCCTCAACGCTCACCCAGAGCAAAATGTCTCAACTTAACCATTGATTGTGACCTCTTATTCAAAACACACAATGCCCAGAAGACTTATGCAGAATGATACCAGCTTGCGGTTCTCTGCAATGTCCAACCTTTCATCCCTGCCACAAGCTTAGAAAAATGTTGCAAGCACTGGCCATCTCCCACCTGGATGTTGGCCGTACCCTACTTGCAGGAGTTTCAGATGCCATCATGGCCCCTCTGAGAGCCGTCAGTCTCATTGCAGCATGCATCCTGACAGGACTAAGAAACTTTGCCCACTTTGCCCCCTTCCTCAAGCAGCTGCACTGGCAACCCCTTCTACCATGCATCATGTTCAAGACAGATTGCATCACCTACAAGGCAGCTACAAACAAAACACTTCTCTACCTGGCAGAGAAACTCTCCATCTCCGAAGGCCAGTGCACAACCAGAAGCCACAACATTGTGAGGCTGCAAACAAAAGAACGACAAAAGGGAATGCATAGGAAAGAGGTCTTTGCTTACTGTGCACCCTGCCTCTGGAACAAGTTACGAATGCAAATACGACAGGTCCCCTCCATCCTACACTTCAGGAGGACCTGAAGACCCCAATCTTTTAAGAGCATGTTGCCAATTGCTGATAGCTCCACTCACCCCTAATTCTCCCCCACTGGGGCCTGCAGAATCCCTGATATTCATCCCAGCTTTGCTACTATACTACACACTTACATATAATCCCCCGACTGTGCCCCCTATTTTCAGTGCTCTGTTGTTTAATCCCATGCATGTAATATATATGGGCTTTTTGAGTAGTAGAATTAGTGAAATATTTAGTAATGGTATCAGGCAGGTTGTAACAAATGTGCAACTTTTTTTAAATTAAGCAATAAGCCCGGAGCCACGGGTGCATTACTGAGTCAGGTAATGCAACAGGGCCCATAGTTATAGGCCCGAGCAAAGCATTACCTGACTCGGTAATTCCCTCGCGGCGAGGGGCTTATTGTTATTAGTACCCTGGCCCGCAAGACCACGGTACTAATACCATTCATTTTCTGTTCTGAAATGCTGCTTTGTTTCGGAACAGAAATTAAAATGGGCGTCGGGGAAGGTAAAATGGAGTCTGTTTTCCCTTTCCATGGCGGCGATCGGGAGTGGACGCGCTGGGGACAGAAGTGTTCCCAGCGCGTTTGCTCTCATGTAAAAGGAGAAAAAAGAAGGCAAATGGGGTTGGGAGGGTGGGGAGGCGATTGTTTGCAGGGGATGGGTGAGGAACAAAGAAAACACTTACCTGAATCCCTGGTGGGGGAGGATGGCAGCCTCCAGCCGTGTGGAGGCTCGAGCGGGATTGCGCTGTTTCGAGCCTCGTCATTGGCTGAGGGGCTGCCACGCCTCCCACCGTGAACCAATGAAAGGAATCCCGGCGAGGGATACCCAATGGGGGTAAAGCCCTGGCGAGGGCCAATCAGATTGTTTGTTACATTCTGATTGACCATTGCCGGCTACTAATAAATGTTACCTAACATCTTAGCATTTTTATTGTTAATGTGCAAGCATTTAAATGCAAAAATGTTACCTTGGTTACAAAAAATATTGGGACATTTGGTAAAATATGTTACTAACTTTTTTAAAGCAAACACTTTTGGAAGACTAAGAGCATGACAATTTCGGAAATGACAACCTTATGCATGTACCACTTTCAATGTACCATTTTTGGACAAACCAAACATCTTGTGATATTCTGCCTATTTTCAGAAACCTACTAAGAGGCACCAACAGCATTTGAATGCATCCCCAAGATTACTTTGAGGAAAGACATCTAGCTTTAAACTAGGAGTGTGCAATCTCTTTTTGAACCAGTGTAATTGTCAAAACATTCCGACTTCGAAATTATGGAAAGGTACAAAGTTTTTTTTTATCCAACTTGTTTGTTTTTTGTTCAATCCATTAATTTGGCCGATGGAATTTCTCTTCATCTTTCTTTGTGGCTAAAGATCATTGCTCACATGCATGTGCATGTGCATGAAGTTCACGCGAAGTTCACGCGATGTTGATTACTTGCTAAACTACATTTTGCAAAAGGTAAATCATGCATAATCAAATGTGCACACTTTATTTCTGACTAAAGTGCACACAGCAGTACACAAAATAACAATAGGCCAATGTGCTAATGTTTATTCCTGATAACATACATTTATCAGAAAATACACACCCCACCACATTTGCATCCCATTTGCACATTTCAATCCTGCCCAAAAAAGGTATTAAATAGTTTACTCAAAATGAATGTATACACTCTAATAAATGTAGTTAATAATTATATGTGTTTTGGTATGGAAAATGTGAGGATTACAGATCAAACTATTCATCCAGTCAAAATGATATGGTCAATCATTAAGCCCAAGGCAGTCATGTGAACAGAACAGAATAGTGTAAGTACTCCACAGTCTAGCCTGATTGCTGCCTACAGTGCATAGAATTCTCCTCTCTCTCATAATGTTTTGCCCTGGAAGAAATTGATTTGTGAGAGGTAATATCATCAAATAGTGTGTTACAGGAATATTTCACCACACTCAGTTCTTTGTTTGATGGGTATAATTTAGCAGAATATGTTTACTTGGTTACTTTATTTGTGTATTTTTTATTATGCATCGGTCAAAATTTTGACTTTTCACAAATGACAAACAATTTCATACAATCTTAATAGAATCGATAGAAGAAAAAAAACAGGATTTTAAAACATTTAACATAGCATAACATACTTAATCAGAAAACATATTCTCCAGTTAATGGAACAATTCATTAATTTATTCAACTCAACCTTAAAACAGTTCAGGAGATACAGCTCTATCTGATTGATATCCAGAACCAATACCTTGGTCAAAGAGATTTTTAAACCAGAAGACCATACCTAATCATGATGTTGTAAGAGGTTCAATATTCTTTAGGAACCTTAACACTTCCAATGTCAAAAAGGTCTCTTTGCCTTCCAGAAGACCCAAAATTCTGTAATAGATAACCAATCTATGTTCTGCACAAAACATGAGAAAACAATCCCTCCTGTATTTACTTGTGCCTGGGTATGTCATCAACAGCTGTTTCAAATTGTGTTCCCCCTTGATGACACACAGATTACAAACACCTTATATTTTTTACTCCTTTTTTTCTCATTCTCAGCAGCTCTCTGGTAACTACAGGGTTCATACAAAATCTCAGAAAGTATGAATGCCAAAATTGATTTGGAAACATTCTGAGATAAAAAAGCCAGGTAACCCAGGGGTTTATCCGAAGGCTTAAGAATTTGAAAGCTTGTCATATTTATAAATGAAGCCCTGGTTGCAATGCATTCATTCACAGCTACCCGTTTCTTTACCTTCAGTGGGTTTTCAATCAGATCCTTCTCAGATATACAGCTGTTTGACAACTGTACTAATGCTTCATGCCTTATTTCATTCAGAAAAATATTGGTGTTAAAGTTTGTATATCCACGTTGAGAGAATTCTTTTGCGGGGCCATAATCGATCTAAAGAGTGAAATCCTTTTCCGTGCAGCATGAGAGTACAGTGACTGAAGGCTCAATTCGTATCTCAACCTGGACATTGGTAGAGAAGGCGGCAGGTTAAGAACATTTTCCCACATTCCACCCTCTAAACGTGTCCAGTTGATCTTCAATGTCAAAGTGTCAATTTCAATACCGTACATTAAAATGAGTATTCATTTTCCTCTATAGAATTTTATTAGAGGCAGAAGACTAAATTTACAGTATGGATGGATTAGATCAGGTCATAAACACCAAATATTTTATTTCCCTTACAAATGGCAGTTTGTAGTCTTCTAATCTCCAGTAAAATGTTCCAGATCCAGACTTTGGTGCCTGCTTATATGACATGACAGCTGTTTTATCAGGGTTGATCACAAGATCATTCTCCTTAGCATACATTGCAAAGGCTGTGATCAATCACTTGTAACGCTCACCTGATTCCCACGGAGGCGCTGGTCTTGGCAGGAAGGTGTCTGTGACTAGAAAAGTGATGTGCAGGACTCGATTGGCTTCTGGGGTCGAACCTCTTCGCACTGTGTGTCGAACTCGTAGGGTGATGTTTCTGCAGGTGAAAGAATATGGGGGTTAATGGTCTGGGTTGTTTAATGTCCCTCTCTCTCTCTCTCTCTCTCCCTAGCTTCTCCGTAGAGCCCCCAGGTCAACGTGCTCACCTTAGATAGGTGAATGCTGGACTCTCCATCTGCGTCTGGTGCAGGGTGCCGTTGCCAGTTCCTTCACTGGTGAAACATAGGCCTCTTGGACTCAGATGATCGTTACCGTCATTAACTGCACGAGCGGTGAGTTTCCAGACACCTTTTTAGTCTTTATAGTCTTTAGGTGCGTGGCACGTTAATATTGAACAGGACTCCGTATAATGCTTTTCCCCTTTTGTCTTGCAGGACTCTTGAGATGGAAGATGGAGTGAAGCGCCTGGAAATGCGTGAGTAAATGCAAGCGCTCTAACTGTCTTTTCCCTTGCAGCTTAGTTCGTGCTGAAGAGACGCCGGAGTATTTGCAGGCGTTCTATTGCGACGAGCGCGATGGGCGTAAGTAAATACCTGTCTAATGTCTCTTCTTTTGTCTTTCAGAAGTTGGGTTGCAGCGCCGGAGTCCGCGGAATGCCCGTAAGTAAATACAATGCTTTTGTCTTCACAGGCGGCGATGCAGCGTGAAGAAATCCGGAATTCACGGAGTGCCGGTAAGTAATAACAATGCTTTTGTCTTCACAGGTGGAGGTGCAGCGTGAGGAAATGGCCGCAGCCGATGGATCAGGTGAGTAAGCACTGCGAGTAAAGGCTGCCTTGCTAACCTGCTGTTTCTTGTCTTTGCAGGTGCTGCTGTTGACTGGATACAGGAATGGTAAGTATGATTCTTGCAGGTTCAGGATCGAAAGAAGAAAGGCTGGAACAGACTCGGTGAGCGTTCTGCTGCAGATGCAGAACAACGCGAAGCACGTTTCATCTATCGGGTGTGGTTTAAATAGCCTTGGAGTGAGGAGGCGTCTTCCTCCACGGCCCCGCCTAGGTAAGAAAAGAGTTCCAGTTCCAGAAGATTTCCAGTGCTGTATCCAGGGAGTGGAGCTTGCCCCACCCAGGTAAGAAAGTAGTTCCTGTTCACAGAGGACTTCTAAGTGGCTGGTAAGTAAGCAGCATGGTCTGCTGCAGGTAAGTCCACCCAAGCATCTGCACACATATTATGAGCCCGGCGCTTCCAGTGCCGGGACCGATGGTTTTGATGAGCCTGGTGCCACCGGCGCCAGGACAAGGTCCAAAAGGTCCCAGTGGGGACCGGCTGGTGCCTAGGATTAGGGTTAGGGGCCTGCTTCCAAGGACGTTGGGCTGGTCCTGGCTCCTTGGAAGCAGTGATCATGACAGCACCCCCCTCAAGGCCCCTCCTAAGCGTGTCTTCTCCGGGTGTTTTGGCTTGTCGGGGTGATTCAGATGGAATTTCTTGACCAGACGAGGTGCGTGGACATATTCTGAGGGTTCCCAAGACCTTTCCTGGGGGCTGTATCCTTTCCAATCAACCAGATAATATAACTTAGATTTGGAGATTTTGGAGTCTAGGATGTTCTTTACTTCGAATTCGAGTTCTCCATCTACCAAAACAGGTTCTGGGAGTTCAGTCAATCGGGTTTCTGGTTGTACTGGTTTTAATAAGGAGACATGGAATACTGGATGTATTTTCATATGCGCAGGTAATTCGAATATGACAGCCACCGGATTAACTATGGTAGAGATGAGATAGGGTCCAAGGTATCTCGGGTTGAAGGTGCAGGGTCCTTTTAGAGGCAGATGCTTACTGGATAACCAGACCTGATCTCCTACTGCGTAGTGAGGGGCCTCTTTACGGTGTTGATCTGCTCCTTTTTTGATTTGAGCTTTAGCTCTTTGCAGATGGGCAGTGGCTTCCTTAAAAGCACGGGTGATCTCCGAGTGTAAGTGATCCACAGCAGGTGTTTCGAATTCTTGGGGAGGATCCAGGTTAGAGGTTCTAGGATGGTGTCCGTATAATAGGAAGAAGGGAGTCTTCCCGGTTCCAGAATGAGTCGACGTGTTGTAAGCGTATTCAGCGATCCAAAGAATATCTTTCCAAGGGTTTTCAGTTTGTTGGAGCATGCAACGTAGATATTGCTCTAGAGTCTGATTTGTCCTCTCGGTTTGTCCGTCAGTTTGGGGATGGTGACTGGTTGAAAGTCTTACATCAATTTGGGCTAGACGACAGCAACTTCGCCAAAAGTGGGAGATGAATTGACTTCCCCTATCGGAGACTAAAACCGAGGGAAAACCGTGTAACCGAACGATGTTTTCTAAGAATTCTCGGGCCAATACTGAAGCCGAAGGTAGGCCCTTCAGGGGAATGAAGTGAGCCATCTTGGAGAATAGATCCACGACTACTAAAATGGTATTATACCCTGAGCATGGAGGTAAGTCCGTGATGAAATCCATGTACAGGGTATGCCATGGACAGGGAGGAATATCCAGAGGGTGTAATAGGCCGGCTGGTTTCTCCTTCTGACTTTTATTCTGGGCACACACACCGCAGGAGATTACAAAGTCTCTAATATCCTTCTTCCATGATGGCCACCAGAAATGTCTTTTGATCTTTTCCATGGTTTTGGTAATGCCAGGGTGACCCTCCATTAGAGAGTCGTGATAACAGGAGATTACTTGTTTTTGTATTTTCTCACAGGGCAAGTACAATCGTCCTCGGAAATATGGTAGGTCTTGATCCACTGAGAATTCTTTTCCCTTTAATTGCCAGTCCTGCAAATCGGCCGGAGTTAGGAGTGACTTGACTGTAGTCTTGATGTCTTCAAAGGATTTAGCGCTGACCAACCCCAAAATCCTTTGTTCTGGGATTATGGGTATTGGTTCTGGATTGGTCAAATGTTCATCTACTCCCATCCGAGAGAGGGCATCTGCTTTTCCGTTTTTACTGCCTGGTCGATAAGTAATTATAAAGTCAAACTCAGCCAGAAACAGAGCCCAGCGAAGCTGTCTGGAAGACTGAGCTTTGGCCGTCTTCAGATATTGTAAATTGCGGTGATCAGTCATTACGGTGACTGTGTGTCTGACTCCCAAAAGATAATGTCGCCAGGCTTTAAAGGCCGATCTGATAGCTAAAAGTTCCTTGTCTGTAATTGAATAGTTGATCTCGGGAGCCGAGAATTTGCGGGACCAAAAGGTTACTGGATGTAATTGGTGTGTGACCGGATCTCTTTGTGATAAAACTGCCCCCATAGCAAGACTAGAAGCATCCGTTTCCACGATGTAGGGGAGTTCTGGGCGAGGATGTTTTAGAACAGGTGCAGAAATGAATTTAGCTTTTAAGTCCTGAAAAGCTTGTTCTGCTTCAGTAGACCATTCAAAACGTTTGTTCTTTTTTAACAGAGCGGTGATGGGCTGGACTATCCGAGAGAATTCAGGAATGAATCTGCGGTAAAAGTTAGCAAAGCCTAACATGCTTTGAACTCCTTTTACAGAGGTTGGTGATGGCCACTTGATGATTGCATCGACTTTCTTTGAATCCATATGGACTCCGTTAGGTGACAATATGAATCCCAGGAACTCAACTTCAGTTACGTTGAAAACTCATTTTTCAAGTTTAGCAAAAAGGTTATGTTGACGCAATCTCTCGAGAACCTTTTTAACGTGTCTCTGATGTTCCTCTTCAGATGATGAATAGACAAGGATGTCATCAATGTAGACAACAACACACACATCTATGAGTTCTCTAAGGACATCGTTCATAAAATACTGGAAAGCGGCAGGAGCGTTACAAAGTCCAAAGGGCATCACTTGATATTCGAATAGCCCATACTTGGTGCGGAAGGCCGTCTTCCATTCATCGCCCTCTTTTATTCGTACCAAGTGGTAGGCTCCTCTGAGATCCAACTTTGTATATATACATGCTTCTTTGACGTGGTCCAGGAGTTCAGGGATCAAAGGTAACGGGTATCTGTTTTTAACAGTGATTTGATTCAGGGCGCGGTAATCTATACAAGTCCTAAGGTCTCCTTCCTTTTTCGGAACGAAGAACAAAGCCGATGAAGCTGGAGATTTAGAAGGACGGATAAACCCGTTAGCTAGGTATTGGTCCAGATATTGTCTGAGGTGAAGATTCTCTGGCTCGGTGAGGGCATAAATCCTACTGCAAGGAGGAGTTGTTACGGGTATCAGATCTATTTGACAGTCGTAAGACCTATGAGGAGGCAGGGTGTTAGCTTGACCCTTCCGAAAGACATCTTGAAATTCCTGGTATTCGGGAGGTAATGTGGGAACCTCAGAAGAGATTGCCGCCAGTGAAACATCAGGCCGAGGATAACAAGTGGTAAAACATTCTGGAAACTGAACCTTCTTTGCTCGCCAGTCGATCTGAGGATTGTGCTTCTCTAACCAAGGGATTCCCAGAATGATCTGGAACTGAGGGGCCTTGATCACATCGAACACGATTTTCTCCCGGTGTCCATCTCGGCTCACTAGCGTCACTTCTTGGGTGGCGTGCGTTACTGGTCCGGAGGCTATCTCCGTGCCATCCACTGTAGTAATGACGTCTTTTACTGCCTTAGGGACAAGGGGTAGATTCATCCTTGATACCATTTCACGGTCCACATAATTACCGATTGCTCCGCTGTCGATGTAAGCTTCAATTGCATGCAAACGATCCGGACGTTCAGGACTAATGAGGACCATGGGCACCACGAAATGCGAGGTCATGGGACAGATCTTAACGCTCGGCAAGAGGACCTCTACACTTGCCGGGCTAGGTCGTTTCCCTGCTCAGAACTTGTGGTACCGGTATCTGCGGCTCCTACAGCCTTCTTAGCTGGTTTCACTGGACAGTCTTGAAGAAAGTGCCCTGAGTTCCCGCAATAGAGGCATAATTGCAGCTGTCTTCTTCTTTCCCGCTCCTTTTGGGTTAAAGGACCTTTCATGCCCCCTATTTGCATGGGTTCCACAGTGTCAGCTCCCTTAGTAGAAGTCTGTGGTTTAGAAAACACTCGGGTATCAAATTTAGAACGATCAGCCTTCCTGTTCTGTAATCTGTGGTCCAATTGGACAACTAAGTCAATATAGTCTGAACATTCTTGTGGAGGGTTCACAACTTGAGCTAACACATCCTTGAGCTCTCCACGCAGGCCTCTGTAGAAAAGCGTTATTCTCTTATCCTCGGGCCATTGAGTTTCCACTATAAGTCTGTTGAATGAGGCTATATAGGTCAAGAGGTCTTGAATACCCTGCCGTAATGAAAGAAGTTCATTGTCCAAGGCCTGCCCTTGTGCATGTCTTGCGAACAGTTTCTCCATGCTGGACTGGAAGGCCTGGAAATCATGTAAAACCGGATCATCCTGGGTGACTAAAGGGATCGACCAATCTGCGGCGCTGCCACTGAGATAAGAAAGCACGAAAGCCACCTTGGTCTGGTCTGTTGGGAATGCAGCTGGTCGACATAAGAAATGTAAGCGGCACTGGTTGATGAACACTGCAAATTTCTTTGGGTCACCAGAAAAGCGTTCGGGCGGAGCCAAGGGCACATTACCGGGTAGATTGATTTGCACTGGATTTAAAGATGATGCAGAAGGATAACTTCCTCCTGGAGCGGGCAGAGGTGTCTGTCCTGCCTGCGTTTGTAGCAATTGCCTAGCGAGGTCCTCTGTTCGCTCATTGGAAATTATCAGTTCTCTTCTTAGAGAGCTTGTTTCCTGACGAGCTGCATGTACTTCTGCTCTTAAATCCCCGAGCAATTAGGCTAAGTGATCAGTGTCTGAGGTTTCCATTGCGCCTGGGTAGGAGTTTTGCGGTGGGCATCGCGTTCTGTAACGCTCACCTGATTCCCACGGAGGCGCTGGTCTTGGCAGGAAGGTGTCTGTGACTCGAAAAGTGATGTGCAGGACTCGATTGGCTTCTGGGGTCGAACCTCTTCGCACTGTGTGTCGAACTCGTAGGGTGAGGTTTCTGCAGGTGAAAGAATATGGGGGTTAATGGTCTGGGTTGTTTAATGTCCCTCTCTCTCTCTCTCCCTAGCTTCTCCGTAGAGCCCCCAGGTCAACGTGCTCACCTTAGATAGGTGAATGCTGGTCTCTCCATCTGCGTCTGGTGCAGGGTGCCGTTGCCAGTTCCTTCACTGGTGAAACATAGGCCTCTTGGACTCAGAGGATCGTTACCGTCGTTAACTGCACGAGCGGTGAGTTTCCAGACACCTTTTTAGTCTTTATTGTCTTTAGGTGCGTGGCACGTTAATATTGAACAGGACTCCGTATAATGCTTTTCCCCTTTTGTCTTGCAGGACTCTTGAGATGGAAGATGGAGTGAAGCGCCTGGAAATGCATGAGTAAATGCAAGCGCTCTAACTGTCTTTTCCCTTGCAGCTTAGTTCGTGCTGAAGAGACGCCGGAGTATTTGCAGGCGTTCTATTGCGACGAGCGCGATGGGCGTAAGTAAATACCTGTCTAACGTCTCTTCTTTTGTCTTTCAGAAGTTGGGTTGCAGCGCCGGAGTCCGCGGAATGCCCTTAAGTAAATACAATGCTTTTGTCTTCACAGGCGGCGATGCAGCGTGAAGAAATCCGGAATTCACGGAGTGCCGGTAAGTAATAACAATGCTTTTGTCTTCACAGGCGGAGGTGCAGCGTGAGGAAATGGCCGCAGCCGATGGATCAGGTGAGTAAGCACTGCGAGTAAAGGCTGCCTTGCTAACCTGCTGTTTCTTGTCTTTGCAGGTGCTGCTGTTGACTGGATACAGGAATGGTAAGTATGATTCTTGCAGGTTCAGGATCGAAAGAAGAAAGGCTGGAACAGACTCGGTGAGTGTTCTGCTGGTGTGGTTTAAATAGCCTTGGAGTGATGAGGCGTCTTCCTCCACGGCCCCGCCTAGGTAAGAAAAGAGTTCCAGTTCCAGAAGATTCCAGTGCTGTATCCAGGGAGTGGAGCTTGCCCCACCCAGGTAAGAAAGTAGTTCCTGTTCACAGAGGACTTCTAAGTGGCTGGTAAGTAAGCAGCATGGTCTGCTGCAGGTAAGTCCACCGAAGCATCTGCACACATATTATGAGCCCGGCGCTTCCAGTGCCGGGACCGATGGTTTTGATGAGCCTGGTGCCACCGGCGCCAGGACAAGGTCCAAAAGGTCCAGTGGGGACCGGCTGGTGCCTAGGATTAGGGTTAGGGGCCTGCTTCCAAGGACGTTGGGCTGGTCCTGGCTCCTTGGAAGCAGTGATCATGACATCACTGCAAACCTGGGGTTCGGTCTATCAGGACTACATCCTCTGCAAAAGCGAGAATTGGGATTTTTAGATTTCCAGTTACCAGGGCAAATAGGGAATGAGCAGTTAATTTTGTCCAAATATCTGCCAGAAAAATGTTAAAGAGATCCAGTGTTACTATGCAAACCGGTCTTCAACCTTTAGATGTCTCGATTTTAGATGTTAAACTTCCCCCGAGATCCAGACAAACCTGTATGGATGCAGACTCATGCAGATGGATAAGGACTGCCAATATAACATGTGGTATCCCCCAATCTCTGAGTTTACGCCATAACTTACCCCTGTTAATCATGTCAAATGCCTGGGATAGATCAATCCAAGCCCTGTAGAAACCTTGCTGTTTTGTTTGTTTAGTGTTAAACACATTGAGCACCATACCATTTAAAGATGTGGATAGACCCTTCCAGAAGCCTGTTTGGAACTTTGATATGATATTAGATCGCTCTGCCCAGTTTTCGAGATCATTCTGAACTAGTCTTGTAAAGATTTTACTTTCAACATCCATTAAAGTTATAGGGCGGTAGTTTGAAGGACTTGACCAATCTCCTTTCTTAAAGATAGGGATTATTATAGCCGTACTCCAGGACAGGGACATTTCTTATGATGTTGTTGAACTCAAAAGAATAGAAGTCCACATGGTCACCGACTTACATATGGTTTCATTGGTAAGGCCACTAGGCCCAGCTGCTTTTGAAGTGGAGGAACTGCAAATGAGTTCTTACATTTTTTCACTGTATACCTCCAACACCCATTTTGTTTTTTGGTCAATCTCACAACTGCAAGAATTCAGTTTCTCGAAAATGCCCAAAAAATTACTTGGTTACATCTGTTTGTTTAGGGGAACAACACAGTATCGCCAGAGGAGCCGATTTCATGCTAATAACGGACATGCATACTTTAATGCCGGAAAAAACACATTTGCAGGTACTATTGGCACCTTTGTAAAACTTTGCAACATTCTGAAGTTTGCAACATTTTGCCGTAAACTTCACAAAGTATGCAAAGCTGAATTCCCGCAATGTCACACAACCCTACTTTAAACTGGAGAAAAATGGAAGTAGAATTCTTGGGAAAAGAAATTGTCTGTAGGTGGTATTTGAAAACCATTGAAATATACTGAGTGAATGAGTGCCCATATTTACTTTCCCTTTCTCAGAAAAGGCTGCTGGATCTCGAGGGCCAGATGGTTCAATAGCAAGGACAGACTCAAGGTAGGCTTGTATTTCCCCTTATGACTCCACAAAGAGTCCCTGGCCTATTGTATATCTCATCCTTCTGTATCTGCTCACTGATTCTCCTTCTTCAGGGACAGGAAAAGGCATACAGCAATCATGTTCAACATATCCCTCCTGCCAGAGCCTAGCCTCCAACCCACAGGCAATCAGAATACCCACCTAGCACCGTGGCATGCCTTGCAGTAGAGAATACTGCTACACCCAGGGGCGTTGCTAGGGGGGGGCTAAGGGGGCTATAGCCCCTGATCTTTTGGTTGTAGCCCCGGATAGAATCTCTGGAGCTACAGCCAAAAGACTAGCTAGCCCCCAGTCCCAACAGTTCCGACATCATTTTAGCCCCGGGTCTTTTCCAGACCTAGCAACTCCCCTGGCTACACCCAATGTAAGGGTCTGAAGAGAGTGGGATCCCTGAACTTAGTTCTGGAGAAACCACTACCCCTGAGCACCTGAGTGGTTTACAATTGAAAAGCACTATTGCGTGTGCCTACCAATCGAAAATCTAGGAACACATTCTTATTATCATAGTGTAAACGATTGTTATTAGATGCAATCAATACATTCCCAGCCCAATTTTAAAACTAAAACCCTTGAAATATAATGCCTATTTATACTCATGAATGAAAAAATAAATAATGCTTTCACTCTTTTATTTATTATTTCTTTATATGCATTCACCAGTAGAGATAATATGAGCATTAAAAATAGTATGATAAAACAATAAGCCATCTCGAATATTAGCAATAATGTAATTGAATATAGTCATAACACCATACTCTTCTCCCATTCAATTCCATGAATCTAAAGCCTCTCACCAATAATTAATGTTTATAGCCACCTCAAATATGGCACAGTACAACTTCAAAATATACTCATGGTAGTGCTGCCAGAATTGGCAATCCAGTAGGCAGGTTATGTTATTACAACCACTGAGAAGCATACAATGAAAAGAGCTAAAGAAACTATCAAAAGTCCAGGATTTCTAAGGGTGGTTACCTAAAGCCAATCTAAGAGCCTGGATTAAATCCACCTGCTAAAATTCTCCCTCCCATCCACTAGTGCATACGTGGGTCCACTTATTCAAACTAGGGCAACTTCGAAGAGGGGCACAGGTTTTTAAATGTGCTTTGCCCAGACGTGCCGCACACCATGGATAAGTGTATTCAATACCTGCAAATGGCTGGAAGTAATTCTAGCAAAAATATATCGTGACCACTCTTGATTTTCAAAGTTCATGGTAAAGAAAAATAAGTGTAAAATGGTTAAAAAGGCTTAATTCATCCCCACAAATATAGCAGAAAGCATTCAATTAGAATTTGGAAATATTGACAGTGAATAGAATGTTTCTTAATATTTCCATTTTAGTGACCAGATAGAAAATAGAGACACTGTTTAATGGTGTGGGTTGGCATTCTCAGATAAAATGTATTTTATGTAATTACAGCGCAAACCTGATCAAAATCATTTGGGCCTCCATACAATTAAAAAAGATAACAGTACACACATTTAAAAATGAGTAATATATTGAATGCAACATTTAAAAAGGCAAGGAAAGAGTATATATTTCTTACCTAAAAAAGGGTTTTAGTGAGGAAACAAAAAATGTCTGTCAATTTTTATGGAAGAGAAGAATAGATGGCGCAAGGCGAAGAGAAGGCAGCAAAGCACCCCATTTGCAAGGAATGCCTGCAGACAAGGCTTGATTCACAGGGCTGGGCATCTTAATACATGTCCACCAGAAAAAGTCAGTTTCTGAGACAGGCACAAAGGATGCAGAGGACGAATGGCTTGAAAAGCAATACAGAAAACCTTAAATTGAATCCTGGCTTCAAAAGGTAGCCAGTGAAGTGATTTTAATATGGGGGCAATTAGGCCAGTTATATATGCGCTAAAAGTAAGTTGAGCCGCATTATGAAATGAAGGCTTCAAGGCGCAAAGAACAGTTTTTAGGAGCAGGAGAGTGGTCCTTCCATCAATGTGCAAGAGCACCAAGGACTGTACAACTGAGCGAGATAGCTCCGGTGGGAGGAAGCGCTTAATTTGGCACAATAAAGAGGCCTGGTATTGCACAGCTTCAGTGTTCTCGGATACATGAACTTTCGCTGAAAGTCGGGAATCTGACCAAAACCAAGTGAGCATGCAGAGGAGGCAAGCCAAGGTGAAATGCCAATCCTACCAAGAATAGAAAGCCCACCCCCATTGGCTCTTGATTCCCACGTGAGCACAGAAGGCACTCTGTTTTGGATGATTTAATTTTAAATTGGCAGCCAGCATCCGTGATGCAAGCATATTCAGGCATCTCTTTAGATGAGACATCCTAAGCAGTGAGATCTTCAAATACAACTGGGTATCCCTGACATATTGCTAATGCCTACCCCATACTGAGCCTCCAAGCCCCCTCCTCCAGTGGCTATATGTAAAGGTTAAACAAAATAGGTGGCAAGATGCACCCTTGGGCACACCATATTGCATGGGCCGAAGGGGGGGAGCTTAAAGATCCCATCTGAATAGCTTGAGATCTGCCAGAGTGAAAAGATTTAAACCAACTGAACCCTCAAGATATCTACTACCTGTAGGGGCCCAATAATAGAAACCTAAGCCAGGAAGACACCAAATTCCTGAAGAAAACCAACAGCCCCATGACCAAAGTACCATCTCAGAAATTCTCCAAAAGGTAGTTCTAATTAAATTGCGTTTCATCAAAAAATGATTTTGTCATTCAACAGAAAGTTGCCCTAAACAGGCAAGGAAAACATTGTAAAATATCCACTTTTATGAACTTGGTTGGCTCCAATAATGGAAGCTGGAAGTTTTGGCATTTGATGAATTTTTAACCTTTAGCCGAAACATAGCACAATTTGATGTGGGAACGGTCAGTTGATTTTGCGTGTAGGGTGACCTCCAAATATTCCATGATGTTATGTGGGTAAGAAGAATGATACAGCAGAAGATTAAAAGTGTGAACCTGAGATTTAGCAAAGGTGTTGCTGATTAGCTTCAGTAGGGGGTCCACAGTTAGTACTAGAAAATATTGATTTGCGTGTGAGAGATGGGGTTAGGAATATTAAATTCCTTGACATTTGCATCTCCAAAAAGCTGGGATATTGAAGGGCCAACATGAAGAGGGAAAGCCAGCAGAAATATGGGGCAAAGCTGGCGGGTGAACCCCTCCAACCCCCCCCCCCCCCCCCGGCACAGAGAGCCTCAGAGATAATCTTTGTGCTAGCCTGTATACTCTCAGGAGAATGTATTGTGCCAGATAACATTTTGCTTTGGAAATGAAGCAATGAATAAAGCAGGCAAGTATAACACTTAAATGGGTGATGAGTCACAGAGCAGAATTCCCCTAAAATATTGTGTGTTACAAATTCGATTCAGAATGCAAACCAATACAATGCGGATGTTCTGTAGTCGATCAAAGCACACGCAAAGAACAACACATCATGAACCATGTTTAGATGAATATTTTATAACTATATGAGGGATTGTCATGAAACAGCAAATAAAGATGTAAGTGACATTATTGAGACCTTTTTCTTTTCAAACAATGGGTTTGTCAGTACAGGATGTGGGAGGGGAGCTGTTAGTTGTGTTATGTTCCTGTTTGATAAGTTGAAGTTGACCCAGAGAAGGGAAAAGGAGCAGTACTTGAAAGACAGAAGAGCAGCAGCGAGAGAAAGAAAGTCAAAGGAAAAATTGGAAAGAGTCAAAAGTCTACAGATGCAAAAGAATTACAAAAAGAGATGTGGTACGAGGCTAGGAGTCAATCGAGAGTAGATCATTGTAAAAAATAAACTATCAAAGGGCTGAAAGGAAGCAAAAGTAGCGACAGAAGAGAGAAAGTGCAAGAGAGAAGAACAGATAAAAGCGGAAGAGGTGAGGAGAGTAGAAAGAGGCAAGAGAGAGTGGGATAGGGTGGAGTAAACGTAGCAAGATTATGATCAGGTGGGTTTGAGAGAAAATACAGTAAGAAATGGCAAGAGAAAAGGGCAGAGAAAAGAACAAAGGCACAATGACAGATAATAAAAAATAAAAAAATGATCCTTCCTCATCTGTAGAAGACATCTAGCAGGAAATGCTGACTCATAGAGGATATGTCGACTGTTGCCACATTTGTGATTCAGAAGATTGATTAGTCAGAGTGGAATTTGCTGGTGAGATCTGCTACGCCATCTTCAGCAAGTGGCTCTCGGCTTCACAAATGTTTGTTTGGTGGTTGATATTAGGATTTAACGGTCAATCAGAAATATCAGATTAGATAGGTCTCCTCCCCATCAAAGGAGGGGTTGGCTGTCCCTTTAATATCCGCTATAGAGGTCTTCCGAAGGATCTTCCAACCGCGACTGGACTTCCTCTTGATGATGCTTCTACGGAAGGGCAAACGCAAGAAGAGCTCCGAGTCATGTGGCGGCTCCTCCGTCGACGGAGTAAGTAGGTCATTGATGGGATCGTCGCTCTTTGCACTCAGGTCTCGGTTCTCCTGCTCCTCATTCGTAGACGTGTCCACTTCACTGTAGGTCTTCAACTCCTCCACACTGCAATGAACAACACCCAGCATGTGTTAAGGAGGAAGGTGCATTTATTAACCATAATTCTGTCCACCTACACAATATGTTGCACAAACCTACTCCCAAAAATGTATTTATGTTCAGAAATCATTGTGCTGAGATTCAGTTGGTCACATTTTGGTAATAAAGAATAATACTCTTTTAGAAATGATATCATTCAATGCACAATTTGTGGGGTAAAGCAGTCCCCTTCTGAAAGGGCCTCTAAATTCCACCACAACCCACAGCTGTCAGAATCTTGACTGCGAACTGAACTGAAAATACTCTGCGGGTTGGGACCGAATAAGAAGCATGACCTGTAGTAGACACAAGCCATCTCATCCATGCAGCCATTAAATGAAACCCAAGTGATATCATTCACAATGAAGGCCGGTGCAAGTCAGATCATATCCCAAGGATCAACGACGACTCCCTGACAAATTCATAAAAGGTATTCTCATCGAGCAAATGTTTACAGATGCCCAACATCTCACCTGGCCCACTGCCCATTTAATTTTCTATGTTGAAAATTGCCAGCATAGTGGAGACAATGCTGAGAACCACAGCCTCCCCATTGGAAATAATAATGACTAACTCCTTCACCTGACTTGGGGAAAGGAATGTGTACCGTGTTGTCATCTGCTTGGAAAGTACCACAAGCTATGACTTCTGAATGTAAGACTCAAAACTACGTGTGTAGATTTATTTGCATGCATTATCTATAAACCAGCCTGTACGATAGATGCAAGATCTATTGTGATTGTAATTGTTTATTTGCAAAGTGCTTATACACAAGTGGAGTGCTTCAAAGCAATGGACACCAGTAGTGATTCTTAGGCCTTGAAGATTCCGAATGATCTAACAAATATTAACTAGCATACTAGGCCAGAGGCATTTCTACTAGCACAACTGCATGACAGGCGGGGAGGAGAGAAGGGAGGGGGAGAAGGGAAGAGCAAACAATCAATAAGATGCCGTGCTAGGCCTAACGACTTGCCAGATAGTACACGTGCATGACAAGCAGTAAGGAGGAAGGAGGGGTGGGGGTGCACATACAGAACAGTAATCTAGCGTAGTAGGCCTAGTGACATTCGTATTGAATGATGATAGGTCATCATCAATAATGCGCCTATGCACAAAGTGTTTCAGGCGCAACCAGACTAGGGAGGGAAGACAAAGGGGGGACAGGCCAAAATCTTATTAGGCCTACCGCATTCAATGGCGTGCAAGTGCACAGCCAGGAAGTGCGAGGGAGGGGGAACAGGTGTGCCCAGTCCATCAGGGGCCTGGGTTAAGTCCAGAAGAGGTTTACCTCTCACATTGAACGTATTCCGAGTGCAGAAGTGCGAGGCAGAGTGCAGAGACCAGGAGGTAAGTGTAGGCCTCTTGTTAAGATCACACGTATGTTGGGAGCACACGCTTTGGAAAAAGCCTCTAATATTATTGTGACAAAATGAACACAGTAATATATCAAATGGTTTGGTGGGGAGAACAAAACACGTATATTAAGTATCAAATCTATGCAAGTGCACCTCCCCTTGGCTGATCCAATTGCATACCTCTTTTTATGATTGCAGCACACAGGCTTGAGCTTATGTTTTCGGCCAGACCCTGAATGCAATTTTTGGTTGGCACTGAAAAGCCAGTACCAGTACCAGTACCCTGAAGGTGTGACATGGAGTTCATGAGATGTGCACGTGCAGTAGCAGTAGGTCACTTCCTAGTCAGATTGGGGCCTACAGATGAAGATGATTTTTTTTATCATGCTGCGGCTCTGTCCTGATGCTGTCAGTATCTGAAGGTAGAACATGAAGCCTGATGATCGAAAGCAGGCGTCATTACTCAAGAGTCTTACTCTTCCTCATCACTGCCCTTACTATCGAGGTGCATCATCATGATATGATATATTATAGGGTATTTATAACACGCTTAATTCCAAGGAGGTTTCTAAGCGCAGACCTGGGGATCGAACCCGTGTTGCTCCGTGTCGTCTTGCTTCAAAGGGAGCGCCTTGCTGAGGTGGACACCAGGCAAAGTATGAAATAGAAATGGGCATCTTTTCATGCTAACCACTCGGCAAAACTTGTATCTCGACTCTTGTGCTCAGCAAGCTTGACTACTGCTCAAGCGTACTCCTTGGCCTTCCTCTCTACTCCTTCCTCCTCTCTAGACAAAGTCCTTAACTTTGCTGCCTGCACTGTCTGCATCCTACCCAGATCCTGCCCCACTTCTACCTACCGACAACATGCTGGTTGGCTCTCCATGAACAACCACTCTCTTTTCAAGTTCTTTCTCATAGTCTACAAAGAAATCAATGCCTTTGCTCCTTAGTATGTGTCTTATTGTACCTCACTTTACTCACCATCAAATTCCCTCTGATCCTCCTCTGCATTCAATCTCACTGAGTCATACCCTCACTGTGCCTGCTCTCGCTTCCGCTCGTTCTCCCTACTCACCCCACTCCACTGGAACCCACTGCCCATCACAATCAAAGCCAGCCCAATTTCAAACTTACTTGCTAAACACAGACCTCCCTCTGCCCTCTACACATCCTCCCTACCTGAGCCCACCACTGCCTCCATTGACGCTAAATAATGTAATTGTGTATACTTAATTAATAGTCCTCCTTAGTTTGAAGCACTTAAGTTCTGGAAACTCCTCAAGACCTTCCTCTTCTCCTCTTCCTTCTCTCTCCATCTGCCCTGCTAACTTAGCTCTCTGCTCTTTCCCTCTCCCCCTCCTCTTCCTTACACCTGGTTGACTGGCCACCTGGTGTACCTCAGAGTCTCCTAGGCCCAGGCACCCTGCCAGTCCTGTTTCACACATGCCTCAGGGCGCTACACCTGACCCACCAAAACTGCACTTGAGAAACAACCCAAGAGAGTGTCTCTCTCTGCACTTACCCAGTCAGCACTGACCGGGTGCTCTTGGACCCCCCCTCCCTGTCACCGTCTGTGCACTTGCACGAACTGAATGCACCGTGCCGGAAGATCGTCTGTCTGTTCTCTCTTGTCTTCACCCCTAATTGCACTGGCAAAACTGCAGAATCGCTGTAAGGCCAATATGCTGTATCTCAAACTGTTAAATGTACTTTACACACTTTTATCATCTCAGAATTACAAGGGATCTGAGCGACTGCGGCTTTTCCCCATGTTCCCACCCTCCTCGAGCACTTTGAAACACTTGCCTGTGTATAGGTGCTTTATCTCTCTTCACATTTAACCCAAATATGCCCACCCTCACTCCCCCTCCCCTACTTACCTGCTTGCTTGTCTCCAGGTCCCCTGTAACCCTGCAGTGTCAGATCCGTCCCTCTAACGTGGGTCGGATCCGATG
Organism: Ambystoma mexicanum; assembly: GCF_040938575.1. Taxonomy (NCBI): domain Eukaryota; kingdom Metazoa; phylum Chordata; class Amphibia; order Caudata; family Ambystomatidae; genus Ambystoma; species Ambystoma mexicanum. Next base: position 31,110,986 of record NC_090925.1, on the reverse strand, counting down.
CTGCAGGGTCCCTTTTTATTTGTTTTCCCTTTTTGACATTTTATTTTTGGTCCCGCCTCCGATGATTAGGAAGCGAGGCATCCCTGCAACTTCTAAGGCCAGAAATACCGATCTTAGGGAGTGGGGGACACCCCCGTAACCCCCAGGCCACATGTTTGGTATGTTTTATAATCGATCGAATGTTCCTGGCCGAATTTGGTCAAATGTACCATTTGATCGATTATGAATGATCAAATAGGCTAATACCTGTGTCTGTGTGTGATGTGTGGGGGGGGGGGCAGTAAAGGGCAGTTTGGGGGTGAAACCCCCAATTAAAAGTAAATCGGGAAAATGCGGAAGGGGGTGGGTGGTGCTTGGGGGCAGGTGGTTCTGGAGTTAAAACCCCCAGAAATGGTCACAACAAATACAGCCTGTTTGGTATGCAGCCTTCAATGGGAGTTATACAGACATCAAACCAACTCATCGTATATTCCAGGCTTGCAAAACATTCAGAGTCCTCGGCAGAGTTAAAGCCCACAGCTTGAACGGGCCTCCAAACTTCTTCAGGTATTTCAGCTCCTTCAATACCCTGAACCTCTTAAGCCCAGACAAACCTTCCAGCCTTCTTTAGCTTATCAGTGATCATGGAATCAGGTGGAGTGTGCTTGCTTTCCTCACTCCCCGCTGATTGATGCCTCACCTCCGATCTGGCCTGGATTTGGAAAGGTCTCACTCCTTTAGGCCAGATCTACCAAGGTCTCTGATTGGATGGCCTCATGGTAAGCAATCTCCGAAGCCTCCACATAGGCTCTTAACTACATTTGTTCCATTCTCTACCATTTGCTGGCCTGCACCATCCCAGGGTTTCAAAAGCCGCAATGGCCATTTTTGGTTGCGGTAGGATTCCCAATTTCCCTTCACAGCTCTGCTCTGGTGGATCACGGTCCGTCAATGACGCTCTGGGGTTAGCCGGCCTTCTATCCTCCATGATCGGCGAACGTTCGCAGGGTTCGCTCCCGACACGCAGAATCCCATGAAAGGTATCTTGTTCTGTCTTCTCTCTCAGTTTGCTGGTCTCTTCTTCCCTCACTCCCTGAGGCCCTCATGGGAATGACACACTGTGGGATTACACATTTGTATGGGTTATATAAAGGTTAAACCAAGTTGGGAAGCAACTGAGCGGCTCTATGTCATTTCATCGACACCGGTTTTTACAACAGGTGTTTTCCATCTGAATTTTTGCCGAAAACCACATTTCTTTTACAATTATTTTTGGGGGGTTACCCACCTAAGCTCCCCATCATCTACCTATTTTTTTTATTCCTGACTGCCCCCAACCCTTTATATGCTCTTTACCACCCTGCCAAAAATTTTGAAATGTTTTTTCTGCAAGAATTCCATGGAAAAATACCTGGCGTAAAAATGGGTATCAATGAAAGGACGTAGTACCAACTGAGCACTGTACACCGGACTGACCCGGGGGATACAAGTGAGGGTGAGAGGGTACTAGAGGCATTCATGTTGTCTGCACGTGGTCTTAAAGTCTCCCTGTTCTAATTCCAGAGGAAGATTCACCTATGGGAACCCCTTAAACGAAATGGACCTCGTGGGAATGGTTTGCATATTCTGTATGTGTGGAATCTGTCCTAGTGGTTTTTTGAGACCCATTTGAAAAGGTGCCACTGATCTTGAGAAACCCTTCATCTGACTTCATTAATAAGCTGAGCAAACATATGACCCCCTCCCCCCAAACAGACAATCGGTCATCAGGATTGGGGAGGTATCATGTTTATGAGATGGACTGTGCAGCTATAAACCTTTTGAACGGGGGACGGTTCAGCAATACATTCGAGAGGAATGGGGATGCAAAGGTTACTCAAAAATCAATAAACAAAACGGCTCAGGATGTTGGCAAAAAGATAACTGTTTTAATATCAATTATCTAAAACAGGGAGTACAACAAACGTCATTGGATGTATCATAGCAAGGTCTCTCAACAAACTTCATAAAAAGCACAAATTTATACTAAAATCTCGTCATAGGTGATGCACAACCTGCGTATTAATAACGTCATCGTATGTGCCAAACTGCAAAAACCTACTGAAGAGAGTGAAAGGGTCGGGAACATCTAAGTATATAATCCATACTTGTCTAATGTGCGTGAGAAAGGTGATAGGTTTCTATGAATGTTACTAAATACAACCTCCTATTGGCTACGAAACTATAGGACCCCTAATCATGAGATCCTCCATCATTGATTGGCTTCTAACCTCCGTCAGCATCCTTCAGCCCACGCTAGCCGTACGCAGGCCGAGCGTCCAGGTGCTGGTGAGCTAGTCTTGAAAATCTGCTTCCCGCCAATTAGAAAACCATCCATCATCACCTCAGTGGTCAGTTGTCGAATAAAGCCTTTAAACCTGTCTTTGGGAGTGTTATTCTGCTCTGGAAGATACAGAGAAGTAGAGGCGTGCTCTGCCCTCGTGCGCAAGTGTGACCATCCTGCTTGTCCAACTCCTTCTCCCCACACGACTGCAGATCACGAAATTGAGCTTTCAGTGTATTGAAAAGACTATTTTCCAATGAGCTTTTGACGTCTTCATTGTTCTCTCCAAGCTTCTGAACAGGAGGTTCATTCCTTCACAAGATTGTAACTAATTTCTGTTCTTCTCAGCCGAATACGAGCTAGGCTTCTTGGCTCGTTCAACCTTGCCTTTCTGAACTTTTCGTTTGTAATCCATTTCTTTTCTAACTGCGCCATCCTGAAAAAAGTGGCTTTTCTCCTTTAGCTGAGCTCTGCTTATGGTTCGTAATGGGACCATCCATTCTTTACTCATTCCTATGTATCCATTCATTGCACTTGCTGCAATCTATTCACCGTAAAGCTAGCCTCATGAAAACTTTGTCTGCTTGCGTTACTTTGTGTTTGTACACGTGTGAACTGGCTTAATATCTTCATCGTTTCTGTAGCATAAGCCTCTTCATCTTGAGCCCAAGATGTTGCTTATCTTTGATACTTTCTCGATGGCTTATAGAATATACACATTCTCTCGTCTCTGCATCTCTTCTATTTACGTCAGCTCGACTCTCCCATGACATCACCAATCTGTTTCGTCAGTCAGGCGTCCTGCTTCTTCTGGGATTTCATTTAAACAGCCATCATACTGTCTCAAATGCAGGTATGGTTTTCTCAAAGGGAACCTTGCCTCCAGGATTTCCTTTGGCATCTATTGTTTCAATTGTTCCTCACATGTCACATACTCTAGTTTCCAACATATATGATATGATATGATATGGCATTTATAACGCGCCTATACAAGGCGCGACGAGGCAAGGGAGGGGGAACAAGGGAAGACAGACAACGATCTTACTAGGCCAGGTGTCATTAAAATCGCGCAAGTGCAGGGATTGAGGGAGAGGGAGAGTGCATGGGGGAGGGGAAGTGCAGTACAAGGATAGAAGAATAAATAAGATTAAAAAAAGGCCAGCTGGTGGCAAGTGCGGGGTAAGTGCAGACATAAGTGCTGGTAGGGGGACTTTAGGGATGCAGAAAACAGTCCATGGGGTTGCCAGGGAGGCAGTGCAGGTGTGCAGCTGGCAGGGCCGGTGCCCAAGAACAGAAAGGGGTGGCCAGGTAAACCAGTGCAGTTTCAACCAGGAATTCAGCAGGGGAGAGAGGGAGAGAAAGCAGAGGCAAAGAGGAGGGCTTTGAGGTGCTTCCGGAACCGGAGATGGTTCTCCGCAAGTTTCAGAGAGGTAGGAAGGCTGTTCCAAAGGGAGGCCCCTGCTGAAGAGAGAGATCTACCACCGACTCTTTGCTTGGAGAAGCGACTGTCCATGAGGGAGTTGGAGACGGATGAGCGAAGAGCTTGAGAAGGAAGATATTTTGGAAGAGAGAGTTGAAGGTAATGCGGCCCCAGGCCCCAGAAAGCCTTGTGGACAATGCAGAGGGTTTTGAACTTAATCCTCGCAGCCACTGGGAGCCAGTGCAGGGATTTAAGTCCTGGAGAGATATGATCCCTGGGCTTGAGGCCAAAGATAAGTCTTGCAGTCCTGTTCTGGATAAGTTGAAGAGGGCGGTGAGTAGAGGCAGGCAGATTAAGATAGAGGCTGTTACAATAGTCCAGCCTAGAGGGAACCAGGGTTCTGGAGACAGTGAGCTTCTGGGGAAAGGAGAGGAAAGGAAGAATACCTCTGAGGAGGTGAAACTGGTAGTGTGACTTCTTAGAGACGTCAGAGATATAAGGAGAGAAGGAGAGAGTGGAATCGAAGATGACCCCGAGGTTTTTAGCCTTGCAGGTGGGAGCAGGAAGAGGGCCAAGAGAGGCCGGCCAGAGAGCTGCTGGGAAGGAGGGAAGAGGGTGTGCCGATGAGTAGAATCTCAGTCTTACTGGCATTAAGGCAGAGGTCATTGGCAGCACACCATTCCTGGATAGCAGAAAGACAGTCAGAGATGAGGCAAGGAGAGGAGGAGGCTGAGGGGAGCCTGAAAATGAGCTGGGTATCATCCACATAGCACTCGGAATTTGGGCAGAGAGCGGCGATGCGGTGGGCAAGGAGTGCCAGGTATTGGTTGAACAGCCAGGGAGAGAGGTTAGAGCCCTGGGGGACACCACAGGTAGAGAAAAAGGTATCAGAGTGGAAGGACCCACGTTGGACCTGGGAGGGTCAGTCGGAGAAGAAAGAAGTCAGCCACACCAGAGCCTGACCAGTGATTCCCAGGTTATCACGGAGACGGTTGAGCAGGATGGCATGGTTGACAGTGTCAAAGGCAGAAGAGAGATCAAGCAAGATGAGGACACAAGGGGTGTTAGAGTCAAGATCAGGAGAGCAGTTTCCATGCTTCTGGAAGCTCTGAAGCCAGACTGATGGTCATGAAGACAACCGACAGTTTCAGTGTGGAGATTAAGCTGGGAGATGGCCAGTTTGCCCAGGAGCTTACCCAGGAAGGGAGTAATGGAAATTGGGTGATAGTTAGCCGGGCAGGAGGGGTCGGCAGAGGGTTTCTTAAGAAGAGGGTGCACAAGGGAGTCGAGGTGGTCCTTGATAGTTTTGGAGGAACAGGGGTGAACCTGTTTTGACAAGACTTTCATAGGTCGGACTTGTCTAGAAAGCTTGTCTGGGGAGAAAAGGGGAAAATGGGGAGGGGGGGTGAGAAGGTGCTGGCGAAAGCCTCAGCTCACACGTGCTTTATGGGTCGGATGACCGACAAGGTAGGTGGCAGGGATGGAGGTGGCTTGGCCTGAGGGGTTGGGAGAGTGAGGTGGGAGGATAGGAGACAGTGATCACTCCAGGAGAGAGGCGTGGAGAGAGGATCAGAGAGGGGAAGGTCTGAGGATATCAGAACTTCCAGAGTATGCCCTGCGGAGTGAGTCGGGCCAGAGGGGATAATATTAAGTGAGAGAGAGTCACAGAGGTTGTGAAAGAGTACAGAATAGGCATTCTGGGTAAAGTGGTTGAGGTGGGGGTACTTAGTTCCTTCTCTACACTCCCCCCACTGGGTGATTCATTGACCACGCTTCCTTTCTCCTTTATATCCAAACATCCTCGTCTGAAGAAATGCTTCTTAGGAGCCATATCTTTATGACCCCCTCATGCATCCAGTTGTCTTCACATGCTCATCTTTGTTCCAGGTCATATGCATGCAGTGTCCATTTGGACTGCAGTAGATTGTTCTTCCCACATACTTCTTATGGTCTTTTGGATACAGGAATTTCATTCCCTCAGGTGCATGAATACTGGTCTTCACAAAGTCTCTGATTTCTTAATCTGTCAGGTCCATAGTCTTGAATCCTTACTAAACATTGATCACGATCTTCAACCCTATGGCTTTCTTTGCCATCTTCCTGCATTGATAGATTATTATCTTGATCACACAGAATCCAAGCAACACTAACACGATCAGTGCTCCTAGAAACTTGAACATATCTGCCATCCATTGCAGAATCCAAGAAAAGAGTGCTCCAAAACCAGCTGTCATTAGCAATAGCTCCTACTTTGTATATCATCTGGCCATGCAGTTTTGTCAGCATTTCTATAGCCTCTTTCAAGGTGCCATTTTTGTTATCATGAGAAGGTATGAATGTGCAACATGATTCTCCAGTTTTTGCACAAAAGCCTCCATCCATAGGTGTAATCATATCCAAGACGTATCTGTTCTGAAGAGTCATCACTCTTACAGCTCTCAGTTCTTCCTTGATAGCATTGAATCCCTTTATGGTTGTGTTGATCGTCTGAAGCAATTCTCATCTGATAATCTGCAGCCATTTGGTATTTGCTGCAACCTAGATTCTCGGCATGAAGATCATCGTGAATACTGATGAAGTCTGGATGAACAGTCTGTGCTCATAAGGAATAGATTCAAACGCTTCTATCAATTTAGCTGAAAATAAGTTCTCTCTCTTCGTTCTACTTATCAGCCCTACAGATCTCTTCTTCCTCAGGTGAGCATCCGCTCTCAGGAAACTGTCAACGTTCAAATCACTTTTTGGAATCACTAATGCTGGAACATGAACATTCACCAAGGTGCATATTCCTCCCCAGTCTTCGGGTAGCTTGTAAGCCTTGGCTCTGCATGCCCAATAGTGATCCAGGATCACTGCTGTCCCAATTTTTATTCCTGGTACATCAAAGATTCACCCACAGTTCTGATTCTCTCCAACTTTTTTTGTGCCATTGTTTCTGAAACAGAGTTTTGACTTTTCCAGAGGCCCTATCTGCAAGGGTCCTCCTCTATCTGCGACCCAGGTCAGTAGTTTAGCAAGTCTTGGCAATAATGGCTTACATACATTTTGCACAATGTCAAGGACTAGCTCGTAACAACCAATGATCACCCAGGCACTGCAAATAACCTCTCCTTCTTCCCAGCCATCAGGAGATAATACTGATCCCCAAATCTGCATCTGGCCTCTGTTCTTCCATCTACGAATATCCTCTGCAGATTTTCCTGGACTCTCAAGTCTTTTGTTTACTTCCCATCTGATTCCAGCCCCTTTTACTCCAGGTGTTTCATATCTGATCATGTGATTCTTTGTATGCTCCCTATTTCTGGTCTTTGTATCCTGGACATAGTCATCTTCAACTGGATCTGTCCATTCAGTTGCCCATTTGAGATAGGCATCTTGGCCCATGAACTGGCCTCTTGTTCTGCAGAGCGCTATATGTGACAGATAATGAGCTGTCTGAACATCTATTTCAATGGCTATGAAGATCTTGGACTTCCCCATACTATAGGGCAGGAGTGCACATAGAAAGAATTCCTCTTTTGATGTCCGTCTTCCTACTTCCTTTATATGATGATACCAAATGTTATTCCCCAAATGTGTTGTACTGTCCAGATAGATATTAAGCTTATAGTCATCCTCCTTAACATTTCTTTTTGGTCTTGCTCTGTCCATATGGGCTTGTATTATCTAATCATGAAGCATGTCAGTATAACTCTTCCTTCGTGGACCAATTAATGGAACATTTGTCAGTGGACTGGGTGTGTTTTCATGTGCTATCTGTATAGGGGAACGTGCAAACAGGCTCTCCCTATCCTGCTGTTTTTGTCTAGCAGCAGCAAATGATGGCCACATAAGGTCTGCAAACACCTCCATATGTGACCTCTCTACAAAGGGTAACTTTGATTCAATTATCACAGGATCTGGTGCTTCTTATGGGTACCTTTAGAGTAGGGACAATCACATGAGGTTTCTGCGGCCTAGTTGTTGCCACGTTTGTATCCCCTTTCTCTCTTACAGGAGGATACATCAGAGTTTTTACCTCATTCGTCTCAACATAGTATGCAGTGCGTACAGCAAGTGACAGCAGTACCACTATGAATAAAACACAGGTGTAGATGACACACATGTATGAAAAATGGCAACAACACCTTTTCACACATCGTGGATGTCTCTCATGATCCTCCATGATAAGGGTGCTTCTGATGTTGCATATTTTGCACTACTAAGGAAGAAAAACACTTTTACTGGGGCAACATCATGCAACACGACCCAGAATCTGCTGAATCTGTTCATGACGTACACCAGTTCCCAATGGACACCCCAAATCCGTCTAATATCAGATGACATGAAGATGTTTTTCAGCATGAGACAAAGTTCCTTGATCAGCAGACTATTGTTATTGTTATTGGTAAACAGAGGCGTCGCTAGGGTGGGGCTTGGGGGGCTATAGCCCTGGATCCTTTGGTTGTAGCCCCGGATGGAGATCAGAGGGCTACAAACAAAGGCTAGCCCCGAACATGCTGGCCCTCCACGCACATAAATCTGAGTTACAAAATACACAGACTTGGCACAGGTAGATTCAGGCAGTAACGTTTGTGAGTAAGATAGATCTGATTTAATTTATTTAATCAATAAATTAAATGGGAACAGCGCGAACGAAACACGAACGTTGCTACCTCTTTCGGGCCTGCAGGCTGCATCTAAATGTGCCGCCCATGGCTGCGTTTGCGCATGGTGGGGGGCACCGCCCAGGCCTCAAGCGCACGTGCCCATGCTCTCTCGCATGCGCAGTTGTGAGAGACACCTGTGCCTTGCCCGCCCAGTGCTTTCTGCGAGCGAGCTGCAGGCTGGTGTGGCCCACCCAGCCTCCGTGCGAAAAATTACATTTTGCAGAGCCGGCCCGGGCCACATTTGCACGTGCTGATTTGCTTATGCAATTGCTACAAGTAGGTCCTATTTATATTATATATCTTTGCCCATTTAATGTAAAGCGTAGAGCCTTCATTCCATTTCCTACGCAGACATTTATAGGCAATTGAAATCATGATGCGGGGCTAGTACTAGCATGGCAGCAGGGGGGTGATTGGAGATGGGGTACATTCTCACAGCACTCGTTAAGTCGGACATGTAGAGAATTAACTGTTTAACCTTCGAGCTGCACTGTCCAGATGAATAGCAAAATAAAATGTTAGTCTCGTTTCACGCCTACCCCCACACTCAGGCTTACCTATCGTTAAGAGTGGGGTGAGGGTGAGTGGTACGCACAAGACCACCAGGCCTTGCCAGCCCCTGCCGCAGCGAAGCCATGGTCTGTTTCCCACCTCCCAGAGGGAGCCCTTTCTTCTGCCGCTGCAGCCGCTGCCTTAAATGGGCCGGAAATCCAAACAAAAGCATCTCCGGGCTGGCGAAATGAGTGGGTGCCAAAGCGAGGGGTGCTGAAGGAGAGAGGGGTGCCTCGGCTCTCACGTGGCTTTTAAATCCTGGCCCAGAACTTGCCGACCACGAGTTGCTTTTTGAGCAAGCTTTGCAATATAAGCACAGATACAAAGGCAGTGAGTAAATTGCCGTAATTTCAAAGGAGGAAACAGAGCCTTTCGCAGGACCAGAGTTTGTTTTTACCTGTCCTTCACTATTAAAAAAAATCTGGTGCTGTGTATCCTTAGTACCACTGAGAGAGTCCCCGGGCGTCAAGTCCATTCTCAAGTAGCGAGTAACCAGAATTACCGTGAAATTCCGATTCATGTTAGAAGGGCGAGGGATATAAGAATATATACAAAAAATGGCCCCGATTCGGCATGCAAATAACATAGAGCCTGTGTCAGTACCAAAAACATGGGAGGCAGCGTAAAGAAAGCCAAGAAATGTTAAAAAAATAAAATATATAAAACAACAAATTGAAAAAACGTGCAAGTTATCTAAATAGGCAAAAGAACAGAGAAAAATTAAAATAAACCCTTGGGCACCATCATAATGGGGGATGCCGGAATGCCTGGCCAGGCAGACATCACCCACCGAGGTGGGGTACCCAAGCAAGACTAAAGAAGAAACATATCAAAATATATATCAAGTTGCCAACTTTCAAACACCGTTTTGCGGGTCACTTTCCCACACGGCGATGATGTCATGGCACCATTCATGTTTGGGCTGCCCTCCCGCCCCCCATTGCTATTAAAGCTGTTCGTGAACGCTCTACGGCTGAATTCCAATGCTAATGGTTTGTACTTGCCAGGTGATGCTCACGTTTTTAGCCGTTAATAGCAACACCCAAAGAGTCCCAGTTTAACTGTGATTATGACCATCACAAACAAACCCAAGCCCAAAGCCGTAACATTGAAATTAAGCTGCGGTCACAGAGTTAGAAGAGAGATGAGGCTGGGGATCCCTGCAAGGACATAGGGGAGAACATGGTGATGGTAGAATTGTGTCTGCAACCCCAAGCAAGACCCAGCAGTGACAGAAGCAGAGAAACAGAAACTATTTAAAGGCACATTAGAAAGGAGGCTGCCCACAAGCAATGCCTGAATCTACAGAGCTGTATCCAATAGGGAAAGGGGAATAACGAGTAAAACGTACACTTGCAATGGGTACACAAGAAGCAAACACGCAATGTACTCTATTCAAATTTCAAAGATGAACCTGTTAGGTTTTGCTCAGAGAACAGTTTCTTTTGTGTTGGCAAGTACTGCTGTAGTGTTGTATGCGGTATGCCCAAATGCTTGCATCATTTCCTAGGTAAGGCCACTGCATACCCAGGTACTCAAACCGCTTTGGCAGCTATTGTCATCGTGTGCCTGGGTATAGCCATGATTTACAGTGAATTGCCGCGATAGGCTCAGATCCCCAAACTCTGGAACATTGTTGCAAATAATGAGAGGCTCCCTGGGGAGATTGCAAAGGATCTCAGAGGGAATGGGGGTGCAATTGACAGAGCCTTGAGGTCTGTCCTGCTTTTACCCCTCCGCCTCCCGTTATAAAGGTCTCTATTTCTGCACTGGGGCTCACGCCTGCAGCATGAGGGTTTGAGGTGATACATGTCCCTTCCCTTCACTGTCCATCTCTCTTGGACCAATCTGGGTATAGTTCGGCAGGTGTACGTTACACTGGTTCTTTATATTAGGAGATAAAATTAGCAAAAAGTGCAAAGGCTACCAAGGCTCAAAGACAATGAAGAGCTGCTCAGTCAGACTTACATGCAATTAAGGCAGCTCAAATGGTCAGGCACTGGCTCAGCTATGCTGGCAGATGGAAGTCACGTGCACAAGCCTCAGCCCTCTATCCTCCTCAAGTGAATAAGGTGATGATCATAACATTGAGCAGTTAATACCATGAACACACTATTTAACAACGAGTGGAATAGGGGACACAGGCCATACAACGAAATGGGATTATGACTGGTAGCCCATATGAGCTAGCTTCTAGGCACATGCTTTAAGTTTCTCCTAAGACAAACCACATTCCTGCTGCCCTCATCTACATGGACGTCCTAGGGACTGAACAAAGGAGGTGTGAGTTGTGCATCAGTTGTAGGTTGCCAAACATTGTTTCTTGCAAATGCGCTTTATTTATGGAGATATTCTGCCGCTTGTTTGTGACTCAGACCTGTAGTGTTGTGTTATGCTGGCTGACACAAAGCTTAGCGCAGATTGTGCAACATGTGAAAGCTGACGCGTGGGTTAGGCAGATTTACAGGTTCACACCCCAGACGGAAGATGTATAGCTCAGTAGCTGTAGTTGGGCATTCAAACGTAGTGCGAGCTTCCCCCAACATGAAGTATTTACTCCTTTTCCTGCTTTGCTGCTTTTAGAGAGGAAGGATTAGGACTCCCTTGGATTGCAGTATAAGCAATGCAAGAGCCCGGCCTCGTATAGTCTATGTCTTTGTGGGTGAGTGAGTGTTACTTTTTATTTCGGGTGGTACAGTTTCTAGCATAAGTGTGCAATGCTTGTCCTTTCAGACTGCCTTTGGACAGCTCGCCCCTTTGTTTGCTGTAAAATATAGCAATCCTCCTGATCTTTTTCATGTATGGAACATTTCAGGTTCTGCATGTAAATTCTGCATTCCTCCATGGCTAACCTACCTCACAGAATCGTGAGTGGGGGTTTACATTCTTTTAATGACATACAGGCGCGTATTATGCCTTGTCTTCTTTGGCCTCTTGTTCAGGAGCAAAAAAATAAAATACTTTAAACCATTTGTGTGCATAGCGTTAAGAATTTTGTAAAGGAATTTTGAAAATATTAAGGTGATATCTCACCCGTGTATCTCCAGTGTGATGTCAAGTGCATGGTCTCCACTCCAGGCACTCTACAGTATAGAGGGTCCATGCCTTATATGAGAAAGCATTTTGACATATGCAAAGTGGAAAGCATGCAGCGCCTATCAGGTCTAAGTAATGTTGTTCGATGTGTTACCTCTCTCTCTTAAAACATAGTGCTCTGCTTTTGTTTATATGAGCTGTATAATATGCATGCAAATATTAAAATGAAAGCGCAACGCTCCACCTCCATTCGTATGATATAGTTATATGACATCCAGACTTGCAATGGGCTCTAGTCCCGGATCTTTCACCAACCTAGCAACGCCCCTGATGTTAAAGGATATTTGTACCGCGCACTATCACCACCGGAGTGGTCCCCTGGCGCTCTGGCGGCTCTGAAAAAGGGAGGAGGGGGGTGGGTTAGTGGGAATAAGCTGGAAAAGTGCAAGAGAGCAGTGATGTGCTGTTGGCAGCCTCAGCCTGGTGGGTCCGTTGGCTGGGCTTGGGTTGTTTTACGGTCAGTAGTCGTTGTGTGCTGTTGGGCAAGTCTATGTGTATGCAGAGGGATGAAATTGTTAGTGGGTTGGTTAGTTGGCATTGCTGTCATTGCAATTATAAGATTCCATCTAGGGGTGGCACATGCCGAGATTCACATTTCTATCTAGATGCAGTGCGAGCTAAAGTTCAGAATTCTAACTGTTGTGCATGTTAAGAGTCACATTTCTATCTAGATGCAGCGCAAGCCAAAGTTCAGAATTCCATACGAGTGTGGCCCATGCTACCAATCACATTTCTATCTAGATGCAGCGCAAGCCAAAGTTCAGAATTCTAAGTTTGGTGTATACTACAAATCACATTTCTATCTAGATGCAACGCAAGCCAAAATTCAGAATTCTAAGTTTGGTGTATGCTAGCAATCACATTTCTATCTAGATGCAGCGCAAGCTAAAGTTCAGAATTCCATACGAGTGTGGCCCATGCTACCAATCACATTTCTATCTGGCTGCGATGCAAGCTAAAGTTCAGAATTCTAAGTTTGGTGTATGCTACCAATCACAGTTCTATCTAGATGCGACGCAAGCTAAAGTTCAGAATTCTAAGTGTGGTGTATGCTACCAATCACATTTCTATCTAGATGCAGCGCAAGCTAAAGTCAGAATTCTAAGTTTGGTGTATGCTAGCAATCACATTTCTATCTAGATGCAGCGCAAGCTAAAGTTCAGAATTCCATACGAGTGTGGCTCATGCTACCAATTACATTTCTATCTAGATGCGATGCAAGCTAAAGTTCAGAATTCTAACTGTGGTGCATGTTAAGAGTCACATTTCTATCTAGATGCAACGCAAGCTAAAGTTCAGAATTCTAGGTTTGGTGTATGTTACCAATCACATTTCTATCTTGATGCAGCACAAGCTAAAGTTCAGAATTCTAAGTGTGGTGTATGCTACCAATCACATTTCTATCTTGATGCAGCGCAAGCTAAAGTTCAGAATTCTAGGTTTGGTGTATGTTACCAATCACATTTCTATCTTGATGCAGCACAAGCTAAAGTTCAGAATTCTAACTGTGGTGCATGTTAAGAGTCACATTTCTATCTAGATGCAGCGCAAGCTAAAGTTCAGAATTCCATACAAGTGTGGCCCATGCTACCAATCACATTTCTATCTAGATGCGATGCAAGCTAAAGTTCAGAATTCTAAGTTTGGTGTATGCTACCAATCACAGTTCTAGCTAGATGCGACGCAAGCTAAAGTTCAGAATTCTAAGTTTGGTGTATGCTAGCAATCACATTTCAATCTAGATGCAGCGCAAGCTAAAGTTCAGAATTCTAAGTTTGGTGTATGCTACCAATCACATTTCTATCTAGATGCAGCACAAGCTAAAGTTCAGAATTCTAACTGTGGTGCATGTTAAGAGTCACATTTCTATCTAGATGCAGCGCAAGCTAAAGTTCAGAATTCTAAGTTTGGTGTATGCTACCAATCACATTTCTATCTAGATGCAGCGCAAGCTAAAGTTCAGAATTCCATACGAGTGTGGCCCATGCTACCAATCACATTTCAATCTAGATGCAGCGCAAGCTAAAGTTCAGAATTCTAAGTTTGGTGTATGCTAACAATCACATTTCAATCTAGATGCAGCGCAAGCTAAAGTTCAGAATTCTAAGTTTGGTGTATGCTAACAATCACATTTCTATCTAGATGCAATGCAAGCTAAAGTTGAGAATTCTAGCTGTGGTGCATGTTAAGAGTCACATTTCTATCTCGGTGCAATGCAGGCGGAAGTTCAGTTCCTTACAGATGTGGCACTGGCTAAAATTGGCAAGTAAGTTAATATGCATCACAAGGCAACATTTACAATCCATTTTCAGTGGTCACAGGTCTTACTAAGTATGTATTGTCTAAGTCTATGGCAGTCTGCGCTATGGAAGGTAAGGTAGAGTGACAGGGGCTTTCTGGAGTAGAGTAATTGCTCTACACCCCACCCAAGCCACACTCACAGTTTTGTTGGTGTCTGCTGACTTCCTTGGCTTCCCCTACAGACACCTGAAGATACGTCTTGGGGCCATCTCTGTTGGAGCAGCCCTTTGCTTGGGGCCCTTAGCCACAGGGGCTGACGGGTAGAGGGCAGCCCTGGGAGGGTTCATGATATGTGGCCCAGGACACCAATCATGGTGCAGGGGGAGGGTGGGAGGCGGGATTGGGCTGGAGAAGGAGGGGGGAAGGAGGAAGGGGACTGGAGCACCGAGCGCTCAAAGATGCCATTTTAAACACTTTTACAGTGTATGGAATAGTTGTAGGGGCATCTGGGGGCAAACTCACCTTGGCCAGATTCCTGTGCAGTGATGGTGACTGTAGCAACGATGCATTAAGGGTGGTGGGGATACCTGTACATTCAGCCTTGTTTCTTTATGGGGTAATGGTTTTGTTGAGTTGGGTACCGGGGCACAGAAATTAGACATGGCGGGAACTGATTGATTTTTTGTTTCAGCCTGTTGGGCTGCAGGAGGTAACAACAGGCATCATTGTTCAAATTCCCTTAGAGGTGGTAGTGATCAAGAAGAACAAGGTGCTTCTCTCAGCCACAGAAGAGGAAGGCGGAGAGTGGTGCACAGTGTTGTGCATCGATCCAACCTTCTCGATGAGGGATGTGTCCAACAAGCAATTGTTCAAAGACACCGAAGACACAGGAGAGATGTTGTTTGAGATTGGGTGCCTTGCCAGATAGCGATAGGGCAAAGGGAAGTACCACAGACTATGCATATCGTTAAAAATACATTGCAATAATAGAAGGATGATTTGGAAAAGGTCCCAGACAATTTATGGACCAGCGATCCTCATGATGTGGGACTGCAGTGTGTTGGAGCAGTGCAAATAAAATGTAAACCTGGTGTGATATTTCCACGGGTTAAGCAGTACCCCATATCTAGAGATACAGACAAAGGGATTTACGAGACCATTATGGTGTTGTTAAAGCAAGGCATGATACAACCTTCTGGGTCTAACCTGTGAACAAAGTGAAGGGGACAGTTGGAGGATGGTCCAGGATTTGCACCCCCTCAATAATATTGCTGAGGCAGAATATCCAGTGGTACCAAATTCTGCCACCATTCTCTGTAATATCCTTACTGGGTTGACACAATTCATGGTGATCGATTCCCTTACACCCCTCACAACGTTTGTGTATTGTGGCCAGAGATTCAAGCACACAAGGTTGCCCCAGCGGAACATGCAGGTTCTTCCCCGATGCTTGCTTCCGATCATTTCTTTCCCTGGGGTTAGGGGGTGAAGGGGATTCTTCAATGGATGTCTTTATGTCTTTAAAGATGACTAGCCCTGTGCGTTTGTCTTGCACCTCGGCTGCAGGTGAAGTCACGTCCCTCCCTAAAGGATGGCTACTTGAAGCGAAACTCGCTCCTCTTCTTAGTGAGGTTTTGCAAAGTTAATGACCTGATGTCTGGTGAAAAATTTGGGAAGAGAAAGGGGACACTTAAGCAGGCTGTCGAGTTTCTTTCTAACTTTGTCTGCCTGATTGTGACACACCAATGAAACCTTATTGTATACTGACCAACAAGCTTATCCATTCAAAAGGCTTCATTAAGTAAAAAATAAGGGCCATTATCTTGCTTCACTACTTTACATAATTCTTATCTATGAAGACTGTGTGAACCTCTAATGTCACCACAAAGGTGGCATCTGGGCGTGTCTACACGATCCATCTTCTGTCCACCCTGAGAAGAATATCCTTCTATTAATCATATACCCAGGTTTATCTATCGCTTTGCAATATCGGCGTGGATACTAATAAAGGTTCCTTATTATTTCAAAAATAATTATCCTAACAGTGCGCAACATGTGCCCAGCAGTAAACCTTTTATCGTACGGTGCACTTTACTATACAAAATGCAACGTGTTCTACTTTATTCAAACCGAATCATTCCTTGCACTTGCTGCGGCATGGTTCTTTCCCATTAACATGCACATGGCAGTGTAGCTATCCTATCACCATCCTTAATAAGGCTACAGACATCACTGGTGTACCAGTGCTGTCTCGTCGCCACAATGCTTCAAAAAAGGCTTAAAAAACACCCATTCGCGTTCATCAATCCTTTTCATCTTGGCACTTTTCCTTCTAACTTTCTACTGACTAAAGCTTCATATTTTCTTTAACATAATATTTCAAATACATTCATTTATCATTACCACTCTTCCTTCATATCCATCCTATCCATACAATCATAACAAAGCTAATTTTCATACCATTCACTTCACTTCTTTATTTTTACTTTATAGTACTAAACATAAAATAAAAGCTGCTCCTTTCAACATGAGCGCCTCATTTAATCCTACTACAATGGCTACTGAGTCATAGTGCTCGCTCCTATGGGTCTATTCACTGAAGCTGCGTGCTGTACTGGAGTGGTGCCCGCTCGGAGGCCGCCCCACCTTTTCCAATGTGCTAGTACTGCGTGCACTGTCGAGGTCACATAGGCGGAGTCACTGTACACCGGTACTTCCTGGTCTGCACGATTTCTACTACCGCAACAATCAACGCCACTAATTCAGCAGCCTGTGCAAAAAGTTAGACAGTAGTCATACACTCGTCAATACTTCAACCCCTCTTCATTCATTGTTTGCTTTACCCCAGCAGCACCTGTATCTCTACGTCTATTACCCTGATCGATTCTTGAAGAACCGTCAATAAAGAGAATCTCCCCCATTGCCAATATCTCTTCCTTTACCTTCAATGGTTCATCATAAAATTTCTCAAAATACAAACAACCATGAGCCTGCTCAGTTTCTGCCTGTGTTTTCCGCTGCACCCCTGGCAGAATTCTCTTTTCTATGTCTGGCTATTTGAGCACTAGTTTTAACACAACCCCCTCATAGGTAATAGCCCTTGAAAACACCAACATACCCTCAGATCTTCCTAAACAGAAAGGCCCCACTATATGTTCAACACATTACGTCACATAATCATCTTATCTCTGTACTGTCGGCTCTCATAATGGCATACTCGACAGCTGTCATCTTCAGTCGCAATGGGAGTGACCCCTCATGACTGGGTACACAAATCCCCCTGTGATGCACACAAGGCCCACCCTAATATGAGTCTCTATATGTGCAAATTTGTATCATCTCAGTTCCATTTGTATCTGGCAAAAAAGGACATTCCTCAATATAGTTTAATCATCCCTAAACTGGAGTTTACTCAATATTCCTTCTTTCATTCATCAAAGTCCCCCTTTTATTCTCCCCAGCTTTACTCAACAAGTCTTTGGCCATAATAACTGACATTCTCCATCATGTTTCAATCAAAATATTCCAGGTGCTCTCATGTGAACATCATTTGCCCAAGGACACTCATGTTTACCTGCTCCGTCCCACTTAAACAATACTTATCCCAAGATTGTTTCGCCATCCGTTTCATAATCTCTTAAACAACTCCTTATAAATGACTTCAGCTCATCTGTCACCCTTCCTACTGGCAATCATCACGCCCTATTGACTGTCATTTCAGTCAACGTCTGTCACACATGGCTAATCTCTCTTATACTATAACCGCCTATAACCTTAAAAGGAAAGAAGGCTCGGCCCTCTCTCAATCATAAATACCTTTTATCTTAATACAAGACTATCAGGTATTCTCGCAACCTTACCCATTAAACTTGTCAATCATGCTAACAAAATGCGCACTTCATAATAAAAAACGTCCAGTTTTTTTAAAAGCATCCCTTGTGTGCCCACTCGTCCCATACATACCATAATAACCTCACTCATGGTCAACCAATATTTTCTTAATATAAAAACACACCATTCGCTAATTAATAAACCAAAATCAACATGTTCAACTTTTCCGTTACTAAATATTAATTTATAATACTTATAAGTGTTTATCTTGACAATTCCCATAACACAAACATGTCACACTCTCCTATAGAGACTGGCAATTCTTCAATACATGAAACTCTCCTTACAGCTCCAATAAAGTCTTAAGGATTTGTGACATTTCCAAACATCAAAATGTCCCTTCTCGTGTACATGTACGCGTGGCATCAGTGTCTTTCTTAAAAAGAATGAAAAAGCTTTACCTCCCAAGTCAACTGTGACACCCCACTTATTCTAAGAATCATTAAGCATCCTGTACTTCTGCTGCATCTGCATAGGTGACGGCCGTGACAACCTTTATCACGGCGTCATTGCCATCTGTCTTTTCTAATGCCTTGTGGCATTCTCTGCGCTCGCTTTTGCTGCACTGTCAGACCCTGAGCAAACCCATTTTAATTTCTGCTGCAAATATTCATGCAGGCTTGTCGCCCCCCCTCTGACCGTAGGGCTGCCCTTCCTAGATTGATACAACCGCATCAAAGATCTTTGGCGCCGGAGAGATAGGGAGGCCTGGACTCAATCACCTAACTTCTTGTTTTCCCAACAAAACACCTGCAGAACCCCCTCTATTTTCTCCCTCTTCCTGACAAAAGGCTTCCATACCTTTGCCTAACTTATCCTATCTTTAATTTGCGCGTCTTATCTCTTCTTAGTTTTTCTTCAGAGTCAGTCTGTCTACAGGCAGCTCCCTGGGCTCACAACTGTATGAGCCTCTGTAAAGACTGGAGGGGGGGTCTGTACTTCTGCTCTCTATATGGTAGAGGAGAGGCACAGAGGACCCAGCCAAGATTCTCTATAAGGTAGCAAAGGACGAGCAATGAAGGCCTAGCTTCTCAGAAGGTGATGCAGGCTGGTTCTTAAGTACAGTGTAGACCCCAAGCCCCCACAAAGGAATGTCCACACACTGTATTAGTTAAAACACAGTCTTTATATAATTAATATTTAAGGTTATGTACAATATCATGATAACTCACTATGGCCCTCATTAGGACCCTGGCGGATTTTTACCGCCATCCACGGACTTTCCGGCCATGGCGCAAAGTCCCTTTACGCCATGGCCGATGGCGGACTTACCGCCCCATTCCGAGGTCGGCGGGGCGGTAAGTCCCCATTGTCCCATTTACCCTTCCCCATTCCCATTTCGGCCCCATAGGGCTCAATGGGAGTGGGGAAGGAGTTAATTACGCCACCGTAAAATACGGTGGCGTAATTAACACCAAGGTCCCAGAGCGCCATGGATTTTTCCGCCCGCAAAAAGCGGGCGGAAAAGTGTCCATGGCGCTCTGAAAACTCGTAGTTGGCGGTAAGGGGTCGGCGCAGCTAACGCTGGCGCAAACCCCTTACCGCCAGGGTCCTAATGAGGCCCTATGTGATTGGTTATCTACAATGGCAAATATACAGTTCTACGTGGTACCACAATTACTATTTGATCTCTTTAAAGTGCATCAACCATACAGTTAAATGTCACACAAATCAGTTCATAAAGGAAACCAACAATAGACATAAGAGGAAAGCAGTTGGTTAGAACAATTGGCAGAATACTGCTGATACCTAGACACAGTTCTATGTGGAGATCCCCCCACCTGGGCAACCTGTAAAATAAAGATATATCACAAGCCCAGTCCATATATTGTTCACAAGAATCTTTCCAATAGTTCAACAACCCCAAAGTACCTGGCGTTGTAGCGTTCCTCCTCAGGTAATCGACGGCCCTTCTTGAGTGCCCTCCCTTTATGGCAGGAGTTACAGGTCATCGAACGTCCGACGAAGAACAGGGCGAACTACGGCGGTGAAGTGGCAGCTTTGTTCCTAGCGGTGCTCGTCGACGGGGAAGCGTAAACGTCCAGCAAGGAAGAGGCGTGCGGGGCACCTCGATGTCGATAGTTCTGGACCGCAAAGAGTTTAAAGAACTGTGGCCCAGCAAGGGCATTGCGTCGTCGGCATCTCTGTGGTCTTTGGGTGGCGGGAAACCCACTGGCAGATGCTCCTCGGCGCATCGACGGCCTGGCCTTCTCCGGCGGGATAAGGTGGGCGGCGGTGCGGGCGAGAGCGTCCTTGGATCAACTGAAGTTCTTAGGCAACGGGAGCATGGTGGCTCCGGTCGGTGACGGCGGTTGTTGTCGGTGGTGGACAACAGTCCGGGCGCTTCTCTTTGGGATTCTGCAGCAGTCCCCGCCTCCGGTCGGCAGCTTTTCGTAGGTCTGTCTACCAGGGAGCTTTGGTAAAGATCAGCTGGTGCACGATGGTCCCTCGTAGCTCGGGAAGAGGGCGCCTTACCAGGTCCTCTCTGGGTCAGTCCTTGGAGACATAGCAGCTTTCAGAATGATGAAGAAGGGTAACAGCAATTCTTCTCTTCAAGCAGGGCTTGAAGGTTAAGCTTCAGTTTCACTCCAGTTACTATTCGTAGTTTGGACTTCAGCTTCTGAACACGAATTCTAGCAGTGAGAGGCCCCCAGATATACTAGTTGATCTCCCAATTATTCTGCTGGGTCACACTCAGGTAACCAATCGGTCCGAAGTGCATTCATGCAGGCAGGCAGCCATTCAGGTGCATAGTGCAGTCAGGCCAATCACTTCTCTCCAGACACTCACAACAAGTTATGTGTATTGGAACAAGTACCCAGCCATTCAACACTCCCCTCTGCATACATTCCAGTTTCGGGCAGGGCTGTCTCAGTCATTGTGTCAAACACCAGAAACCAGACATCCACAACAAGAAGTGCATATTGGTCACACACTCCATTCACCCAGGCCCCACCCACAGGGCGTACCCACAACATACAGTCACTGGGAAGGCTCCAACCAGTCTGGCCTGGACTGCACAACAACACCATATATGGACAAGGTAACAGGCAATAGAGAACAAGAGGCCACAGGGGCCATCTTGTTTCCTATCAGGAATCAACTGTTTCCAGTGGCAGGACCTGGGTATCCCAAAATGGAGGATACTCAGAGCACCTGTCAAATTCAGCATGGATCTGCCACCAGCCCATACCCTGCTCTGTGGGCCACACACAGGTGCCCAAAAACATACACTAGGGGCACAGGGTTATACCCCCACCCTTGGGTGCCATAAGGGTATCCCATTGGTCTGCACACCAAACCAAAAGAGAGAGCTACACCGACAGGAGTCCCACATGAACTCCTGCGCAGAAAACACGACAGAACACACGACAAAAACAGTAAAGGACAAGGATATGGAGGTTCTGTCCCTCCGATGCATTTACAGCATCACAGCCTCCCCTTCTATCGCACAACTGCATACCTTTAAATAGATCATTCGTATCCTTCCCTTTGTCTCCCTTTCTTAAATGTTCTTGTCATCGAGTGTTTGAGCACAATCTGACCACCCATCCTTCATCCTGTAGGGGCACTGACCTATCAGTCCTTACCCTTCGCTTTCTTCTATCTCTTTATTTCTCATCTCATGTCTGAGAATACACTGGTCCTATCACTTTTCTCCTTATCGTGTCTCTCCCTGTCCTTTGGGATCTTGGAGATTACATCTTTTTTCAGGAACTTTTGTCTGTTCGTTCATCGCCGCTTTACGCAGGCGACTCTTCCGCCAGGTTACTTATACCTTGTTGCTACCGTAAGCCTTTCAATGGGAACAGCCCTTCATCTTTCTTAATATCCCAGTCTATGTCAGGTGTGGTGGGTGGAGCATAAGGCTCTACACCCCCCTCTTTGCATACGTTAAGTATCCTATCCATAGAGGCGGCTCTTCTCTCCCCTCCTCGCTCATTGTTCCCAGAGTTCTAAGCTCACTAGTCGCTTATCTAACTTCGTCCCGTATATGCAGCATGCAACCATGTCATCATGTGCTGCAAAAAAACCAAACCTTTTCGATCCCTCTTATGATCACGGCATGATCATTCTGTCTGTGGTCTCTTTATCCCTTTTACACTACACTATTTAAACTTGAGTGTATGGTTGCAGCAATGTATAAACGGAGCAATGCTCCTCATGTTGACTCGTCATTCTTGACAGTCAATACTCACCTGTACACTTTGCAATTTCATAAAAATAATGCGTTTTTCAAAAATAACATATGAGCTTGCACCAATCCTTTCTACGTCACATTTTCTCTTTCTACTCTTTGTTGCCACTACACACCATCAATGCAATATCATAAACAGTTTTAATACATTTTCTCGTGTTCTAGTTGCCTTATCTATCAATGTCTCCATTTGTTTTTTACCATTTACATACTCACATAAAACAGACAAACAGACATACTTGACCAGTCACATATATCAGTCTATATTTCAAGACTCATCCTCTTTATACCCCTAAAAAATACTCCGGTTGAGTGTGATCTTCCCTCTTTAAACTGTTCTTTAAAACAAGTTTGTCTCCTACATCACCCGTAATAGGGCTCTAGGGAATAGATCCTGCTGACGTTTTTTAAAACTCAGGAAAACTGGTGTATCCCACTGTGACGCTCCTCGTCTCACAGGGTTCGTTGCTTGACTCTCATTGTCTCAAGTCAACCTTCTCTAAATTACTCTACGCTCTTATCGTCTCGAGTCAATTATCCCAATTAAACTCGATGTTCTATCGTATCGAGTTGACCATCCCTTTCCAACCCATGGTTACTCATTTTTCCCCTCATCATTCTCCTTTCCCACTGCCCATTCATACATAGTTGCATGTTTCTCAGTTTGTACTCACCATTCATACGTTCAGTTTCCGAACTTTGGGATTGCAACGCCTCCTTCTGCAGCCTCTCCAACCTTCTGTCCGTTCAGCTTCCTGTAGATGCCGGGAAGGGTTATCGTTGAAACGGGGGAACCCGTCACACCCACGCTTGCACAAGCCTTAACCTATTCTAACCGCTATCCACAGGGAGCTTCACATCCTTTCAGCTGAATGGCAGAGGTTGTTCGATATTGCCGGGGACCCCAAAGCTTACTCAACTCGATTGAATTCTAACCATCCCCTCCACTACCACATGAACTGGAGAACTTCCAGCCCTTTAAGATGGGTAGCAATACATTTCAGAGGAATGGGGATGCAAAGGTTACTCAAACATCAATAAACGAAACAACTCAGGATGTTGGCAAAAAGATAACTGTTTTAATATCAATCATCTAAAATAGGGGAGTACAACGAACGTCATTGGACGTATTATAGCAAGGTCTCTCAACAAACTTCATAAAAACCACACCTTTATAATGAAATCTCGTCATAGGTGACATACAACCTGCGTATTACTAACGTCATTCTACAAGGCAAAGTGCAAAAACCTACTGAAGAGAGTGATAGGGTTTAAGGGAACATCTAAGTATATAATACATTCTCGTCTAATGGGTGTGAGAAAGGTGATAGTTTTCTTATCAGGTGGGGCAACTAAGCCCTTCCCTCAAAACAGGTGACTATGAACATCACTAAATACAAGACGTTCTATTGGCTACGAAATTATAGGACCCCTAATCATGCAATCCTCTATCATTGTTTAGCTTCTAACCTCCGTCAGCATCCTTCATTCCACGCTAGCCGCACGCAGGCCAAGCGTCCAGGCGCTGGTGAGTTAGTCTTGATCATCCGCTTCCCACCATTTAGAACATCATCCATCATCACCCCAGTGGTCAGTTGTCAATTAGAGCCTTTGTACTTGTCTTTGGGAGTATTCTTTTGCGCTGGAAGATACAGGGTAGTAGAGGCACGCTCTGCCCTCGTGCAAAGGTGTGACCATCCTGCCTGTACACTCCTTCACCCCACGTTACTGCAGACCTACAAAATAGAGCTTTCAGTGTATTGAAAAGACTATTTTCCAATGAGCCGTTGATGTCTACGTTGTTCTCTCCAGGCTTCTGGACAGGGGGTTCATTCCTTCACAAGATTGTAACTAATTTCTTTTCTTCTCAGCCGAATATGACCTTGGCTTCTTGGCTCGTTCAACCTTGCCTTTCTGAAATTCGTTTGTAATCCATTTGTTTTCTAACTGCGCCACGCTGAAAAAAGTGGCCTTTCTCCTTTAGCTCAGCTCTGCTTATAGCTCGTAATGGGACCATCCATTCTTTACTTATTCCTATGTATCCATACGTTGGCACTTGCTGCAATCTATTCATCGTAAAGCTAGCCTCATGAAAACATTGTCTGCTTGCGTTACTTTGCGTTTGTACACCTGTGAACTTGCTTAATATATTCATTGTTTCTGTAGCATAAGCCTCTTCATCTTGAGCCCAAGATGTTCCTTATCTTTGATACTTTCTCAGTGCCTTACAGAATATCCACATTCTCTCGTCTCTGCATCTCTTCATTTTACGTCAGCTCGTCTCTCCCATGACGTCACAAATCTGTTTCGTCAGTCAGGCGTCCTGCTTCTTCTGGGATTTCATCTAAACAGCCATCATACTGTCTAAATGGGAGGGAGATATGGGGGGACTACATTTTTAAATGAAATAAGCAAGTTGGAAGGAACATTTTTAAAATGGCTGTTTAGACTACCCACTGCTGTAACTTGTGAGTATATTTTTTTGGAATGTGATTTTAGACATTTTAGAATATAAATCTGCCATGCTGTTTGCCAATTTGAGTACCCTATTAATACATTTGTGGTTGAAATGATGACAAGTTTTAAGACGGGAGAGAACTGTAGACATTTTAAAACATTGAACTCGCTCTATTCAACATATGTTAAATGGGCAAAAGATAACGCCTCCATATGGTTACTTGATTTGCATGTGAAGGTGAAAAAGCTATTACAAACCGACATCTATGGTTCTGCTAAAGAAAGAAATATGATATATCTTGTCACAAAATCTAATAGTGGCCTTTTTTAGAACACTAGATTACAGAGACAAAGAAACCTAAATATCAATATCTGTATCCCCATCAGTCTATAGTTCGATCTTATCTTATGTTCAAATTTAATAGACGTGATATGATGGAGATACTAGGAGCCAAAATTGGCATTAATAGAAAGCTGAGACTATGTAGACAATGTGGCATGGCAAACATTGAGACTGCAAAACATCTCTTATGCCACTGTGAAAGTCTCAACCAGCTCTGTGAAAAATATTTCACAAGATATAAGAACTCTTGTTTAGCTGAGAAGAAAGAAATTATATGGCAAAGGTTGATGGAAGGGAATGATGTCAATTTGATATTCCATATGATGAAATGTTATAAGCTGATTTTTATCTATTTTAAAGGATTTGTCTGATGCTATTTATGTATGATAACCTTGTTGATTAGAATTGTTGTTAGGAATTGAAAGATGTATGTGTTCTATATATGTGAAGCCTGTATTGGCTATGAACATATTAAAATAAAAAAAAATAAAAAAATAAATCTTAATCGTTTCTGCAGCATAAGCCTCTTCAACTTGAGCCCAATATGTTGCTTATCTTTGATACTTTCTTGATGCCTTATAGAATATCTGCATTCTCTCGTCCCTGCATTTCTTCTATTTACGTCAGCTCGACTCTCACATGAAGTCACCAATCTGTTTCGTCAGTCAGGCGTCCTGCTTCTTCTGGGATTTCGTTTAAACAGCCATCATACTGTCTTGAATGCAGGTATGGTTTTCTCAACAGGAACCTTGCCTCCTGGATTTCCTTTGGCATCTGTTGTTTCAATTGTTCTGCATAGGTCACATACGCTGGTGTCCAACATATAGGCATTCTGGGTAAAGTGGTTGAGGAGGGGCTACTTCGCTCCTTCTCTACACCTTAATCACCTCCAGATATATCACAGCTCTGGTCAACAAGACTCTGGCTTGCTGGCTTCTCTGAGCTGCAGAGTACCCTCAGAAATATCAGACAGGGTCAGGTGCCAAAGAAGGTCATGGGACTTTCTAACCTAGAGCTTGAGACATCCAGGATAGGAAATGTTTGGAGAGCACAAGCAAAACATGCAATCAGTCACTCAGAGAGACTGTGTCTCTCACAGCGAAAACAAGAGGTTTACAGAACTATGTCTTGTTGGTCCAGGAGAAATTCTTCTCAGAAAATCCTACGCTAAAGTAGATCATGGGTCAAGAAAAATATGAGACGCTGCCCCTAACCACAGATCACCCAGAATGAACAGTCCAGGAGCAATAGACATACCCCACTGGAATATTAAGCTTGCTGTCCAAACACAACAGACCCAGAGTCAGAGAAGAAACCGAGCCCTCCAGAAGCAAGCTTGGAACAAATAATTTCTAGAAGCAAGTACCAGATGAAAGGCTATCAATGTTCTGAACCAAGTGCAACTTGCATCGAAGAATGCAGTGCTTCGGCTAGGCGCACATTTCACAAACTGCTGCAGAAACCGAAGTGTGATAAAAGTGAAGATATGCACCTCAGAGAATCGGCAACTAACAAGGCTCTGCAATACCAATGAGCCAAAACTCTTGGGGCGAGAGCAATGGCGAACAAGTCATAGAGCAGATAAACCTACTGTCAAATCATCTGTGACACCAGGCAGTGTCCAGAATACAAGGCCTGGAGCGGAAGAGGGAGAAGATGAAACATGGCTGCTTCATCACAGTTCAGCTCAGGACAACAAAATCACAGTCTCTCTCTTTCATATATGATATTTGTGATGTCATCTTTGATGTCCTGGGTGTTAGTCTTAGCAGTGCACGGTGGTGGTGCGAGTTATGGTTGCTTAGCTTACCATTACTGGCAAATTTCAGGGGTTTTCCGATTTTACCTCCAACCATAGCGTCCCCTTAACAAAGTTTTTTTTTACTGAATTGCATAGGTTTTTAGTAGTGCAACTTAACCATAACGTCCCTTTTACAAAGTTTTTTACTGAATTTCATAGTCCTTTTAAATGGATGAAGACCATTACCACCTTAGCTTTCCAAAGAGGGAAACCGGGGTGCTAAAAAAAAGATTTTTCTTCCCAAACCGGTACATCTGCGGCGTCCCGGTGTAGGAAGGAAAATCCTTTAACAAGATGGTCACCATGTAAAGGGAAGGTGGGGTTCCATACAAGGCCCCTCTTCACTTCACAACACATGTGCGCGGTCTTTGCAGCTATGTGTTTTCTACAGCACGTGTGCATGTTCAGATGAGGCGCGTGTGAGCTCGGATTTATCTAATTTCTGCGTGTTTTTCTTCAATGCGTGTGCGTGGTCTTCTCAGCTATGTGTTATGTGCAGCGCATGTGTGTGGTCTTCGCAGCTATGTGTTATGCACAGCGCGTGTGCGTGGTCTTTGCAGCTACGTGTTATCTACAGCACGTGTGCGTGGTCTTCGCAGCTACGTGTTATCTACATAGTGTGTGTGCAGTCTTTGCAACTACATGTTTTCTACAGCGCGTGTGCGTGGTCTTTGCAGCTACGTGTTATGTACAGCGCGTGTGCGTGCTTTACGTGTTATGTACAGCACGTGTACATGGTAGTCGCAGCTATGTGTAATGTACAGCGCATGTGCGTGGTCTTTGCAGCTATGTGTTATCTACAGCGCGTGTGCGTGGTCTTCGCAGCTATGTCTTATCTACATAGCGTGTGTGCAGTCTTTGCAACTACATGTTTTCTACAGCGCGTGTGCGTGCTCTTCACAGCTATGTGTTATCTACAGTGTCAGCGCGTGGTCTTTGCAGCTATGGGTTTTCTACAGCACGTGTGCATGGTCTTCACTAGTGCGTGTTTTCCGTTAACTCCTGTGCACAGTTCTGTTCAACGCGTGTGCATGTTCGGATAAGGCATGTGTGAGCGCGGACATGCGTGTGCGTGGTCTTTGCAGGTACGTGTTTTCTACAACACGTGTGCGTGGTCTTTGCAGGTACGTGTTATCTACAGCACCAGCGCGTGTGCGTGGTCTTTGCAGCTACATGTTATCTACATCGCGTGTGCGTGGTCTTTGCAGGTACGTGTTTTCTACAACACGTGTGCGTGCTCTTCGCAGCTACGTGTTATCTACAGCACCAGCGCGTGTGTGCGGTCTTCACTGGTACGTGTTTTCCGTTAACTACTGTGCGCGGTTTTGTTCAACGCGTGTCCTTCTAAGCTACGTGTTATGTACAGCGTGTGTGCATGGTTGTCGCAGCTAGGTGTTTTGTACAGCGCGTGTGCGCGGTTTTGACTGCTACGTGTTTTCGGTTAACTCCTGTGCGCGGTCATCATTTCTGCGCATTTTCCTCAACACGTGTCTGTGTTCAGATGAGGCGCACATGCGAGTTTGAAAAAGAAAGTGTGTGCGCATT